>NC_071119.1:7208333-7532500 GCF_024256425.1 Clarias gariepinus
TGGCTTGCAAACGTATTCGGCCCCCTTGAACTGTTCCACATTTTTTCTCACATTACAGCCACAAACATGAATCAATTTCATTGGAATTCCACGTGAAAGACCAATACAAAGTGGTGTACACTTGAGAAGTGGAACAAAATCACAATGATTCCAAACATTTTTTACTAATAAATAACTGCAAAGTGGTGTGCGTAATTATTCAGCCCTCTTTGGTCTGAGTGCAGTTAGTTGCCCATAAACATTGCCTGATGAGTGCTAATGACTAAATAGAGTGCACCTGTGTGTAAGCTAATGTCAGTACAAATACAGCTGCTCTGTGACAGCCTCAGAGGTTGTCTAAGAGAATATTGGGAGCAACAACACCATGAAGTCCAAAGAACATACCAGAGAGGTCAGGGATAAAGTTATTGAGAAATTCAAAGCAGGCTTAGGCTACAAAAACATTTCCAAAGCCTTGAACATCCCACGGAGCACTGTTCAAGCGATCATTCAGAAATGGAAGGAGTATGGCTCAACTGTAAACCTACCAAGACAAGGCTGTCCACTTAAACTCAAAGGCCGAACAAGGAGAGCGCTGATCAGAAATGCAGCCAAGAAGCCCATGGTGACTCTGGTCGAGCTGCAGAGATCTACAGCTCAGGTGGGGGAATCTGTCCATAGGACAACTATTAGTCGTGCACTGCACAAAGTTGGCCTTTATGGAAGAGTGGCAAGAAGGCATTGTTAATAGAAAACCATAAGAAGTCCTTTTTGCAGTTTGCCAGCAGCCATGTGGAAGAAGGTGCTATGGTCAGAGGAGACCAAAATGGAACTTTTTGGCCAAAATGCAAAGCGCTATGTGTGGCGGAAAACTAACACTGCACATCATTCTGAACACACCATCCCCACTGTCAAATATGGTGGTGGCAGCATCATGCTCTGTGGGTGATCTCTTCAGCAGGAACAGGGAAGCTGGTCAGAGTTGATGGGAAGATGGATGGAGCCAAATACAGGGCAATCTTGGAAGAAAACCTCTTGGAGTCTGCAAAAGATTTGAGACTGGGGCGGAGGTTCACCTTCCAGCAGGACAACGACCCTAAACATAAGGCCAGGGCTACAATGGTAATTCCAATAAAATTGATTCATGTTTGTGGCTATAATGTGACAAAAAATGTGGAAAAGTTCAAGGGGGCTGAATACTTTTGCAAGCCACTGTATATGATGAGTAAGAGTGAGTGAGTACTTGCCATAAAGAGCTATTGTACAAATTTCATTAAGCTGTTGCATGAAATTGCATTAGGTGGACTGTTAATTGGCTGAGGTAAACATTTCAAGAACTGGACATCCACCTGACTACTACAGTAGAGTGAACATCTGAATCCTCACTGGTATTAGTTTGCAACGATACACCTGGAGTCTAACTTCCCTGTGAGAGGGTGTTCTCCAGTGCTGGTGACATTGTGTATTACATAAAAAATTGCCCCAACCATTTTTTTGTTTGTTTTTTTGGGGGAATTTTTTCCCCGATTTGTTTTCCTAATTCAGTCGTGTCCAATTTCTCCCCGTCACTAGGGGGCTCCCACATTAATGCTACTACTACCACTCAGTCGTGAGGCCCGAAGACTATCATGAGTTTTAACCACGTGACGCCAGCCGGCCGCATCTTTTCAAACTGCTTACTCACGCACCATTAGGGGAGGCGTAACACACTCGGAGGACAGCACTATCCGCTCCTTCTTCTTAATGTGGGAGCACTAAGTACCTCTCACCCCTTCCCTCTGAGAGAGCTCGGCCAATCAGCTCTCTCTAGACCTCCAGCTGTGAGAGTTTACAGCATTTTTTATGCAGATAGGGCAAGCACTTTACCACTGCTTTACTCGGAGACCCCCAATCACTATTTTAATGAATAAAAATACATTACATTTTATCTTCTCTCCCTCTTGTACCAAATGCACTGCGGTTGCAAAAGTGAGTCATAGTCACATTGCACAAACACTGAACACCAATAACAAATTACACAGTGTTTTATTTATTTTAACTTTTTTTGTTTATACATTCCTCATAAAAATTAATTCTGAAAAAAAATGCACTGCTAAAGCCGGAGTGAGCTGTAAGACAAGAGGGTCTAAGTTAGTGGTTTATTAAGTTTAGATCCGTGGTTCTCAAAGTGTGGGGCGCCCCACTAGTGGGGAATACAGACACGACAGGTGGGGCACAATGAACAGGAGGGAATTAGTGGAAAATAACAGAAAAGTACATATTCTAATTCATGCTTTTCTTTATTGACAATAAAGATTGGACACTCGAAACTAAACAATCACACGCAAAGAAATGGATCATTAATACAAGTAAATTTAAATAACATCAGAGAAAAAGTGGAACAATAGTGCCACAATATGTTTAACGTCGGCATGTTAATTGCAGAGGAACAATATATAAGGAAACATTCGGTATTATATAAGTAATTTTATTTATTCCAATGTGTATGCTGATGTTTCTGTATTTTTGTTAAAAATTAATATTTTATTAGGCAGTATTAGTCAGGCATTTCTAGTTTCCAGTGTGGCAACAAAGTTGCTTTTTGATCCTTCAGGCGCTGAACAGAAGGGAAGATCAATATCATTCTACGCTTTTTATTGGTTTGCGGCATTTGGCGATGATCCCTAAATCATTCGATGCGCCGTAGAGAATAATGGTGTTTATGCTGTTAAACATGTATAATTTAAGGCAGATGTATCTTAAAGACAATGTAGAAAGTAAATATTTGTGGGTATCTTATTTGTGGGTTTTTCTTACGCAGCTATTGAATTCGGAGATGCAAATATAAAACTAACTTTACCGCGGACACAAACCGGGTCAGTAGCGAACTGTACGTAACGTCAATAGATAAATTTTTTACATGGACCACAAAAAAGCAGGTGATTCAGCATCATCAGCCTAATTAACCAAAATGCCAGCCGAAAAGAACTTAAACCATTGGCAGCAGACAGCATGAGACCCAACAAAGTAGGAAGACACTTAGAGACAACACACCCAGTCATGTTAATAAGCCACTCAACTTCTTTGAATGTAAGCTCTAGATAAGTGACAAAGTAAGCCTGTTATAACAATGGCACGTGTATTTTATCTGTTTTGAACTTGGTGTAATTTGATTTCAATAAATAGTAAACTTGGCCGATTTTGTTATCATTTTGTTGACAAGTGGGGCTTGAAAATTTGCCCACCCCCTTAAGTGGGGAATGACAGAAAATGTTTGAGAACCCCTGGTTTAGATGAAATTGGTTAGTGCTGTTTTTGCTGTTGTTTACATTGTTTCAGAAATATAAGTTTTTTTATATAGAGGAGATTTTAGGGCAGAAGTTGGTTCTTGGTGATAAATTTCCTAAGAGTGCCTTAGAGTAGTTCTTATTACCAAAAATGTACTCATATCACCAAAAATGTGTTCAAAAGCAAAGCATAACTGTGTCATATCCATTGTACCAGTGAACTCATTAAACTTTAGGGTTTACCAATGTAATCTGGGTGTTGAGGTGTGGCATATTTTTTTTTAACAATACTTAGATCTGATTTAACTATTTATTCATTTCTGATTGGATACGACAGGAATGTTCCATGAGTGGGGATATCCACACTCACACAGAAACCTAAATTGTTGAATTTTAGGACATCAACATTCTATTCATTCAGCAAGCAAACTGTAAAACAGGCAGTGATCCTGAAACACTTGTCAAATAGTCAAGCTGCTGATAAATGCAATATAATCCTTCTCACAGATCCACATAAATTGCAAATCACAGGGACGATCAGCCCAGTTCCTCAGAGGATCAGACATTTCACCAATTACAACACAATTTTCATATATATCACCATTGGGTTGTGTCTGTCCCCAAAACCTAAAGGAGAAAATTAGAGAATCTGCTATGTTTTTGACTAATGAGGAGTCAGTAACTGTATCACAAGTAAAATATTAGTTCAGTGATTTCTTACCAAGTCCTCAGTGTTGTATTGTCCACCCACTTCCACTCGCCCTCTCCATATCTGTCAGTCAGACCAATCCAAGCTGTTCTGCCGCTCCGCAGTGTATTGATAAATTCCTGTCCATATTTAAATCATGGTTGAAGTAAATACAGTATAAGAATAAAATGCAACATTGATTCCAAAGTTTGTGAAGAAGGTCACAATACAAGGCTATTTTACAATGAAAAACAAGCTTCATAGCTTGTCTAAATCTGTGTGTGTGTGTGTGTGTGTGTACGTAGAACACACACACACACACACACACACACACACCTGCTCTTCTCTGCTGTTTATGATAACCAGGTCTGCTCCTTTGTTCCTACAGTCTTGTCTGCTCTCAGTCCAGCTCTTTACCTCATTAGATATAAAATAAATATTGGAGCTAAAAATTGAACACTTTCCTTTGTCTGTGGAAATAAACGGAGAGAATTTACAGAGATCAATAAACTTCTGGACTGTCACTTGTATTTAGACAAAGACTATAGAGTAATATATAAGTAGGTAAATAAAAACAAACACACAAACAAAACAGTACATTTATTAAGTTCTCTTAGACTCATTTTTTAAATATTGCACAACAAAACGGTGCTTTTACCCAAATGTTCTGTTCCAAGGTTCAAAGAAGAGAGATAATTTGTTCAGTTAATCATTTGGTTTGATTATTCGTTTTTAGTATTTAAGATGTTTTCACACTGCACATCATTAAAAGAAACAAAAACAAACAAACAAACATACTTGTAAAGATGATTTACTGGTAAAAGTAAGGATGATTTACAGACACTAAGTAAAACCCTGCAGATTGTACTTTTTGTATAACTTGTATAAGTTTAGTGATTGGGAATTATTTATAATTAATCAGGTGTTATTACAATACAGACAAAGTTAAATATTAGTTCTTCAGGAGAAACGTAAGACTCAAGTATGCAAACAATTAAGTTATTAAGTTATGGTAATGAGATGCTTTTATTTTAAGAGCTTGATGAAATCATATGAAGAAACATCTGAAAGGATGTAAGTTAAATCTTGAAGTTTTTAAATGCCTCATGGATTGCCACTGGGAAAAATTTAAATGTGAAATATACAATGTAAAGCTAAATTTATTTACTTACACAAATAACAAAGAGTCCTCAGGTATGCATCTCTCTCTATCTTGTTACTGGTTTGTAGCTGGTTGTTTTCTGTGTTTAAAATGCTGTATTTAATCCACAGCACTGTGACGGCAGTCAGCAGGAGAACACACAGCTGCACCACACACACTGCAGTCAGTTTGTAACATCTGCTCCATGCAGATTCTCCTTTTAATGATAAGTGACCACAGAGACGTGTTTATGTTCATGATTTTAAATCTGTGAATGTTAAACCATAATAATCTCACCTACAGACCACGGTGCTAGTAAGCATTTCCTGTCCGTTACGATCACGTTACGAGTGTTAAATGTCATAATAATAGGTGACACAAAGATTTATTTCAGATTTTATTTCTTTTATTACAGTCTTAGTGGGTCAGATGTTTACATACACTAGTATTGGGTAATATTGCCTTTAAGTTGTTTTACTTGGTTCAAATAATTATGTATGCTTTCTACAAGTTTGTATTAGATTGAATAGATTGAGAGAGAGAGAGAGAGAGAGAGAGAGAGAGATAGGGAGAGAGACATGACTTACACAAAAAGAGAAGCAAGGAAGCAGTACAGTTTAGTGCTTTTTAACCAAGGTTCAAACAGAGCAGCAGTTTAAAGGTGGTACAGATTTAGAATTTAAATTAAATATGGGTGTTTCTTATTTGCATCAAATTTAAGCAAAGTAAATGCATACCTTTACATCTAGCCTTTAGGTTATAACATGTGTAACACTAGCATATAGGCAGAAAACTGACTCTGGGTGTGTATCAGAAAAAGTTAGCTAGATTAATGTTCAAAAACGATATAATAAAACTATGTAAGCTGCATAGACTGTATAAGACTCTACTTTTATTTAAGCGCATGCAGAATGACGAAAAAACTTTATTATTTTGTAAAATAATGAAAGTAAACAGGGTGCGCTATTCTGTATTGTCTTCTACTGACTTGAGCGCGTCAGAAAATGAACGGAAACTCCATGTACTGTATACTCGCCTCGCAGACATGAAAAATATATTCTAATAGAAAGTGAAATGTCTGCTGTTATATAAACTAATGGAAAACCATTTTAGACATCTAATTTTAGACGATGTAATCCGTAATGTGAAAAGTGGACTATAGGCGCGTCCACTGGTGCAGAGACGAGATTGCCTTGATCACCTTCATTACTACAGCGGAAACCAAAGTTATTTATTAATGACTTATAAAAATGGTCAGAGTCAGTCTCCTTGTTGTTTTTAACAGCTCAACATTCCATAGCCCAAACCACATTTAAATTAAATAAACAAATATAAGTAAATAACAATAGCCCACGTTTAGAACACGTTTATAAATTCTTTCCAATATGAGTTGGCACAGTGTTATGCGCCGGAAGATTTCCTGAAGCTTGAATCTCCGAAATTGTTGGGGCATTTTTTCTATATAGGTGCTATCTTTAATAACCGGTGGAGGTTTTGAGCTGTACACACATGCATTCTTGCCTAAACAACTCTTGAAACTATATGTGACACAATAACAGTAATATTTCTAACATTTTGCAGGCTGCCATTTAGAGAAATGGGAGAATAATGAATAAACCAGTTGTTGGGTCAAAAAATACCTACCCAGGTGTTCATTTGTAAATGATCCACTTCATCTCATTTGACCCAACATGAGCAACACAACAATGTACCCAAAATACCCAGAAATTAAATAACAATAAACAGATACAGAGATATGCTATATAACCATTAATACTTTGTACAAATAAAATTGTCAGCTAGTGAACTTGATCTAAACAACATTTAACCAATGTTTTTTTGACTCATTATTGTTACAGTAAATATCAATAGCTCTGGTTCAGATTTTTCATGTTTGTTGTGTAAAGTACTCATGTGGAAACTACCATTACTATTGTATTTCTTCGATACAACATTTTTTTTATTTTTTATTTAGCTATTCCGATTGGGTACCTGAAAGTTGGTGTGTAAGCACTATCTGGCTGTATAACTGGGTACTACACCATTCTGTGCTACACCCTAAAAAATGCTGGGTTAAAAACAACCCAATCTGGGTTGTTTTTAACCCAGCTGCTGGGTAACTATTGGACTAACTAAATGCTGGGTTAATTTAACCCAGCAAAATGGGTTATTCTTTTAACCCAGCAAAATGGGTTAAATATTCAACCCAAATGCTGGGTCATATTTAACTATAATGCTGGGTTAATTCTACCACATAAATTGGTTAAATGTTCTACACAGATGTTGGTTCATTTTAACTGGAATGTTGAGTTACAGTAATTCTACCTCACAAATAGGTTATTATTATTTTCATGTTTTACAGTGAAACTGTAAAAAAAAATACCCACGTCTATTAAACAGTTAAATTACTTTGATATACTGGTTTATTACAAAAAAAACTTAAAAGTTTTGCAAACCATACATATATGCAATAAACAACATCCTATTAAATGTTCATAGAAAAAAAGTTTATTTTTCAAAAGCACAAGAACCATACTATTACTCACAAGGGCAGAATGGAGTAATAACATAAATAGGCTGAGGCATCTTCTACAGAGCAGGATCTCTTTGTGACATTAGATATCTTTTCTGCAGAACAAAACTATCCAGCCCTGGTTCCGTTTTAACATACAAACACTGTCTATGACTTTTCAAGTAGGCCTTGCTATTTCATAGCAACATTACAAAAAGTCCTATACATCTGCACACTACTTTAAATAGTTAATGTCAAAAATATAAAATGCCTTGAAGCACACATCAACCGCCCCAAGTGCATTGCTCCAGAGCCTGTCCCACCAGAATGACGAATGCCTGAGAGTAGCGCTGGTCATCATCTCCCAACGTCAGGATGTAGGGTACGGCCTTGACACTTCAGCCTGCTTGAGGTAATTCACCATGTTGGTGCCAACCTTAGAAAGAAATGAAAGAAAGTTAAAAATTGGTTGAATAACAAAGATTAAACTGAACAAGACTATCAATTTAATGTGTAATAGGATTTATACTAAATTAAAAAATGACAAAGCTAGGGTATAGGTAACCTGAAACAAAAACATGGAGCCAGCTACTAACAAAAATAAAATAAGCAAAATAAGCATGGCTTTTGGGATAAAGCTCATACTGTATATATAGATGTATATATATATATATATATATATACTGTATATATATATATATTAGTCAGACTAGTTGATCTTGTGGTCTGCATTGATTTTAAGCTAATTACCGAAGAGATGCATTGTCATAGCTGGTGTCATACTGGCACATTACAGTCACCCAAATATTAATACTTATCTAGTAGTTATCTGTACAGCTGACTGATGGTTAATTTAGTCTGAGTCACAAGCAACTTTGGTTAAAGAGGGCTACCTGGTTAGCTTACATGCAGCAGTCATATTTGCATACTACTTGCCAAAGGGGTAAAGGTGTAAAATATTGTTATAAATTACTAGCTAGTGAAAAACGGGAGGGTTAGCAGGTGTGTATATTTGTGAGAGGGTCAGTGTTTTGTAACAATCCACCATTTTATTGTCTCAAACAGTAAGATTAATAAAGTTCTAATGCTAACTAAATGCTAGCGTCATGCTAACACTACAGTTACAGTTTCGTCACCCTGCAAACATTCTACAGAGAAAGATAAAAAGCTCAGATATCTTATCCGTTTCTTTCACACACAGGTGGGGTTCTTTGGCTAACTATAGCAGCTATTGTCAGCTAAATTATTTTACCTCAGACCAGCCTGAAAGTTTGAGTGTAACCTTAACACGATAACAGTAATAAATGTTATATATAGTAATAAGTTTTTAGTCATATGTGACTTAGGTGAGTGAACATGTGTATACAGACCTTGTATTTAACGTAATTTTCCCTTAAATAAACCGTCATCAGCGGTGTGGGAGCTCAAGAGAGACACGAAGCTCTGACTGACAGCCGCTGAATCCACCGGTGACCTTTGGGGGAGGAGCCAATCAAACTTCAACCCAGCAGCTGGGTTACACAAAAACTACCCAACTCTCTGTAAATAACCCAGAAAAATGACCCAACAGCGGCAACCCAGCGCTTGGGTAGAAAAAACAACCCAGCGTTTTTTAGAGTGTATAGATGGATACAGTATGTACCCAATCAGAAAGGTTATTACTGTCACACTCACTGCCGCAGCCAAACAACAGTCAAAATAAATCAGTTGCATTTCAAAGTCATTCGTGAAATGACCGCCAGGTGGCGAAAATTGACATTTTCACTCGCCACAGTTTTAAAATGCAATTTAGTCATAAAAAATGTATTTATTTATTCATCAGTTATTAAAGATAGCGCCTATTTAGAAAAAATGCCCTAGCGATTTTGGAGCTTCAAATCTCCCGGCGCTCTGCGCATAACACCGGGCCAACCCACCACTGAGCCTGCCTTCCTCACCAGCTTTTTCAGACGTGTGGCCCAGCACACTACTGCATAGAAGAGCGCACTCGCCACCACAGTCTGTTAAAACATTGTCATTATTTTTCAGAAAATCTTTATAGAAGTTCTGCACCATGCAGGTGTTTATAAGACCTTACACGTTTGCAATTTTCATTTTTGCAGTTTTTTCTTTGTGTGTGTGTGTGTGTGTGTGTGCGCATGCATTTACAATGCAATGTGACAAACAAGCCCTAAGGCCATCAATTCCAAATAATCATTTAAGACCCTCTTCAGCAACATTTTCCAGCACATTTTTGTGTTCACAGTCATTCCAGTAAAGGTTGTCAGTTCCTAGTAATAATCCTGTAATTTTCAATTTTTTACTTTTATATAATACCTCCTTTTTAACAAAAAAATAGCTCTAAAATCACGTAAAGCACATGATTGTAGCTTTTTGAACAGTTCTAACAGAAATTATAGACAGGTCTGGCATTTAATATCCACATGTAAGAAGAAAAGCTGCATGCCATAGTCCTCTCATGTGAACATTATGGGAATTAAATCACAATTTTCAAGATTAGTGTAGCCATGCACAAGCTGATCTATGTAGATTACAGAAGCTGGGAATTGTAAACATCAATTGCTTACAGTTGTGTGTACATACAAGCAAATAACAGCTTACATTTGTGTGTCCTGGTGAATCTTACACACAAATTGTTTTGTTATTATTAAATAATAATTTAAGTTTGGATTTATTCTATTGATTAAAGCATAGCATGTGATTAAGGTCAGACAGTAGGTCATGTTGCACAAGAAAATAAATTATGATTTTGCACAGCTGAAGATTTCAAGTAAAACACTGGAAGAAAGAACTCTTTCAGTTTCGACTTTTTCTTTGGCTTTCATCCTGTTTTGCTATCTGGCAAGGTGCAACCTACTTGTCGCAGGGATAGAATACAAATTTAGAACTTGATTTGTGCACACATTGACCCTCCTGATCAATCTGGGTGATTCTAAGAGCAAATATATTGCGTATATTGTGAGTTATAATGTAAGCAACTGAGGTGCTTTAGAAATATCATATATATAACTGCTTTAGTCATTAGCACATCAGTATGGATTAATACAATTAACGCCTTTTTTCCATCCCAACATTTTTTGTTAGTGTAAACCTTCAACTGTAAAATAAATTCCTTTGACTAAATAGGTACAAATTAAATTGATAAAAATGAATTACATTTTACATGATCTAACTATGCAAATACATTATTGTCACATTAATAAAATGTTTGCTGATACATATAATAAATTGCTAATGAATACAATACACACCCATTACCAAATTAAAAACTTCACCAAATCATTTTAAAATACAGTAATGTTTGGGATCGGATTTGCACATCAATGAAATTACATTAAACCAATATCAACTTATATTGATATAAATCTCATTACAATGTGACTGTTTCACTTCATACCTCACACCTTATTTTCAAGCCAAATATAAATCTTAGGTACCTTGTTGTTGAACGCGTTGGTTACTCTTTGTGTTGACATAATCTTTTTCAGTGTGGTAGACTTCAAGATCATCTGTAAGTGTGTAGGTGACCACCATCATGTCCTCGTCGTTAATTTTCTTTGACTGCTTCATATATAAATTTGATTATTTTCTTAATTATAAAACCTCCGAGAACACAACTGTACAGCTGCGCCTCTTTACCCATGTGTGTTGTATGCTGTGTGTCATGCATTTAAAAGTGTGTTTTGCTGACAGTAAAAGAAATGAGCAGCTGTGGTTTCATGTGATGAGAGGTGAAGATAACAGAGCTGCCGTGCTCTGGCCGATATTGATCTCATGACACGGTCTTACAGTTTTTTTGGATTGCTTACACACTAAAATTAAAAGTAGTACACTATTAGCAAAACCTTACACTCAAGAAGCAAAACATCAGCCCATATTTGCACAACTATAAGCACATTGTCAACCTCACAATAGTTGCAAAACTCTACACACAGTGATTTGCAAAACACTAAACACACTTACATACATTACACACAAAAATCTATCATGAAGTCATTTGCAATACCAAAGCACTGACTGTCAAATTACCGCACTGTCCAAAAATTGGTTCAACACAGTAATTATAGACAGGTCTGGCATTTAATAACCACATGTAAGAAGAAAAGCTGCATGCCATAGTCTTCTCATGTGAACATTATGGGAATTAAATCACAATTTCCAAGATTAGTTTAGCCATGCACAAGCTGATCTATGTAAATTACAGAAGCTGGGAATTGTAAACACTTGTTTGCTTAATTGTAGACACACCAATCAGGTGTTTAAGCACTATAAAAAGCAGCAGGTGAGTTCATCGGTCTTCAAGCACAATGGAAAGAGCAGAGGTGTCAAATCCAAGTGCCATGAGTAAAAGTCCTCTCCAGTATTTTGTTCCAATCACCTGGATTTGCTAATTACTGCATTCTATGCAGTATCAGCACTTCTGTTACCTTGTCCCATGAAATTACTGTACTATTGTTTACTGTTTTTTTTTCAACATGGGATTGAGGGTCAGGAACGACAAGGGGGAAAGGCCTTCTATGTTCACAGAACAGCAAGAGAGGGAGATGGTTTTGGCCAACAATGCTATAACACTCAAACAGCTCCAACCTAACATTGTCAATAACCATGTCAGTTTCAACGATACCCATCAGGTCTCAATATCAACACTGGCACGCATCCTAAAAAAAAAAAAAACATCTTCAAATGAAGCAAATTTATCGAGTGCCTTTCGAGCGCAATTCCGAAAGGGTAAAAAGACTCTGGCATGATTATGCAGAGGTATGTATTGACACTGTTCTTCAGGTAGTTTTACGAATGGGTGGAGAGGAGTTTCAGCATGAGTTCATTTACGTAGATGAGGCTGGGTTCAACCTGACGAGAACACGAAGGAAACGTCATTGGCCACAGGGATATAGTCAATGTCCCAGGGCAACATGGGGGAAATATAACACTCTGTGCAGCCATTACACAGAATGTGGTCCTCCATCACCATGCCCATATGGGCCCTTACAACACAGCACTCATACTTTCATTCTTGGACCAACTGCACAACATAACAGCAGAAAATCAAATCAATCATATGCAATACATTGTTGTCTGGGACAATGTGTCTTTCCACCGCTCTGCTCTGGTTCAGAACTGGTTTCAGCAACATTCACATTGCACCGTCCTATCTCGTCCACCATACTCTTCATTCATCAACCCTATAGAAGAGTTTTTCTTGGCATGGCGGTGGAGGGTATATGATCTACATTTACATTTAGGCATTTGGCTGACGCTCTTATCCAGAGCGACTTACATTTTTATCTCATTACACATCTGAGCAGTTGAGGGTTAAGGGCCTTGCCCAACAGCGGCAACTTGGTGGTTGTGGGGTTTGAACCTGGGATCTTCCGAACCGTAGTCTAATGCCTTAACCACTGAGCTACCCCTGGTCCCTGATCTCCGTCTCCAGGCTGAGGTACCCCTCATCCAAGCCATGGAGGGGCCTGTGACCAGATGGAGGTAGCAGCAATACAAGAATGGATTTGTCATTCAAGACGTTTCTTTCCAACGTGTTTTGCTAATGACAACATTGCAATGTTGATAAAATTCTCTGGCCAGATCCAGCTAGGCAAAGCGACAATGTCTAGTGTTTTTTTTTTTTGTTTTATTTTGTAACAGTAAACTTACAGTACAATACGTAAAGTGACATGTTGTTACAGTACTATGAATCCCTATGTCAACATTTTTGGCATGTTGAGAAATAAATGAGTTTCTTCAGTGTGCAACATTGGTCTTGTGTAGTGTTGGTGGATTTACTTTATATTTGTACTGTACGTTGTTGATGGTAGCCTACTCTAATCATAGGGAAGTCAAAGTGCTAAAAGTGCTTTAGGTTTATCGCAGCAGAGTATAACTCATGCAAACAGAGTATGGTAAATGTGAAATGTGTGTTTCTTATGATAAAGTGTGGTTTTTAAACATAAGTGTATAGTTTTTACAAGAGTATTTATGCAAAGGATCTGTAGTGTTTTGCAAATTGGGTGTGTGGTTGTGCTAATTGTGTGTACTGTTTTAAAAACATGGACCCTGTTTTGAAAAAATCGTGCTTAAGCAATCCAAAAAAACTGTAATAACCACTTAAAGAAAAATTACCATTACATCACAATATTAATGTATGATTGTACTATGCATCATGCTTTAGCAATCCTGAAATCCTAATAATTTTCTCACCCATCTATACCCCATCTATATATATTTATTTATTTATTTATTTATTTATTATTATTTTTTTTATTTTTTTTTAACTATGGCCTTTTAATGCAAGTCTATGTCACATAGATTCAGGAACAGATTCAGTAAATACAGAAATCATATAATATCATTGTCTCTTCACTGGTGAATCTTATGTTGGTGTTCACTGCATTAATATGGTTTCTGAAAACATCTACTTGGGACAAAATAGCAACTTAATTGAGACTAAGCACTGCATCAAAACAGAAATTTAATATTATATAAATATAACATAAATAAACATAAATAAAATCAGAATCCTCAGTGTGTCTGTATATATAAATACTAATGTTAGTTTATTGGTTATTTCTGGGCCTCATTCTACAAGGTTTATTCCAGTTTTTACTGCTTTCTGTCACTTCTCAGTTTCCTGTTTGTTAAATAAGCACTGTATATCTAGCACAATCACGGTCTAATGCAGTCTGATACCAATCATGCTATTCCCCCATCTTTAGTATGCTTTGCCATAATACTAAAATATGTATCAAATTGTTCACATGCACAGAAATATTTGCAGATACACACACATGCTGTTGCAACATTTTTTTTTTTTTTTTACAAGTGCAACATATGCACAGCAGATAAATTTACATGGGACTGAACAAAAATATTCTTACAAAAAACAGTAAACTGAAAAAAATAAATAAATAAAAAATATTAGTAAAAAAAAAAAAAAGGGGGGGAGAGGAAAAATAATTAGGCAGCATCTTGCCGCACAGCCAGGTCTGGCCACAACGTCTCATCAACATTACAGGCAATATCTTCCCTTGCCAGACATCAAGGGAAGAAGCGCCTTGAGTGCCTTATCCATCCCTGAATTGCACCCACATCAATCTCATCACAGGCCTATTCCATGGCCTGCACAAGAGGCATGCGCACAAAGGGCTGCTGGTTGTATACCTTCCACCGCCATGCCGAAAAAAACTCTTCTATGGGGTTTAGAAATGGTGAGTATGGTGGGAGGTATTGCACGAGAAATGATGGGTGGTCAGCAAACCAGTTTTGGACTGGGTCTGCACGTTGTCCCATACTACAACGTACCGGTATCTTTGATGGTCTGCATCATTCATACACTCTGGTGGTATGAGAATGTTGTGAAGTCTGTCCAGAAATGTGAGAAAATGGGCTGTGTTGTATGGTCCAAGGTTGGCATGACGGTGGAGGACACCATGCATACTGGAGATTTATATATATATATATATATATATATATATATATATATAGCGCTACTGTATATATAGATGGCAGCGCACATTGTGATGTTCCCACCACGTTGGCCAGGAATATCTATAATGGCTCTGTGGCCAATAACGTTTCTTCCCCTTCTTCTGGTTGCTAGGTTGAACTCAGCCTCATCTATAAAGATGAACTCATGTGGGATTGCATGAGCATCCATTTCCAGTACTCCCTGAAAACAAAGAACAAAAATCAGTCAATATGGTGTTTTCCACTGGGAAACAATGTTGCGTGTAGTGTACTGCAGTCAATATAGTACTTACATCCACGTATGCTCGTCTGAGCTCTTTGTTTCCCTTGAGAGTTTCTTTTAAACG
This sequence comes from Clarias gariepinus, assembly GCF_024256425.1. Classification (NCBI taxonomy): domain Eukaryota; kingdom Metazoa; phylum Chordata; class Actinopteri; order Siluriformes; family Clariidae; genus Clarias; species Clarias gariepinus. Next base: position 7,223,728 of record NC_071119.1, read on the forward strand.
GCACCTTATAAAGTTGTTTCATTCTGATTTGGCTTCGCTTGAGAATGCGAGCCAATGTGGACAGACTGACTCGTTGCATGTTGTCGAATAAAGTGTTGTCTTGGATGATGTGGCTTTGAATTTCTCATAATCTGATTTCATTATTTTTTAAAACCAAGTTTACAATGGCAGCTTCCTGTACTCCGGTGAACATTTGGCCACTTCCTCCACCATGGTGTCGTCTCTCAGTCCTTTAAAAAAAATAAAAATAAAATAAAAATATATATAGGGATTTGACAATGCAGGATAAATATTTTCCCCCACAGTAAAGAACATTGTACAGGAAACTTGTACAGTTCATGAATGGCTGATGTCATACACTAAGTAAACAGGTGTTACCCAACTGTGGGTAATTTTGTTTACATACCTGTTCTTCAGTCTAAAGGTCCGGATGACAGAGGAGACAGTAAAACGGCTCAAATTTGACTGCACTCTCTGTCCAGCCTCACGCATTTTCAGCCAATGGTTGATGACATGATCTACTAATGTTGCTCTGATTTCATTTGAAAGTGTTTGTCTCCTTTGGCCATGAAGTCCTCTACCTGTTCTACCCCTACCTCTCACTCTTCCTCCACGCCCCCTCTTCCTCTCTCTGCAATGTCTTCCATTGTTGTTGTAAAAGAAAAAAAAGGTTCTCACTTGTGGTCTTTTCATAGTGCTTACATCCTCATTGAAGTGTTAACAATTAACCATTGAGGTGTTTGGCCAGGTGGCACATGTAATTGGCCAATTAGCTCATGTAGTGTCATTTGGAATGGCAGTGTTTTGTAATTTACATTTAGGCATTTGGCAGACGCTCTTATCCAGAGCAACTTACATTTTTATCTCATTACACATCTGAGCAGTTGAGGGTTAAGGGCCTTGCTCAAGGGCCCAACAGTGGCAACTTTGTGGTTGTGGGGTTTGAACCTGGGATCTTCCGAACCGTAGTCCAATGCCCTAACCACTGAGCTACCCCCTTAATGGCAAGCATGTGACTTCATGTCAGATTGTTGTGTCTTATACAGAGAACTGTTTTCAGTGCATTTAAAAAAGTGCCATTTTAAAATGCAAAATGTGTGTAAAGCAGAAAAGATGTAGTTTTGCTCTCTGTGTGTCAGTTTAAATAATTGTGCTGTGCATGTCATTTTTGTGTGTTACTGTATACTCGTAAGTTGTATTGTGACATAATTTCATAAGTTGTTCTGTGACATCATCTTACAGTTGTGTAGCTGCATGTCTATCACGCACGTTAGTTGTTAATTGTTGTCCAAGATAAGGAAGTGTGGAGAACACAAGTGGTTGACCGTAATCTACCGTAAGCTACAGAACACAGCCAACGACTTGACTACAGTGGATTTATGCAAGAAACTGTAACAACCATTGTACTTTGATGTTGAAAATAAAACAAGAGACAAAGAAATCAACGGATGTCTGGAGTCTTGAGTAACCATGTGTAACAAAAAAGATACGCGTCAGAACTTGTGAATAACATGCACGTACAATTATAATTAACAGAGGGAATTTAATTAAAATAATGGGAAGGGGGTGTTTTAAAAAAACAACGTCTATCCGACATGAATCAAACATTTGGCAGATGTATGAACATCTGATTAACATTGTCTAAAGAGCGTATCAGGGATGTCTAAATTCATTTACGTCTTAAATACGTAGGCTAAGCATCGTTCTAACATCTGGCATGGACGTCTCGGCGATGTCTGCCAGATGAGCAAATGCCCTCTGCCAGACATCTGCCAGATAAGAGAGTTGATGTCGCATAGACGTCTTTGCGACGTGTGTGTGCTCCCTGGGTAGTTTCCCCTGACGCTAATTGACAGGATCTGTGTAACGCGTTGGAAATGGAATTTGAAATTTGGCAGTCAGTGTGCGTTCACGAAGGCGAAAAAGCAAACGGTAATGCAAATTTGTAATTCCTTTTGAATATTGTCTGGGATATCGCTCCATAGTCACTCCTGCTGAAACGTTCAAATCTAAGAGTGGTAACATCTGTTGGAGCTCAGTACCTCCTGACTTACATGGCAGGGTAGCTGCTGCAAATGTAATCATTGTAAGATTTTGGGATAAAAAAATAGTCATGCTCAGGCATTGAACCTGAGACCTTTGGATCCACAAACTTCAGACGTTGCACAAACTCGTTTGTCATTGCTCACATGATCCTCAGAGAACGCTTTCCTCTAAGCGTGGCATCATTTGGACATGCCCACTGTGTCTGGAATCTCTCTGAGAAAGAATTTCTTATCATTTTAAGTGCACTAACGTATAGATCCCCAATGCTATGCATGCTCGCTAAAGTCACACATCTTGTTGTACTCAATTGTGGACTTGCCTATCTTGTGTAAATTCACTAACATTCAGTGTTTAAATTGTGAAGAGTGATTTATTTCCATGCATGCACATGCACAGACAGCTATATGCCAACACCTTTGGCATTGGTGGCTCAGTGGTAGGTTTTTCATCTGCCATGTGGAACTCCTCAGTTCAATCCCCAGCCACTGGAGCAGTGCCGGTCCCTAGCCCGGATACAATGGGAGGGTTGGGTCATTTCAGGAAGGGCATTTTTATATAATTAAAGTATATTATTAAATATAATAAGCGACAATAATGTAAAGTAGCGTGTGATGGTTGGCAACTCTCACGAGAAAAATGGGTAACCACAGCTTTATAGACAAGCCCAAAATAAGTCACATATTATTGTAGTATTTTATTACGATCACAAAGTTAATGTTAATGTTGGCCCATATTGATTAAACTTGCAGTTGATGGAGATTTGTGGGATGCACATCCAGGGCACAAAGCTTCCATTTCACCACATTTCAAAGATGCTCTATTGGGTTAAGATTTGGACTGTGGGGGCCATTTTAGTACAGTAAACTCATTGTCATGTTTAAGAAAGCAATTTGAAATGATTTGAGCTTTGTGACATGGTGCATTATCCTGCTGGAAGTATCCATCAGAGCATGGGTACATGGTGGTCATAAAGGAATGGACATGGTAATTTATGCTGATGTTAAACTAGCCATGTCAGATCGGAACCTAGAATACTTTACTCCCCTTAAAGAGAATGAACTAATTTCACTCATCTCTTCTGCAAACTCATAAACCTGTATATTAGATCCTATACCGACACATTTTCCTTAACAGATAGTACCAGCAGTAACAGAACCCCTGTTGAGAATAATTAATACTTCACTCAGCATTGGATATGTTCCAAAATCTTTTAAATTAGCAGTTATTAAACCGATAATTAAGAAATCTGAACTTGACCCCTGTCAACTGTCCAATTACAGGCCAATATCAAACCTCCCCTTTATCTCTAAGATTCTGGAAAAGATAGTAGCACAGCAACTATGTTCATATCTACATAGAAATAACATACATGAACTGTATCAGTCAGGATTTAGGCCTCATCATAGCACAGAGACAGCACTCGTTAAAGTAGTAAATGACCTCCTATTGGCCTCAGATCAAGGTTGTGTAACCATGCTTGTATTACTCGACCTCAGTGCAGCTTTTGACACCATTGACCATAGTATTCTTCTCCACAGATTAGAAAATGTAGTAGGGTACAGCCCTCTCCTGGCTCAGATCCTATTTGACCGATCGATATCAGTATGTAGATTTGAATGGTGATTAATCTGCATGTTCACTAGTCCAGTTTAATGTTCCACAGGGTTTGGTTTTAGGGCCACTGCTTTTTTTCCTTTACATGCTTCCTTTGGGCAACATAATCCATAAGCATGGTATAAGTTTTAATTGTTATGCTGATGACACACAGTTATACATCTCAACAAAAACCTGATGAGATAAACCAGATAAATAAAGTTGAGCAATGTGTGCAGGACCTCTTGGCTCTTGACGAAGGCGGTCGCATCTGCTCTCCCTCCCTTATCTCTCCCCGCTTGCTTCTCTTGTCTGTCTTGTGAATACTATTCAGAGACTCTCCTCGCCTTGAAAATAAAAAGGAATATGGATTTGATCAAGTGGTCTCTGAATGCAATTGACACGATCTTCTCGACGAGAAGTGTGGGTTCTGGGGAACCTACTTGTCCTGCTGGGACGTTTGCTGCTGGATACACGATGGACGGTTGGGAGAAGTGGCGCATTGTGTGCCTGGCCGCACTGTCTCTGGAGGACGTTGAAGATATCTACCTATTCGGAACTTTGATAACAGGGATTCTGCTGATTGGATTAGGTGGGATACTTGGATATCGAAAAATCTTAAAAGCAGTCAGTCTCAACCCCAAGAGACTGGCTGGCTGGGAAATAGTGGTGACGAGAGCTGTCAGTAATCAGACTGTGGTTCTGGACCGCAAATTGGATAACATCTTGGTGAGACTAGCAGCTATGCAACGTGATTTGGACAGACCTGGAGACCAGTGATGGACATTAAATATCTGTGAAATTGGCAGATATTGACCGAAACCTGGAAAATATGATTTTCTTTTCGGCTGCCCCTTTTCTTTCCAGCTACTGCATTTCAAGGCCGTGGCTGGAGACATAACTAACTCCCCGAAGACCAAGATAACGAGACGCTCTGGAATCTTACTCCCCCGCCCTTCAAGGACACCTGGCGCAGACTATTACGGGATGTTACAGGCTTACAACTGATATGCACGCACTCACGCACACACATAACAGCTACAGATAGACACTCTACCTTCCCCATATCCAACGCCTTCGTGTGCTTATTCCCTTCAGTGTGGGTAGGCGGAATCGGGACCAGCGCTCTCTAGCTGCAGGGACTGGAGCTGTTTGCCTACATTGGACATTTCCTATCCCCTGTACCCTAATCGTTGCAATGTTTATGTCTTGTGTTTACATGTTTTTATGTGCTTGTTACTGAGGTATTTTTTGTACCCCTGATCGCACACTGCCTTTTTCGAAGGACAGTCTGGGAGGGGATTTTTTACCCTCATTATCCTAATGTATCTATTCCTTATCTTCTATGATGGCGCCGGTTAGGTGGCTGCCGTCGTGACTCTGTGGTCGCAAAAATCATTTCACTGCATATTGTACTCTGTATGATTGTGTATGTGACAAATAAAATTTGAATTTGAATTTGATTTGAATTTGAACCGCAAGTCTGCTCGGTCACTCCGACACTTTAAGGAGGAAACGCGGACCAAAGCAGGTTTAAACAGCAGAAATCAGGTGTAGTGTCCGGGCCCTGGCAGTGTTTTATCCGTTACTGTATATGAGTATTTTTAACATGATTAAACACCGAGCACGCAGCGGCAGATGTTATAAAATAAATGTGCTAAGTACTGTACTAAAGCTATGAAATATAAAGATTTAGTGAAAATACAACATTTCTCTCAGAATTAGAATTGGGAGAAAGTAATATGAAATTTAAATATTTATATTTACAATGTTATGTATGTTCTGATATGTAAGTAAAAGAAACTAAAACTGATTGATTTTGTGTGTTTGTGTGAAACATGTTATATATTTTCTATATCTCTTTCACAGCACCAACACCACTAATGAAGAGAAGTTGTATAGAGATAAAACAGGAAGTAAATGTCAACTTTTTAAATGTTACAGTAGTATTAAATGTGTAAACATTGAATGAAGGATAGAAATTAAAACAAGGCTGGAAATCTCACTATACCTATAATGAATCTAGAATATACAAGTTTTCCACTCAAGTATACTAGATTTTCCATTAACCAAAGTAAAAAATTGATATAGTTGATAGTCATGCATAAATAAAGTTGGGTATCATTTTTATACAAGGGACAAAAACATGTACAAGGGATGTTCAAGTCAAAGCGGGACCATTGATTGTGCAGAATAACAGAACACCCCCTTTATTTCTCTCTCTATTTTTTTTTCTATGTATGAGGTTGTGCATTGTTCTGTAAGAGCAAAATGCCTTTGGTGATCAAAGCAGTCCGTTTTGTGTAAAAGCATTCCACTGGAATAATCACCGGAATTTTCCCAGCAATGGGCTACGTAAAATCAAATCAGTTTTACGTCTTCGTTTTAGAGAATTATCAAGTCCCGCTTTGACTTGAACACCACTCGTAGATCAGTGTGATGGCATATATTTTTGTCCAAAAAGTATGTATTTGAATGAAAGTAACATTTTACCAGTCTGCTTGCTTTTAGTAACAGTCACACTTGTACTTACTTGTATACTATTGTTCCTTTTTTAGGTGCCAGCATTATGGGATGGCGGTGTAAACTGTGTGCATTTGTCGCATCATCAAAAGGAATTTTGATCATTATGGAGTGAAGCGTGGTCCTGTTGGTCATGGATATTTAGTGTCCTGTGTTCTTTAAGACCTGAGAAGGTCTGCACACACATTTGTATGGATCCCACAGTTTGCAGGAAACTGAAGTGTGAAGGTGTGCAATCTTTCAGATGTAAAATGTGACTCATTAGATTCTATACAAAAGTCTATTTTCCACGTGTTAACTGTATAATACTTGTGGCAGAAGTATTGTTTCTGAGACTGTTTACTAATAAGATAAATACAGCTCTCTGTTTATGATCTTGTTACATGTCATTTGCATGTAAACCAGGTTAAGTTTAGACTTCATGTCTTGTCAAATTTGGCAAATAAATGTTTAATTAAAATGAAAATGTGTGTATTGTTTTTTTTCATTCAGTTAAAATATTTAGTAAATGTAGCAGATTTGTTTGTTAAATAATAGTATAATTTTCAGTATCTTCTACCTTCCATTTCAATTATATCTACTTAATTATTTTACTCATTTTTACTTTGCATTAACTTCTGATTTTCATTACATTTACTTAATTTTGTACATCATTGTACTAAATATAGTTATTCAGGTCTACTTAATTTTTTTACTGACTTGTACTCAACTTATGAAGTATATTTTACATGATTTTTATATTTTTTTATATTTACTCATTATTTTTAAGTGTAAAAATGTTTTATAAAAAAAATTGAGTACAGCACAGTTTTATTTTTTAGAGTGTTGTAACGAGTGGTTATTTCAGTCAAAGTGCTCTTCTATCAGCTTGAATCAGTCGGCCCATTCTCCTCTGACCCCTAGCATCAACAAGGCATTTTCGCCCACAGGACTGCTGCATACTGGATGTTTTTCCCTTTTCACACCATTCTTTGTAAACCCTAGAAATGGTTGTGTGTGAAAATCCCAGTAAATGAGCAGATTGTGAAATACTCAGACCGGCCCGGCACCAACAACCATGCCACACTCAAAATTGCTTAAATCACCTTTCTTTTCTATTCTGACATTCAATTTGGAGTTCAGGAGATAGTCTTGACCAGGACCACACCCCTAAATGCATTAATGAAAAATTTAATGTTCCTAATGTGTTCCTAATAATCCTTTAGGTGAGTGTATATACACAGATGCACCTCAATAGATTAGAATTAAATTTTTCATTTTCTGAAACTCATATATAGATTTATTACACACAGACTGATATACCCGCAACTTGTAATAATAATTTTACGCAACTTCTAAGAAAACATATTTGCGGAACTGGCAACTACAGCATGTCAGAGTTTATTACTGAAACAGAACTTTTCAAATTAAAATGACACGTATAGTCTGGAAAAAAATACGGAAGTCTAGCTCCCTTGACCCCCAGGAGAGAACATTATTAATAAGACTACACTCTGGCTGGCTGTCTAAAGTCTCACATGCAACATACCACAAGTGAAAAACTGACACAATGTAGCAAAACTTAAACAGAAAGGCCTTAATGGGCCCTCTATACAGTCCTTTCATAGTCATGTGACTACCAGACTCACACTGAGAAGTTTACTGAACATGTTATTAGTATGTGGATGATGATTTTAAAAAGCATGAATTACTGAGTCCTGAAGTGAAGCAGGTTCATCACACACCTGCCTGCTGATCTGTTCATTATAGAGAAGAAAAAGCAGACAGAGGTTAGTTAATAATATTGTGTTCACAGAAGTAATAAACATTTGTAGTTACATTTTGTCAGGAATATTTAAAACAAAGCTGCTACAGCTACGGTGTATAAACACTACAGTCTCTGTTCAAAAAGACAATGAAGAATTGCAGTTTATTTCAGCTCTGTTTTATTACTGAACATTTTTTATTATACTAAATGTTCACTGAACATCCAGCGTAACACATCCAGGATGCTTAATCATTTCTATAACGGCAGATCTGACACTAGTTCAGGCTGAAGGCATTTGTATCTGCATCTCGAGTCATCTTATTCAGAGGAAGCTACTGCAGTTCGGTCTCTTCCTTCACTGGCAGACAGAAACTAATAGCCCTCTTGTGTGTAGAAGCAACAAATAAAGCTGCATACACTAAAGTCTGATCCACAGTAATCAGGAGCAATGAGCTACACATGACCTCCTGGTTACTTAAAGCTGGGAGACAGTGTGTGAGTTTTAATGATAGTGTGTAATGTGTTAAAGGATAAGGAATATGTGCAAATATACTTGGGCAGCCATCAGTATACTTGGGGCCAAGTTTACTCTGTGTGTGTGAAACACTGCTGTGGAATATCAGCACATGGACCCGCTCACACTGCATGTCTGTAGATTCCCACTCTCACAAGTTTATATTAAATAAAAGTCATGTTCCCTTTATAATAGTGTGTGTGTGTGTGTTTATGTAGGTGTTTCTGTGAGCTGTTTTTTCTCACACTGATGTGTGTAAGAGGGCAGTGGATGACACTGACCTTAGATCAGTAAATCAGCATCAGGCAAACAGTCTAAAAGCTTTGTGGAATGATATTATATGAAACAACAACAACAACAACAATAATAATAATAATAATAATAATAATAATATAAAACATGTACTACCAAAATGTGTATACCTTGTAATTAAATTATTTGATTAATGTCTTAGTTCAATGTGTACATTACTATAAAACAATTCTAACATTATTTTGTATTTATATAACTGCTGCACTTTAACATGTACAGTTGGGGTATGCGTGAGTTTTGCAGCTCAAATGTCTCACACGTTGAACACGAGAAGTGACTGATGATGTTGTGGCTCTGATGTGTAAATTTCTCTAACATCATTTACTGGCAGCAGCACATTTAGTTCAGTGTACAGAGGCTCAGCCTGTCAGTCATTTCATGTTTAATGGGACTTTTATATTGTACTCAGCTGTGAACAAATATAATATAACAACCTGATTAGTTGTTTATTTTACTGCATATAAGTTACATAGGGCAATTACTTTTTCACATAAGGCCAGGTAGGTTTGTTGTATTTATTTGGGTTAATAATCTCAATCATTTAAGTGTGAGAAATATGCAAAAAAAAAAAAAAAAGGAAAGAAAGTCGGAGGGGGGCAAATACTTTCTCACAGCATTGTAAATTAAAGATGTTTTGGTGTTGATCTGTGCAGGATAAGATGCCAAGAGGTTCCTACAATGCGGCAGACAGTGGTGAAGGTCATGGCACTGACTCTAAAACACGACGAGAAGCTCAACACTCAGGTACAGAATGATTAAGTTTGTTGGGCAAAAGTGTTAGAAAGTGCAGAGGTTCAGTAATTCAGTGTTTTATTACAGTGATGGAGATGATGGTGGAAATCTGTGAGAATTTACACACTGTTAGGGGGAACACAGAGAGGAAACAGAAAACAGAACCTTTTTTACCCTGCTTTGCTTTTCTGATTCAGTGATGTCATGATTCATGTGAGATTGGTCTCTTCATGCTTCCTCTGGCACCTTCTAATCTATAGTGTTTTATTCTTAGCTCTCTTTATGACTACAGTCTCTCTCTCTCTCTCTCTCTCTCTCTCTCTCTCACTCACATTCACACTCACTTACATGTGTAAATCAAATTAAACTGTCCTCACATAAACAGTGTAGTATAGATCCAAGGCCACGTACAAAAGACAGTAGACGGCCTGAGATGCCGGTCGGTTATAATCTGCTCCTGCGTCTGAGCCTTCCTCTTAGTTTAGTCCTTATAATCACACTTCTCTGTTTAGGAAAAATAAAAGCTTTTTCCTTTTTTTTTCTTTTTTATTGTACTTTTAATCAGTTTATCTGGTTACTTGGCATTTATTATATTTTTATTTTAGAAGATGGTGATATATGACATATGAGACATATGAAAATGCTCCAATAACACTATAACATGTAAAAATTCTACTCTAAAAATAACACTCTGGTGGAGCTCTTCTATTGTAGGTCTTTCAATTTGTGTTACTGACAAACAAAACAAATAGAAAACGGGATTTTTTTTTCTTTTTTGAGTAGAAACCGTTTTATTTTGTTTATGTTTATTAGTTGTTAATTCATGTTACCAGCCTCAGTGTTTAGTTATAAAGAGTTACAACACAACTAAGAGCTGTAGAAGGTTGGGTTAGCCATTAGTCGCTAGCTGCTAACCTGCCCATCTTTAGCTTGTAAGAAACAGACGGACCAGAGAGCGTTTTATTAAATTATATATCAATAAACAGGTGTAATTGAGGATGATGTTACAAAGATATAGAAAATAATACTTTCTTAAATCTGTGGATTCTCTCTTATCCACATACAGTTAATCTATTTTTACTAGATTTATTCAGCTTCGGGATGCAATACAAGCTACAAAGAAGAAATTAATATTTGAATTAATATTTGTTTATTATTATTATTATTACTCTCTATATTATTACATATTTTAATTCACACATTACTGAGTAAACCTGTGCATGTATAGGGGGGTCCAGCTCTAAGTACACGCTAATATGAATGGAGTTAATTTGTAGAGTTTGTGTGATCTGAAAGCTGTGTCGTGATCAGACAGAATCTCTTTTGGACTCGGACATGGGAGATGCCTCGGTGGAGTGAACCACATTATTACATGCTGAGATTTTTGAAGAGGCTTCTGGGTATACAGTAGCCTTGTGTAACTCACTAAGACTCGCACAAAGCTCTGCCCATGTGCAGTTCATTCTAACGGACATTTGATTTCCATCGCAATTATTTTAAATGGACATATTAGTGCATTTGTCCAGATTTTTCTATTGGGCCCATGTTTACAAAAATTCTCTTTCTTGTTCTAGTTCGCAGGCAGCGCCCTTCTCGTTCAACTTCTCATCTGAGATTCCTTCTGGAAGCAGATGGCTACTAGTTCCCTTACCCAAACCGTCACAATTTGTGTCTGATTAGAGGATGTGCCTAGTTCGCCACCTGGAAATTGTGATTGCCAAGATTGAGGCTCTCTTTTCACCAAGGCATCCCCCAGTGCGACCTTACTACAGGTCCACGGGTGTTTCACCACCCCGTGATAACACTCCTGCTTCTCCCCCATCTTCACCCAGCGTCAGCCTCAATCCTACCTCTCCAGTCCATTATCCTCATTCTTCTGAGGATGATGGTACTGCTGAAAATCAGTGATTAATTTTGTTCTGAATATGATTTATGTTGTTTATCTGTTTTTTTTTTTAAGCAGAAGTCTGGCTCTTTGCGCTTTGTCCCAATTAAAGCCGAACTGAAAGCTTATTTTTATATTTTGGATCACTGCCTGCATTTTCTGTATTCCTCCCCCCAATAAAGTTCCAACTTTTTGGGGATTTGTTGACACCATGAAATTTTGAATCAACATATTTTTCCCCTTAAAATGATACATTTTCTCACTTTAAACTTTTGTTCCGTGATTTATGTTCTATTCTGAATAAAATATTAGAAGTTGGCACCTCCACATCATTGCATTCAGTTTTTATTCACGATTTGTATAGTGTATCCAACTTTTTTGGAAATCTGGTTTGTATATTGGTATAATAGAGACTGAAGTGCCTCAGACAGTATTAGTCAGTGTCAGTGTTTGGGGGACGTTACTTTTTAAAGTAACCAATTACAGTACAAAATTACTGTCTTAAAAAATAATTATAGTTACATTACAGCGTTACTTTCTAATTAAAGTAAGTAGTTAGAGTACTTTACCATACTTTCCACTTTTTGGCGCTGTAATTGCGTTTCCATCTTTCCGCGCATGGGTACTCGCAGAACTTCACGGAACACCGGGGGGGGTGGGGGTGGCACTTGGCAGGCTCACAGTGCCTAACACCGCTACTTATCGTGAGTCAAAACGCATAGGTGAGATAGGGGTATAACAGCAGAAATAACAGGGGGGTGGCAGGTTATTCAGAGGGCAGGGCTTGTAGGACGACTTTCACACACAATAACAGAATGACTGCTGTCTGGCTCACAGATTACATAAACTGAATAACTGATTAAATTTTTGAAAATATAACTAAATAACTGAGTACTTACATGGCAGACATAACACGTTAGATTACTCGTTATATCAAGTAGTTTAACACATTAATTTGTAATGGCTTACACCCAACATTGGATTATTGCAATAATAGAAAAAAAAAAATAGCATAAAGCAAGCTCATTTGTCAGTCCCATGCTGATAAGAATATTATAAACATGAAAAAATAATATAAATAGGATGTAAACAAACAAGGGGAAACTGTAAATGCATATAACAGACAATAGTTAGCACACCAGTTTGTGTCAGGTAATCAGAACAGACACAAATGCAGGCTTCCTTCAAGGTTTTATTTGTTGAACAAATGCCTTGATTCAGCCAAAAAAAAATAACAAAACAGAAACAAACTGAACTCTAAGCAAAACACAGAAGCGCCAACGTCCTAAAAAAAAAAAAAAAAAAAAAAAAAAAAAAAAAAAAACTCTGAAAAGGAAAAAGGCCTTGACTATTAGATGTGGCTGTAGACGTGGCCAGCAGGGCCACAGAAGAAACAACAAAAAAAAAAACCCATAGGATACTGGCTTGCCAAAATAGGAAACTACGTATACCAGACTGGACAGGACACGAAACAGGCAGACGGCTGGCGACATGGAACAACGATCTAACGGGACAACAGACAAGAGGGAATAAATAGGGTGAATGATTATAACAAAAACGAGGGAAACAGGTGAGTGAAATCATCTTGATAGAATAATAAAGAGGAAGTGGGAGGAATGGTAGTGATGTTACAGAGACACTGGCACATGGCAAAGTAAATTGTTACGTTCCCCTCTAGTCTAGGGGTGAAAGGGAAGTAACAAAATGAATTGAGATAGCAGATTTTGATCTAAAATTAAGAAAATTAAATTTGCTTTTCCCCTGTACCAGCACTCCAAAAGAGATCACACTAATCTCAAATGCCAAACAAAAGATTTTATTTACAAACTCAAATACCCAAAACTCAAATACCCAAAACAAACTTCAGGAGGGAACAAGGCCAAAATAACAAACATACCAGTTCTAACTTAGTTTTAAAGAAAGCTAGTTAACCTCACAAAAGAAAATACCAAATAAACAACAAAAGTCTTAAGTTGCTCCCTTACTAAATTAACACATGAGAAAAGATGGTACAAAAGTAAATGGCGTCCTCCTCCCTACTGCTCCAAATAAAGTAAGTAAGTAAATTTAATAAAGAACTGAAGTTCAAGGAAAGAGTAGGAACAGGGTTGTAGCAATGACTACAAAAGGATGACAACTGATGAAGTCACACTTAGCACAAGCTTACACCTTAGCTCAAACAACAAGCTAACAAATAGCACTAGCAATAGCACACAAGCTAATGTCTAAGACAGGAGAAAACACAATAGTCTCTGGTGAGGTGGTCAGTAAACAGGAGGGCACCCTCTCCTAAGCTACTCTGCTCTGCACTGCCTATCCACAGTACGCGCCCCCCCCCGTCCTTCAGGTGTCTGTAGCCTTTAACTCCACAGAGTTCCCCTCATTAGCCAATGTGGATCCAGCGGTGATTGGTGCAATTAGGCACAGCTAAGCTACATCAAGCTTTCAGTGTGGTAGACGAGAGAAAAAAGAGAAAAAACAAAATACTGTAGCATGACAGTTCATGTTTACACAATATAATATAAACATAAAATAAATAAGTCAAAGGATTTAACAAAACACTGCAGCTCGGCTTCACAAACCTGAGGTTCTGTCAAGATGCCTGTAAAGACAGTTATTAAAATGTTAGATTTTGTAGCTGTTAAATATTTATTTGCATGATGTCTATGGTTAACCTGTGACAGCAAATCAATTACTCATTTATAATCATATGTTTTAAATGTACCTTTAAGGGGTCTCCAGTACTATGCAAAGTCACACACAAGTAACTGATGTAGAGCTTTAAAACATCTTTCTTATTTTCTCTAATTGTTATTTACAACCAATATAGAATTGGGTACGAATATTATTGAGACACACTGGTGTGATAACGTGTGTTTTACACATTTACATTTTTTCGATTGTTTGCTCATATCCTGATTTGACTGTCACACATCAAGACAGAAATGTTTTGAAGTTGAATACATGGTGCGGTATGAAGAGCCGCACCACGAGATGTTTTTATTGATAAGAGACCTGACGCAGGGCTTTAGAGGGGATCAACGAAATACTGTAGGAGGCTGTGAGAGTGCTTATGATACGCACTGGAAGACCTTCCCGTTTGAAGATAGTGTGGGATTATTAATCAAGAGAACTTAAAAGGAAACAAATGAAAACTAATAACACAAAATATTAAACAGAGCTCTGCCGTCTACGCAAGAACAGACGGGGCTCTGGAAAACAAAACAAAAACTATTATCCTATTACCGAGGATTTGTGGGGAGAGAGAGGGGTTGTGTTTTTATGCAAACTTTATGCTTAACCTGAGAGCTTGATTTATGAATAAAAAAAAATCTCCAATATAACAAGCATTCACTTACACCTAGTGAAGTGCTAAACAAGTCAGTCACATAACTTTCCCATCAGAGTATCTAAAAGGGTATATAGAGTATATATTAAAATGGCATATTCGAATAATAAGTGTAATTGTAATGTCCGAATCTCCGAACACTAAATAGCGAGTCTGTTTGTTTCACTTGGAAACTTTAAGGAGGAAATGCAGAACAAACCAGGTTTTGGGTAGCTGAAAGTGAGGTACAATGTTGAACAAGATCTATTAAATGGATGTGATCAGCCATGCTGTGGTTCTCCCACATGGCTCTCTACACTCAGTACGATCAGTCCAGAGGCTCCGCAGCAGTAGTTACTTGTGTGAAAAACGTAAATCCATCAGCTGTGTATTCATTAGCAGTAACACTGCAGAGAACAGAGAGGATTCAGGGCCACAGCTCTGAGCAGTACAGCTCCAGTCGTCTTTAAGCTTTTTACTGCATATCATACTGTGTATGACTGTATGTAACTAATAAAATTAGAATTAGAATTTTATTAGTTTTAGAGCCTTAGAGGCAGACAGAAGACAGCAGTAGGCTACAGTAGTATGAGTTTAAATAGCAGAATAATGTTGCATAGCTTTGTAAAAAAAAAATAGGACTATCCTGATACTGCTTCAAACATTTTACTCAAGTTAAAGTCATAAGACCACGATTCTCTAAAATTTACTTAAACTAAAAAAGTACTACAAGCACAAAGAAAACTGTTTACTTAAACATTATTGAATTTGCTGTTGATGACATCAATGTGCCAGTCCATGTTTGTTTATCAAAGGTGAACAATACGGGAAAAAGTCTAGTGAATGTCTAATGAATCAGGCTGGAGTTTGCTCAGGAAGGCAGCGTCGTCATTAACTTTTATGTCATGATGTCATTGTGTAACAGGCGTTCCACACCGACTGTATCAGTAGATGAGTGTAAGGATTTCTTGAATTTTGGTAGACCCCCTTTGGTCTACTTAGTGCTCCGCCTGTATTCTGCTGATCCAGGGAACCCCACAATGATACACACAAGTCAGTGCTCAGTAAGAACAAAAAGGTGGGTGCAGGAGTGTTTACATCTGGTCTGGAATGTTTATAAAAGATAAGGTAAAGAAGAACATAAATTTGGGAGTAGTTCAACAGTTTTATGACCTTTAACATAAAGTATTATAGAATGTGTATTGAAAGTGCAGCTTGTGTCAAGGTAAAAGAAAGAAAAACACTGTTCTCACGCACACAGAATATCATGAAACACTTAAAATTAAATATTTCCTACAATGAGCATCATCATCATCATCTATGGTGAATTCAGGGCTACTGAAACCTGAGGTCAGAGGGGGTGGGCGGCAGGAGGAAGTCTCACCGGGGGAGCAATTCAGTGTAGAACCATCACTGACTCAGAGCCACTGTGTTACACAGGAAACATCTTCACTGATCACATGAAAGAAACAAGTGATGCCATTGAATCGTCACTGCACATGAAAATTATCTTTGCTCAAAACGTAGAAGTTTATGCTTTTAAAAAAAAGTTATAATAGCAGTTTTCAAATTAAATAGGTCGTCATGGACAGTGTCGTGCGTCCCAGAATAAGAATTTGGCAAAATAAGTAAAAGTCTGTAAATAAGTAAAATGTTGTTCCATCAAATGAGGAAAAAAAAATCTGATTAAGTCTTTACACATCAAATATTCACTTACTGAATGGATTATCAGGGTTTACCCCCCACCCCCACCCCCCCCCACACACACACACACACTCATTACAGTTAAAAATTCATTCTGATTGGCTGGATCGGGTCAGGCTGTTCTGACTGAAGTAGTTAACATGATGTAGTTTAATTTAGATCAGGACATTATTATGATTATTAGTGGAATATTAACATCCATGTGAACACATGACAGATAACTGCAAATATGACCATATACATGTGTTCAGGATCAATGAGTTTACTCTGGTTAAACATAAACACAGAAAAAAAGAAAACAAACACGTCTCTGTGATCACTTACCATTAGGAGGAGACACTGCATGGAGCAGGTGTTACAGACTGATTGCAGTGTGTGAGATGCTGCTGTGTGTTCTCCTGCTGACTGCCATCACAGTGCTGTGGATCAATTACCACATCCTGAAGATAGAAAACATCCAGCTAAAGACCAGCAACAACAACCTGACTATAGAGAAAGACCAGTTACAGAGCAGCAGCAACAACAACCTGATTATAGAGAGAGACCAGTTACAGACCAGCAACAACAACCTGATTATAGAGAGAGACGAGTTACAGAGGGAGAAGGCTAAAAACCACAGAAAATTTTGGAATTTGGGTAAGTAGATAGATTTAGCATTACATTTTCTGCCAACAGTTAAATGTCCTCAGTGGAAATCCATGAGGGTCTTATAACCAGAGCATCAAGATTTAATCACATCCTCTCACATGTTCCTCCATATAATTTCACCAAGATCTTAGAATGAAAGCATCTCATTAATATTGGTGACACTTTACAATCCTGATCCATGACTCAATTGTGTAAGAATTAATAATTCTTCATAAACACATGGATTATTAACATTAAGTACTAGATAATTTCTCTTGTTAGTAAGAATTGTTGTATTAGTTTACTATTAAATGTGTAGTAATTACTGAGTCCTGTGGTGGCCCAGAAGGGCAAATCATCTTTCCCATATATGTGTATGTTTTTCCCCTTATAAATGTATTTTTTCCTCCTTGTAAATGTGTGCTTTTTCCCCGTTTGTGCGCAACTGCTTTTTCCCATGTAAGAACTGTCTTACTCCAGTATTTTGCAGGCTAAATGCTAATGCACAAAAGACTATGGGAGTGAGGTCAAAACAAAACGGGAACAGAACCTTACCGGTGTTATGCGCAAAAATGCCCCCCACCCCGGATTGTCCCCCTACAAAATCTCTATCAAATGCGTAGGTTAATGATTTACATATCACAAGTTACACCCAACAAATTTAATTATAAAATAAGCATTTTGGTCTATATATTTTTTTTTCTTTCTATGTGTATTACGTTTCCCTTGTGAGTGTGTATGTTTTTTAAACACTTGCATGATATTTTAATTTTTTTAGATATACTGTATTTCAAATGTCACACTCATTGTTTACATGTGTATTTTAATTTTTTGGCAATTTATGATACTCTTATTCTTAAACATTCCATTTACAGTACATAGATATACTATTCATAAGCCTACATGTTTTTAAATAGTTGGTGTTTTTATGTAAACCATTGCAATAAGCTGTTTAACATGACATCCTTATGTTTGCAGATCACACTTAAAGCATTCAGCTTGTAAATTTATCCCAGATTTCAGCTCATCTTTCCCATGAAATGTAAGGTCAGGTGAGATGGTTGGCCAATCAAGCAACTAAATGGTCAGCAAAATAGTTGGTGGTTAACAAATAGTTAGTTGACCTTAGGGGGCTTACACTTATTCTGGAAGGTGTAGATGATTATCTTCTTGACAACTTGTTAGGTCAGCAGTCTTCCAATTCAATTCAATTCAATTCAATTTTATTTATATAGCGCTTTTAACAATGGTCATTGTCTCAAAGCAGCTTCACAAAAAATTAAAGAATTTATTTTTTTTTAGAAAAGAAAAGAAAATATTTGGAAGTGTGTATGTGTGAGAAAAATGTGTCTAGATAATAATTAGATGAATGAATGATGAATGAAATGTCTCTGATGAGCAAGCCAAGGGTGACGGCGACAGTGGCAAGGAAAAACTCCCTGAGATGGCAATAGGAAGAAACCTTGAGAGGAAACAGACTCAATCAGGGAACCCATCCTCATCTGGGTGATAACAGATAGAAATAACATCATGTGTATTGTGCAGGTGAAAGTTCAATATAACAGAAGTTGTGTAGATTAACATGAAGTCCAGTTCAGCACAGGGAGTCAGTAGGTGCAGAGGGCAGATGGGGTCTGGGTCACTGGAAGCACAGGAGCAGCATGTGTAGCTCCAGCCATCATGAAGCAAAATCCAGCTGAAGCTGGTCCTTCTCTGGATGCCTCAGAAACCTCGCAGGGTTGGCCTTTGTCTACTAAAGCTGGCACAATCTCCAGATGCCTTGGGATGGGTTGAAAAATACAGAAAAGATGGAGAAGATTAGCGTAGTTGCCATTCAGGATAGGTGTACTGGAGTATGAGGTTATGGGATGAGTTACGCGTATGCCAGATTAAAGAGATGCGTCTTGAGTCTACTTTTAAATTGGAAAATCGTGTCTGCTCCCCGAACACTGTCTGGAAGGCTATTCCAAAGTTTTGGAGCTAAATATGAAAATGCCCTGCCCCCTTTTGTAGATTTTAAAATTCTGGGAATTACCAAAAGTTCGGAGTTTTGTGATCTTAAGGAACAGGGTGGATTATAGCGTATCAGAAGACTGGTTAGGTATGTGGGAGCTAAACCATTTAAGGCCTTGTATGTAAGTAGTACTACTTTGTAATTCATTCTAAACTGAACAGGTAGCAAGTGCAGGGATGATAATATAGGTGTTATATGATCATATTTTCTGCGTCTAGTGAGGACCCTGGCGGCTGCATTTTGGACTAACTGAAGCTTGTTTTTTGAGGATGCAGGGCAACCACCTAGTAATGCATTACAATAGTCCAGTCTGTAGGTCATAAATACATGAACTAGCTTTTCTGCATCAGATACGGATAGGATACTCCTAAGTTTGGCAATATTTCTAAGATGGAAAAAGGCTGTTTTTGTGATATTGGAAATATGATTTTCAAAACACAAGTTACTGTCTAATATTACGCCCAGGTCTTTTACTGTTAAGCTGGTAGTAACAGTACATCCTTCTAAACGCAGGGTAAATTCTGAAAGATGTTGTGTGCAGGTTTTTGGGCTGATGAGTAATATCTCTATCTGAATTTAGTAAAATAAAGTTATTGGTCATCCAATCTTATATGTCCTGGACACACTCGGTTAATCTAGACAACTTGGGTATTTCATCTGGTTTTGTTGAGATATATAATTGGGTATCATCAGCATAACAATGGAAACTAATCCCATGCCTTCTAATGATGTTTCCCAAGGGAAGCATGTATATTGAGAACAGCAGAGGTCCTAAAACTGACCCTTGTGGGACCCCATATTTCACTTGCATTACATCAGACAGTACTCCATTTAGATCTACAAAATGGTATCGATCAGACAGGTATGATCTAAACCATTTTAATGCCTGCCCCTATATGATTTTGTAGGCGATCTATGAGAATATTATGATTTATGGTGTCGAATGCAGCACTAAGATCAAGTAAAACTAGTATTGAGATGCAGCCTTGGTCTGAAGCTAAAAACAAGTCGTTCGCAATCTTAACTAGTGCAGTTTCTGTACTATGATTGTGCCTGAAACCTGACTGAAATTCTTCTAGGATGTTGTTTTCCTGCAAGAATGTGCATATTTAAGCTGATACTACTTTATCTAATATTTTTGATATGAAAGGAAGGTTTGAAATCGGTCTGTAATTTGTTATTTTATTCGCGTCCAAATTAGATTTTTTAAGAAGCGGCTTACTAACTGCTAGCTTGAAAGGTTTAGGGACGTGACCTAGACATAATGAAGAATTAATAATGTTAAGAAGTGGCTCTCCAACCGTATGCAACCCTTCTTTTAAAAATCTTGTTGGGATTAGGTCTAGGTCTTGTTGATTTAGCTGAGGTAATAAGTTTATAAAGCTCTTCCTGTCCTATACCTGTAAAGCACTGAAAATCTAAATGTGAAGCTTTAGGCTGAACTGGATCATGAGATGCTATTAGAGGTTGAACCTCCATTATTTTCTTCCAGATACTATAGATTTTTTCATTAAAGAAGTCCATAAAGTCTTTACTTCTTAACTGCAGGGAAATTAGGTTTTGATAGGTGAGCCCCTGTACTAAATAAGAACCTGGAATTCTTTCGGTTTCTTGCTATCAGTTGGCTAAGATGCTCGGTCCTAGCAGTTTTTAGGGCCTGTCTATAGCTCCACATACTGTCTTTCTACGCAATTCGAAGAACTTCTAATTTAGTTTTCCTCCATTTTCACTCGAGGTTACGGGTTGCTCTCTTTAGGGCGCGAGTATGACTGTTGTACCACGGTGCAAGTGTTTTATCTCTGACTTTTTTTAATCTGACAGGAGCAACAGTGTCTAATGTACTGGTAAAAATAGTGCCCATGCTGCTAGTTACCTCATCTAGATCGTCTGCTTTTAGGGGTCTAATAAAAATTTGGGACAGATCCAGCAGATTACTTGTCAATCTTTAGTAGTCGGATTCATATTTCTAACAAATTGATAACATGGGGAGACACAGCTAATCTGTTCTACGGGTAGAGTATATATCAGGAGGTGATGATCTGTAATATCCTCACTTTGAGGTAAGATCTCTATATCAGAGACATCTATATCATGGGATATAATTAAATCTAGCGTATGATTAAAGCGGTGAGTTGCTCCATTTATATTTTGTTTAACCCCAAAGAAATTTAGTAAATCCATAAATGCGAGTGCTAAAGCGTCATTAGCATCATCTACATGAATGTTAAAGTCTCATATTATTAACACTTTGTCAGATTTAGATCTGAGTCAGAGTAGGTCTGATAGCAGATGTCCAAATTCTTTAAGAAAATCGACATATGACCCCTGGGGTCTGTACACGGTGGCCAGAGTAAAATATAGCGCAGGTTTATTATGTATTTTATTGAGTGCAACATTAATGATGAGCACTTTAAATGAGTTAAACCTGGGCCTTATTTTCTGAATAACAAGTGAGTACATCATTGTAGATAGTGGCGACACCACCACCACGACCAATTAGACGGGGCTCTTGCAGAGGCAGAGTGCGTCAAGGCAATAATCTGATATAATTTCATGAACAATAAGTGCTTTAGGCGCAAGGGATCTAATGTTGAGAAGTCCAAACTTTAGAGGTAGATTTTGATTACTTATTTGGCCTTTTTCTGGTTTTATGGTTATCAGATTGTTTCGGGCAGATTTAACAAATTTATTCTTTTTTCTCACTATTCGGGGAACAGACACAATTTCTATAGGACAAGCTATGTGTGTGCGTCTATCAGTATGGTGAGTTGTGATGTGGCTAATGTGATTGGAATCTACGGTATGAGTTACCACCAGTCAGATGGTTCGTAATGTCCTGGAGATGTTGTCTGAAAGGACCGCTGCTCCAGCTCTGCTAGTGTGCAGGCCATCGGTGCGGTGATCGAAGTGAAATATTCTAATATTTTTACATACTAGATTTTTGATTTTCATGGAGGTGTAAGCAGTAATCATTTAAATGAAAACAAAAAAAAATTCTTTTTTGAATAACAAAAATTATTTTTTGGAAATGCACTATGAGTAAATGTATGCAGAGGTGTTTGTTTTACAGTTGAAGGAGTCCTTCGCTGTAAAATGTTTAAGAACCTCTGTTTTAACTGCTGAACATATGGGATTAATGTATTCATAAATATTATGGAATATGTTGTTTGAACTGAAACAGAGATGTTACTAATATCTCCAAGGCAGCATGCTTTAGTTAGCGGAAAAACATTAATGATGCTAAAATCACATACTGTATATACAATAAGCCCGTACCCTGACACAGAGTGGAGTAACATCTGATTCTATTCAGTGTCATTTGCAGCAATGCTTTACATGCACTTTAACTGTTTTGCTATATATTCAACTATAAATTCAACTATAATATTCAACTACATGGATTGCCTCCATGCCACGCCGCATTGAAGCAGTCATTTCTGCAAAAGGATTCCTGAGCAAGTATTAAGTGCATAACTGAACATAATTATTTGTAGGTTGACTATTTTTGTATTAAAAACACTTTTTTTTTATTGGTCGGATGAAATATGCTAATTTTTTGAGATAGGAATTTTGGGTTTTCATGAGCTGTTTGCCAAAATTATCAATATTAAAACAATAAAAGGCTTGAACTACTTCAGTTCTGTGTAATGAATCTAAAATATATGAAAGTCTAATGTTTATCAGTACATTACAGAAAATAATGAACTTTATCACAATATGCTATTTTTTTTAGAAGGACCTGTACATTGTTGTAAGCACATAACTAACTATTCAGAAGATCTCTGTCTATAATAAAACCACTACATTATACAGGAGTGTACATTTAGCAATAGTTGATAGGCAACAGTTGACATTCTGCTATCTTAGCTCTTTTAGTAAGCTAGCGCTTAGCATGATTATATTAACTTGCTTATAGATTTATATTTGGACAGGCATTTTACAGAAACAATGGAGCTAACTGTTTACATCACGTACAGGTATATGTCTCCAAATACACTATTAAACTAATATATATTAATGAACAAGCTAGTTAAAAGCATGAAAGAAACATGGTACAAATAGTCAAACCCCAGTATTTTATTTAATATTAATTACAATTAAAATGATCATGTTAGCTCTCTTTTGAATCCCAATCAGGTAAGAGCAACCTTATGTTACATAATAATATAGTCAGGCCATGTAAGGTTTATTTTAAATTTTGTTGTAAAGTTCGTTGTAAATTTATGTATATATTAAAAATGTTTTTTTTTTTTTATATTATGCAGCATAAACAGATAAAAAAATGTCACTACACATAAAATATATCAGAAACTGTGTGTTTAATCTCTGTAAATTCTCTCAATTTATTAAAGGGAAGTGTGTCAGCTTCAGCTCCAGTCTTTATTTCATGTCTAATGAGAAGAAGAACTGGACTGAGAGCAGAGAGGACTGTATAAAGAGAGGAGCAGACCTGGTGATCATAAACAGCACAGAGGAACAGGTGAGAGAGAGAGAGAGAGAGAGTTAAGATATTAACAGACTTTATTTAAGAAACAATGTCAGTCAAAAAAATATTAAAATATTTACATATTTTCATGTGTCTGTTGTTATTTACATATTTACAGTGTTTTTTAGGTAAATAGAATTCCCACTGACTGGGAATGTGTGTGTGTGCTGCTCCTTCAGTCTCCTGTGCTGCCTTGCTTAGGGTCTGACTGTGTTTTTTGTGTTTGGTTCTGTGGTTAACATCTCGTCTCTTTTCCTTCTTGGTTTATCTGCAGTGTTGTCTGTCGGTGTCAGTGGTGGTGTACAGATCTCCTGTTGCTGAACCTCTTTGGGGGATATGTTAGGGGGCGGGGTCAGCATTAGGGGCGTGATCACTGTCAATGCTAACTACTGTGAGGGCATCGGATTTTACACTCGCGCTGTTAACAGTAGTATTGGTGTTCATGTCAGCGCCGGGTGTGCTGTGTGTCCCTGTGCTCTCAGTGTGTTCAGGTCTGACCCATCTCAGACTGACTCCCCGGTGTTTTCCCGCTCCTGTTTCCCTGTGGGCATATCCATCCTGAGCTCCCCAGCTGCAACTCCGTGTGGATAGCTCAGTTTTTATGTCCTACATCCTACAACACCTCAGCCGCTCCATGGTGGCAATAACAGTGTAGCTACTGCCCTTCTCTTTACACTTAAAATTTATATTAAGTGTTCCTTCTTTGTCATTTTAAACCATACAAATCTGCTTCCGGAAAGACAGGGCATGTCTCACGTTGGAGCTCTTGCACCTGAGCGGGATTGCCCTTATGGGGCAGACGAACTCCCCAAAGCAGGCCAGCTCCTCCATTATTACCTCGTCTTTTATGAATGGAAGCACATTTGAGATCATCACAAGTGTAGCTGGGACAGGCAGAGGGGTAACTTGGACCGTGGCTTCTCTTACGCGTGTTCATTTTGTTGTCAGTATGCTGACAATGTTTATTTTGGTCAGGAACACCACCACTGCACAGCATCTCCACACCTGCCTCAGAGGCCATGGTGTGATACAAGATACATGTATAAATGTTTAATGATTAAAAACATTAAGCAATGTGATGTTACAGAAGAATGTGAATGTACAGTAAGCTATAAAATAGCACCTATAAGGGATAACACATGGAGGGAGCCTTTGACCCATGGGACGTTGGCTAGGACTTCATTTCCCAGCTTGTACCTCTGTCACATGATTGGATTGTTGAAAACCGTTTAAAAACAACATAAAACTTCACCCTGTCCCCAAACCTTACACAGTTCCCTGTGTATAATATTAGCATAAACAAATTTACCCCAGAGTCTGGCCTTTAAGAGGGCTTTCCTCATCAGTTTTGGGTTCAGTGTGTCACTGCCTTTCATTTGGTTTATACATGTGAGACAGGTACATAGTTTGGCCTGGACTATTAAAAAAATTGAGTATACGAATCTTTTCTTTTTGTGCAGGTGAGTATCTCCGGTCAAGGATGGTCTCTGTTAGGATTTGTCTAAATCTCACTATCCATCCTCTCAGAGTGCTAATATTTGCCCTAAACTTTTACATCTTTGAAAGGTGGTCTAGTATTTCCTCCCTCCCGCAATAAGGGTGTGTTTTCCCTTTGGTGGAGTCAGTATGCACTATGTGTCCACTGCAGGATAGTAATAAAAGTTCTCAAGTTGTTCGGTTATCAAATACACAGAACTTCATCACTGAACAGCTGAACAGAAGTCGAGCTTGGATTGATCTGAGTGACAGAGACACAGAGGGAGAGTGGAAATGGGTGGACGGTACACCACTGACCCCTGGGTAAGAGACCACATGTGTGTGTCAATGATATTTTTTCTTGTGCATTTGAGACTGCGGAGTAAAGAAATAAACCTAGATGAATCTTTTTTTCTGTGATATTTTTATTGATTAGAGATCATTCTGTTGTGATTTGTTTGGAATCTCAGTCCTGAAGTCTAAATCAGATTGTCTTAGTTTCAGGAAATGGGCTTACCAACAACCAGATAATGACAGTGGCAAAAATGAGAAGGACTGTGGTGAGACTGGGTTTCGTGATGAACAGCAGTGGAATGACAGACCATGCTCTCATGAACAAGGCTGGATCTGTGAAAAGAGAAAATAACAATGCTCCCAAATGAATCAAGCTGAGTATATTAATCAGTAGGATAAGTTTTAACTGTGTCTTGATGGAATTATTATTGTTTATTATTATTATTATTATATTTGGCACCTATATGTTCATCTGTACTGCTTAACTAACTAGTAAGCTGTGATAATATAAAGCTCACCCTCTCATTAGGCTTAGTGTCCTTTACTTCATGACATTGCAGGAGTTCCATTCAGTGGAACAGATTATCAGAGACTCTTAAAATACTGTATAAATAAAATCACTGTGATATACAGTCACATGACAATAGCAAGGTTATTTAATAAAGTTGTTGACCACCATTCGCCATCTAAATTGTGAACACTCTAAGCTGTCCTGCTCACATTTTTGTCATTAAGAACTTTCTCTACTTATTTGCTCAAAGTATGACATTTTTGTGTTGTTTGATCTTTTTATTGTCATGTTTAGTATTTTATTCATTTTAACTTAAATATCCTTTAGAATGTTACTGGCAAGATTGCTTCTCAGTTTGTTGGTTTATGTTTTTATAAACATATTTTTTATATAGGAAACAAATTACTTATGTAGGCAGTGACCTTGATTTATTTCATTTTTCCCCCTCAGCAATAGGTAATTCAATAAAGTCTGCTACAATTAGATTAAATGGTAACACTTTATAATAACTGCACACCATTTATTAGTTAATCATGAGTAAATTCTTAGCTTATAGGGCTTAAATCAAACTTTGCCCATACACACACACATGAAACACTTGCAAACATATATATGAAACAGCCACACATACATATATAGTCTGCAGTTTCTTTTGTTCTGTCATTAGTTCTTCACATCACATGCCTCTTTTTAATTTTTTGGACATTTGACATTTGTACATAGAGTCCTGAGTCCTTTTAGTCTAACTTACTTTTATGATAACTCAGATTATTCTATATTTTTAATATTATAAGACTTTGGTCACTATAACAATATATACCTCTTATGCTAAATAACAAGACTATACGTACCGAATAAAACAACTATGTGCACTTACACTTCAAAGTCACAACAGTATTTGTTATGCACCAACCATAATAAACAATCACTAAGCTTGTTTAGAAAAATATATATTCAAGTGTTAATTAAACAATAAAACAAATTAAACAATTATTAAAGTTTGTTATAAAATAACTCAATTGGCTTTCCTCTTTTACTTAGTTTAATGATTAAATAATTGATCAAAATTACTAGAAACAAAAAAGTTGCAGGCCTGATTCTATGCTTGGGGTCGCTGAGACCAAAAACTTAATAGTTGTTTCACTCCAAAGAGCAACAAACCAAAAGTAAACAGACGATACCTTATTCCCTGTTCGGAGATTATTCACCGAATCCTGCTTGTCCTATAGTTTCTGTACACACGCCGAGTAGCAACTGTTGATCACCTTCCCGAAGATATCCTGTATTTCCAGATTAGCAACACTCCCCCTGAAGTACATGTAGCTGGGTTAGATAACTCACTCAGTCGGTTTACATTGCTGAACTCCCCTCGCTGTTTTAACAAGCTGGTATCCAGAAAATATTTAACTCAAGGAAATTCCATACAACCTTCTTAGTCTTCCACAAAAGTCTGCATTTTATGCCTAACTTGAACGGTAAAACTATATAAGCTACATAGCCTTTATAAAATATAAATATAAATCGAAAATATAAATCGAGCAACTCACTGCTGTAATCATATGCTAGATTTAATTATATCCCATGGTATAGATGTCTCTAATATAGAGGTTTTACCTCAAATTGATGATATCACAGATCATCACTTCCTGATATATACTTTACCCGTAGAGTATAAAAATCAGATTAGCTGAACCCCACGTTATCGATTTGTTAGAAATATGAATTCGACTACTAAAGACAGATTCACAAGTAACTTGCCGGATCAGTCCCAATTTCTTATTAGACCCCTAAATGCAGACTAGCATGGGCACTATTTTTACCAGTACATTAGACACTGTTGCTCCCATCAGATTAAAAAAAAAGGCAGACATAAACCACTTGCATATTGGTACAATAATCATACTCGCGCCCTAAACCTTTCAAGTTGGCAGTTATTAAGCTGCTTCTTAAAAAATCTTATTTGGACGCGAATTAAATAACAAATTAGAGACCGATTTCAAACCTTCCCTTTATATCAAAAATATTAGAAAAAGTAGTATCAGCTCAAATATGCACATTCTTGCAGGAAAACAACATCCTTGAAAAATTTCAGTCAGGTTTCAGGCCCCATCATAGTACAGAAACTACACTAGTTAAGATTGCAAACGACTTGTTTTTAGCTTTGGAACAAGGTTGCATCTTAATACTAGTCTTGCTTGATCTTAGTTCTGCATTCGACACTATAGATCATAATATTCTCATAGATTGCTTACAAAATCATATAGGTATTCAGGGACAGGCATTAAAATGGTTTAGATCATACCCGTCTGATCGATACCATTTTGTAGATCTAAATGGAGAACTGTCTGGTGTAATGCCAGTGAAATATGGGGTCCCACAAGGGTCAGTTTTAGGACCTCTGCTGTTCTCAATATACATGCTTTCCCTGGGTGACATCATTAGAAGACATGGGATTAGTTTCTAATTAGTTTAGTTTAGAAATACCTAAGTTGCCTAGATTAACCGAGTGTGTCCAGGACATAAAAGATTGGATGACCAATAACTTTCTTTTACTAAACTCAGATAAGACAGAGATATTACTCATCGGCCCCAAAACCAGCACACAACAGTTCTCACAATTCAGCCTGCGTTTAGAAGGATGTACTGTTACTACCAGCTCAACAGTAAAAGACCTGGGCGTCATATTAGACAGTAACTATACTTCAGTACATCTATCCTGAATGGCAACTTCGCTAATTCTCTCCATCTGTTCTGTATTTTTCTACCCATCACGAGGCATCTGGAGATTGTGCAAGCTTCAGTAGACAAAGACCAACCCTGCGAGGATCCTGAGGCATCCAGAGAAGGACCAGATCAAGCTGGATTCTGCTTCATGATGGCTGGTGCTACACATGCTGCTCCTGTGCTTCCAGTGATCCAGACCCCATCTGCCCTCTGCACCTGTTGACTCGTCCCTATGCTGAACTGGACTTTATGTTAATTTAAAGAATTTCTGTTATATTAAACTTTCAGCTGCATAACAAACATAATGTTATATCATCTCTATCTGTTATCACCCAAATGAGGATGGGTTCCCTGTTGAGTCTGGTTCCTCTCAAGATTTCTTCCTATTGCCATCTCATGGAGTTTTTCCTTGCCACTGTCGCCATCACCCTTGGCTTGCTCATCAGAGACATTTCATTAATTTATCTCATTATTATCTAGACACATTTTTCTCACACATACACAATTTATTATTATTTATTTATTTATTTATTTATTTATTATTATTTATTATATATTTTTAATTGAAATTTAATTTCTTTCATTTTTGTGAAGCTGCTTCGAGACAATGACAATTGTTAAAAGCGCAATATAAATAAAATTTAATTGAATTGAATTGAATTTATAAGACTCTACTTTTATTTAAGTTTACTCCTAATGAAGAAAAAGTTATGATTTTGTTAAATAAAGAAAGTAAACAGGGTTCTGTATTGTTTTTTAGTGAATTTGAGCATGTTCGAAAATGAACCGAAACTCTGTGTGTACTCGCCTCACAGACGTGAGGTGTGAGAAAAGAGGATGCAGAGGATAGGGTTAGATAGAGGCAAATGATTCGCTGTGGTGACCCCTGAAAGGAAACAGCCAAAAGACAAAGAAGAAGACGTGAAAATATATACTACTTCTTCTTTGTCTTTTGGCTGTTCGCTTTCAGGGGTCGCCACAGCGAATCATCTGCCTCCATCTAACCCTATGCTCTGCATCCTCTTCTCTTACACCAACTAACTTCATGTCCTCTCTCACTACATCGATAAATCTCCTCTTTGGTCTTCCTTTAGACCTCCTGCCTGGCAGTTCAAACCTCAGCATCCTTCTACCGATATATTCACCATCTCTCCTCTGAACATGTCCAAACCACCTCAATCTGGCCTCTCTGACTTCATCTCCAAAACATCTAACATGGGTTGTCCCTCTGATGAACTCATTCTTGATCCTATCCATCCTTGTCACTCCCAAGGTAAACCTCAACATCTTCTGCTCTGTACCTCCAACTCTGCCTCCTGTCTTTTCTTCAGTGCCACTGTCTCTAAGCCGTAGAGCATTGCTGGTCTCACCACTGTCCTGTACACCTTTCCTTTTATTCTCGCTGATACTCTTTTATCGCACAACACACCTGAAACTTTTCTCCACCCATTCCAACCTGCCTGTACCCGCCTCTTCACCTCCTTTCCACACTCTCCGTTGCTCTGGACCATTGACCCTCTAGTGGGTGGCCTCAACCATTTAGCTCCACGAATGAAATGGGTAACTAAAAGGGTGTTTTGCCACAGTAACCTCATCAATCAGGACGTGGCAGGCTGAAATAACAGTTACGTACATCCTGAGAGTACTAGGGCACAAGCCCGAGGACAACTTTTCCTGCAGAAACTCCAGCACTGAAACAATTCGGCAGTGGACTGGGTCTACCTGCTTCGTCATGCACCAACTTTCAAATACATTTCATTTGAGGGCATAAGCTCTTCTAAGGGAGAGAGCCCTAGCACTTAAAATAGTCTTAATTACGCTAGCTGGAAGATCACCTTGACTTAGTTGGTCCCATTTAGGGAACGAACATGAAGGTTCCAAGGCTCGGGCCAGGGATGAAAAATCGTCCCCTGCATCAGAAGACAGAAGATCCCACCTCATTGGAATCACCCATGGTGAGCCGTTGAAGAGGGATACTAGATCCGAGAACCAAACTCTGGTCGGCCAACAGGGCGCCATCAAAAAGAGGCGGAAACACTGTTGATGGACCCTCATCCAGACTCCCGGGAGCAGAGCTATCAGGAAAAGCGCATAAAGGCGTAACCTGGGCCACGTACGGGCCAAGGCATCCAGACCCAGGGGAGCTGAAAGAATCAGAGAGTAGTAAGGGGGACATTTGCTGATCTTGTGAGGCAAAGAGGTCCACCTCTGCTACATGAAATTTCTTCCAGATTGACTGACTATTTCGGGGTGGGGTTTCCATTCCCCGTGTGACAGAGATTGCCTGGACAGTACAACTGTTCCAACATTCATATGCCCTGAAATGTAAATCGCCCTTAGCGGCAAATTACGATCGGTCTCGACTCGAGCACGGCGTGGGAGAAATTTCCCAAATGCCTGTTCATATAGCCTAGCCTCTCGAAACCTCCGTTGCCGAATAGGCCGGAAGGTGAGACAGGAGCATCAAGGAGGAAAGTTCGATTCTTATCCTTAATGCCCCACAGATTTAATCATAGGTGCCTATCAGCGGTCACCAAGGAGGCCATAGAACTGCTAATAGCACGGGCTGTCTGTTTAGTCACACGAAGGGATAAATCAGTAGCCCAGTGTAATTCTGTGAATGCTTCCTGATTCACAGTGCCGCTCGTGCTCAAATCCTTCAGCAGATCAGCATGGTATGCCTGCAAACTCACCATAGTGTGCAAGGAAGCGCCGGCCTGACCTGCTGCTTGGAACGCCTTCCCTACCAGGGTAGAAGAAGTTCCACACGGTTGGTTTCTTCAATGAGGATGATGTCCCAGGATTCAATTTAATTAAATTCAAATTTATTTGTATAGCGCATTTAGCAATTTTCATTGCCGCAAAGCAGCTTTACACAATCAAAAGAATTATTTAAGTTTGTATGAAATGTGAATTTGTATGAATCAAAATGGTCAGTTTGTCCCTGGTGAGCAAGCCGAGGGCGACAGTGGCAAGGAAAAACTCCCTGAGATGGTAATAGGAAGAAACCTTGAGAGGAACCAGACTCAACAGGGAACCCATCCTCATTTGGGTGAAACAGAAAGCAGTAAATGATCTGCATTTATACAGTGTCTTAGGTGGCAGGCAGTTCCGCTATAATAGCTGATGTTAATTGATGTTAATATGCAGTCCAGGTAGTTACTGTATTGAAGACCCAGTTAGACTTGTAGGAAGTTCCAGTCCTGAACTATCGAACTGTCAAGTCCCCAGAGAAACAGTTGCCAACACCAGTAAAGGCCAGAACCATCTTCTAGGTAGAGAAAAATCATCCCCAGACACCAGACGCATCCCAGAGAGACACACGGGGCATCCATGTGACGAGATCTTCAGCCAGAAGCGGGGCACCAGGATGGGTCAGACAGGTCCGGAGGGCAGAGGGAGTCTGGATCACTGGAAGCTCGGGAACGACATGTGTAGCTCGACAGAGAGAGGGAAAGAGAGAGAGGGGGAGAGAGGGAAGAGAAAGAGCGGGAGAGAGAGCAGAAGAGGAGAGATACAGTTAGGTACAGTATGGTCACAGTGACATAATGTATAATGTGAATGTATATTAACTGTAGAATGCAAGCAAAGACTCCGGCAGGACTAACTATGACAGCATTACTAAAAGGGCTTCCCGAGATGTAAAGGAAACAATCACCTCACCGTCAGCAAACCTGAGTGATCAATGGGAGTGAGGAAGACAGCATCCAAACAAACCAGTTTACCATAATACTCTACGTCCATGAGTCCTCCAGATCTGCTCCTTTACCTAAGGCAAATCTATTTATAAAAATGCTTGGCTAAATAAATAGGTTTTTAGCCTGGACTTAAACACTGAGACTGTGTTTGAGTCCCGAACACTATTTGGAAGACTATTCCATAATTTTGGGGCTTTGTAAGAAAAAGCTCTGCCCCCAGCTGTATTTTCATAATACGCGGTACTGACAAGCAGCCTGCATCCTTTAATTGAAGTAGGCATGGCGGTTCATAAGACACTAGCAATTCGCTCAGGTACTGCGGCGCGAGACCATTTAATGCTTTATATGTCAAGAGTAGTATTTTAAAATCAATGCGAAAATTCACAGGGAGCCAATGCAGTGAAGATAAGATAGTGGTGATGTGCTCATATTTTTTGGTTCGAGTGGGGACTCTCGCTGCTGCATTCTGGACTAGCTGAAGCTTATTTATGCATCTAGCTGAACAACCAGACAGTAAGGCATTACAATAGTCCAACCTAGAGGTGATAAAAGCATGAACTAGTTTTTCTGCATCGTTTAGCGACAATAAATTTCTTATCCTGACAATATTTCTGAGGTGAAAAAATGCTATCTTGGTAATATTATCTACATGAGCTTCAAATGAAAGGCTGGAATCAATAATCACACCAAGGTCTTTCACTGTTGCACTTGATGGAACAGAAAGGCCATCTAAAGTTACGGTGTGATCTAAAATTTTACTCCTAGCTGTATGCGGTCCTATGACTAGAACTTCTGTCTTATCCGGATTAAGCAGAAGGAAGTTAATTAGCATCCAATTTCTCATGTCCTGCACACATTGCTCAATTTTAGTAAGCTGTTTTTTCTCATCAGATTTTGCTAAGACATATAACTATGTATCATCAGCATAACAATGAAAACTAATACCATGCTTACAGATTATGTTGCCCCGAGGAAGCATGTAAAGGGAAAAAAGCAGTGGACCTAAAACTGAACTCTGCGGAACGCCAAACTCCACTAAAGAACATGCAGAATAATCACCATTTAAGTCTACATACTGATAACGATGGGTCAGATAGGATCTGAGCCAGGAGAGGGCTGTACCCTTAATTCCTACTACATTTTCTAATCTGTGAAGCAGAATAGCGTGATCAATGGTGTCAAAAGCTGCACTGAGGTCGAGGAATACAAGCATAGTTACACAACCCTGATCAGAGGCCAATAGGATGTCATTTACTACTTTAACGAGCGCTGTCTTTGTGCTGTGATGAGGCCTAAATCCTGACTGATACAGTTCATGTATGCCATTTCTATGTAGATATGAGCATAGCTGCTCCACTACTATCTTTTCCAGATTCTTGGACATAAAGGGGAGGTTTGATATTGGCCTGTAACTGGACAGCTGACAGGGGTCGAGGTCAGGTTTCTTAATTATTGGTTTGATAACTGCTAATTTAAAAAGATTTTGGAACATAACCAATGCTGATTGAAGAATTAATTATTCTCAACAGGGGTTCTGTTATTGCTGGTACTATCTGTTTAAGAAAATGTGTGGGTACAGGATCTAATATACAGGTTGATGAATTTGCAAAAGAGATAAGTGAAATTAGTTCATTCTTTAGAAGGGAAGTAAAGTATTTTAGGTTCTGATCTGACATAGCTAGATTAACATCTGCATCAATTGCATTGTCTGGTTTCAAAACCTCAATTTCATGCCTAATATTTACAATTTTATTATTAAAAAAGTTCATGAAGTCCTTACTATTGCATGATGTTGTTGTGGAGATTTCTGCAGTGGTCTTATTTCTGGTTAATTTGGCTACAGCATTAAATAAAAATCTAGGATTATTTTTGTTATTTTCTATAAGAGTGGAGAGATATGTTGATCTAGCTACACTTAGAGCTTTTCTTTAGTTCAGGATGCTCTCCTTCCATGCTATTTGAAATATTAACAATTTAGTTTGACGCCATTTACATTCTAATTTCCTAATGTCTGTTTTAAAGTGCGAGTGTGATCGTTATACCAGGGAGCAAGTTTCTTATCTCTAATAATTTTTCTTTTATTTACATTTCTAAGGTATAGCGAAATGTCGACTTGACTCAGTCGCCTGATCGAGTTCTGTGGGGTCAGACGGTGATCTAATCGAAGTTGGGAACTCTGGGAGATTACTGATAAAACTCTGTTTGGTAGTTGATGTGAATGTACGTTTCATATGGTGGCATGGCGCTGTGCGTACATTATTACTGTGACACACTTGAATTGAGACAAGATAGTGATCTAAGATAACTTCAGATAGCGGAATTGTGAATAAATGTCTTATACTTAATCCGAATAATATTATTAAATCTAAAGTGTGACCTGCTTTATGAATGGGTCCTACTACACACTGATTTACTCCTACCGAGTCCAGTGTGGACATAAATGCTGTTCTCAGAGGGTCTTCTGGATTTTCAAAATGAATATTAAAATCTCCAGCAATTAACACTTTGTCTACAGAAACGACTAGGTTTGAGTGGAAATCTGCAAATTCACTAAGAAATTCAGAGTACGGCCCTGGAGGTCTGTAAATGACAATTAGCGGAATCGACTGAGCTGACTTAATATAGTTAAATACACTTATGTTACTATAAAGAATTTCAAATGAATTAAATTTGTGTCCGTGTTTTTAATAGTAGTCAAATTATCATTGTGAATAACTGCGACGCCTCCTCCTCTACCAGTTAGCCGAGGCTGGTGTATGTAGCTGTATCCAGGAGGACTAGCTTCATTTAGAGGTACTTACTCGTCCTGTTTAATCTAGGTTTCTGTTAAACAAAGTATATTAAATTCCTGATCCGTGATAATTTCATTAATTATAACTGCTTTAGATGCGAGAGATCTAATATTAGATTAGTCCTAGCTTCAGATCAGAGTGTATTCAGTCTGATCTGAGTTTGTGGTCTTTATGTTAATTAAATTACTAAAACAGACTTTCTGGGTCTTTCTACATTTTTGTTTAGCTCGGGGAACAAACACAGTCTCAATATGATAAACCCTGAGTGACGACTCTATGCAGCTAGCAGACGGTTGGTTTAGCCTGTCTGTCTGCTCCCTGGCCTGGGCTCTGGATTGTCACCGATTAACTAGGCCTCTTCTGAGACTATGAGCTATACTGCAAGAAATGAGAGCGACACCTTCCCGAGTAAGATGGACACCGTCCCGCCCTAACAGGCCAGTTTTGCCCTCAAAGGTCTTCCAATTATCAATGAAGCCCACCTGGACATCCAGCGGTTCAGCGACCATAACCTGCTGTAAGCTATGTCGCCACGTCTCATTGGGATGGGACCAGAGCATATTACGTCATCGGACATACTAATTTAAACACCTCTATAAAGTTACCCTTACTAACCTCTGACTGACGAGGGCATATATCATTAGCTCCAGCATGTACCACTATCTTGGAGAACCTGTGCTGTCCTAGAGCCCTTAGATTACCTGCTATGCCCGGTGCTCTGGCTCCCGGGATACACCTAACCACCTAAAGGCCTAGCTAATTTCACATGTCTCATTATTGAGTCTCCCATAACCAGAGCTCTTTCAGGTTTCTCAGTGGGTGCATCACTGAGGAGAGCAAACCTGTTGGACCGGTGAAGCGCAGAAGAGGTGTGCTCTGGTGGGCTAGCCTTAGCGTTAGCTTTGGCTGAACGAGTATGCCGCCGAGTCGTCACCCACTCGCCCCACTGTGGGGGCTCTAATGCCGGAGTTGGGGGCTGGTTATCTCCGCCTGCGGCACACTGACTGTCCGCTATGGGAATAACGCTGCTCTCACACTCTCTCTCTAATACTAAAAGTCTGGATGCGCTCCTCTAACGCTGATATCTTCTCCGTCAGAGTGCTCACTAACACACACCTATCACAAATAAAATTACCACTAACGACGGAGGAAGAATGTCTAAACATCCTGCACTCCACACACTGAACGAGCTGAATATTAGATTCTGAGTTTAGTTGTTTGGAGCTGAATTCCGTTTGTTGTTTTTAGACGAAGAGAGAACTCGTGCGTTCTCCAAAAAGCGCAGAAAAAGGCGAAGCCAAATAGTATGAAGATGTAAAAACTAGTTGCTATTAATATTATTATTATATAAATAAAAAAGGTATGTAATTTAAACATACAAACGCAAAACTTTCGCGGCAACGATACAAAAACAGGAGAGAGATAGCCTGCGAGCGTCTCTTCTATCTGAGGCATCACCATATAACTTCATGCTTTTGCATCAACAATGTTCGAATAAAATTAAGTCGAAGGTACAAAAATATGAGATAAGAAAGGTTTACGCCATGAACAAGATAATTTGTTGTGGAGGTCATCAAAAAAGGGTAGAGAGCAACATCGTGGCTCCATCTGCTGGCCACCCGACAGATTATTGTCTAATTTTGATTATTTTGGGTGAGCTTGCTCCTGTGTCCAATCAATGCTTTTGGTCTACTTCTCTGTGTCAGGTAGCTCTTATTTAAGTGATTTCTTGATTAAAACAGGTGTGGCAGTAATCAGGCCTGGGGGTGACTACAGAAATTTAACTCAGGTGTGATAAACCACAGTTAAGTTATTTTTTAACAAGGGGGGCAATCACTTTTTCACACAGAGCCATGTAGATTTGGAGTTTTTTTTCTCCCTTAATAACGTAAACCTTCATTAAAAAACTGCATTTTGTGTTCAATTATGTTGTCTTTGACTAATAGTTAACGGTTTTTACAGAGCAGAAACATTGAAGGTTGACAAACATGCAAAAGAATAAGAAATCAGGACAAAATAGTTTTTCACACCACTGTATAAGCCAAAATTTGGTGTGTTTGATACACACATGCTTTACAATCAGCAACATGACAAGATGTTCCCCTAGCAGCATCGAGTGTAGCCTTCGAAAGGGAACTACAAAGATACAATGCAACTCTTTATTATTTTCTCTGTACTTCTCCACCAGCATCCTCATAACAAATACTGCATCTGATGTACTCTTTCTAGGCATGAAACCATATTGCTGCTCAAAAATGCTCACCTCTGACCTTAACCTAGCTTTCACTACTCTTTCCCACAGCTTCATTGTATGGCTCATTAGCTTTATGCCTCTGTAATTGCCATCAGCTCTGCACATATTCCTTGTTCTTAAAAATCAGCACCAATACACTTTTCCATTCTTCTGGAATCCTCTCACTCTCCAAAATCTTGTTAAACAAACTAGTTAGAAACTCTACTGCCACCTCTCCTAAGCACTTCCATATCTCCACAGGTATGTAATCAGGACCAATAGCCTTTCCACTTTTCATCCTCTTCAACGCCCTTCTCACCTCACTTTTACTAATATTTGCTACTTCCTGCTCCACAACAGTAGCCTCTTCTAATCTTTGTTCTCTTTCTTTTTCCTTATTCATCAACTCCTCAAAGTACTCCTTCCATCTTCCTATTACCCTCTTGGCATTTGTCAGTACATTTCTATCTCTATCTTTAATCACTCTAACCTGCTGCACATCCTTCTCATCTCTATCTTTCTGCCTTGCCTACCTGTATAGGTCCACCTCACCCTCCTTACTATCCAATCTAGCATACAAGTCCTCATATGCTCCTTGTTTGCCCTTTGCCACCTCTACCTTCACCTTACGCTGCATCTCCCTGTACTCCTGTCTATTCTCTTCAGTCCTTTCAAAGTCCCACTTCTTCTTAGCTAGCCTCTTTTCCTGTATACACTCCTAGACTTCCTCGTTCCACCACCAAGTCTCCTTGTCCACTTTTGCCTTGCTTGATGATACACCAAGTACCCTCCTTTTAGTGTCCCTGATCACATTGGCTGTAGTTGTCCAGTCAACTGAAAGCACCTTCTGACCACCCATAGCCTGTCCAAACTCCTCCCTAAAGACTACACAATATTTTTCTTTCTCAGCTTCCACCACTTTGTCCTCTGCTCTGCCTTTGTCTTCTTTACATTTACATTTATGCATTTGGCAGATGCTCTTACCCAGAGCGACTTACAAAAAGTGCTTTAAAGTTTACATCATTGGATACATACTTACATACACTGGGTTAACTAGGTCAATAACTAAGCGCCATTAGTCCAACTCAACTGGAAAGAGATTTTTTTTTTCTTGTGGGGGGGGGGGGGGTTGGGGGGAGTCCAAGTACTGGAGAAACAGATGCGACTTGAGTCGTCGTTTAAAGATAGTCAAAGTCTCTGCTGTACGGACATCTAGAGGAAGTTCATTCCACTACCTTAGTGCCAGAACAGAAAAGAGCCTGGATCAATGCCGCCCTCGATCCCTGAGGGATGGTGGGATGAGGCAAGCGGTGCTGGAGGATCGGAGGGAACGTGGTGCAGTGCGTGGTGTAATTAGAGCAGAGAGGTAAGTGGGTGCTGGGCCATTAGGAAAGCATCAGCGTTTTGAATTTGATGCGGGCAGCTACAGGAAGCCAGTGCAGGGAGCCGAGGATTGGGGTGGTGTGTTAGAACTTGGGAAGGTAAAAACGAGACGTGCTGCTGCATTCTGGATCAGTTGCAGAAAACGAATCGTGGACAGAGGCAGGCCTGCCAGGAGTAAGTTGCAGTAGTCCAGTCTTAAAATAACAAGTGACTGAACAAGCACCTGAGTAGCCTGTGAAGAAAGAAATGGGCGAATACTTCTGATATTGTAAGGAAGAAATCTACAAGAGTGAGTAAGGTTAGCGATGTGTGGGGAAAATGACAGATGATTGTCCACGGGTTACCCCAAGATTGCTGGCGGTGGCTGAAGGAGTAATTTGGTTGGTGTCCTGGGATACCACAAGGCCTTGACCTGGGGATGAGTCACAAGGGATAAACAACAGTTCGGTTTTACTGAG
Source organism: Clarias gariepinus (assembly GCF_024256425.1). Lineage (NCBI taxonomy): Eukaryota > Metazoa > Chordata > Actinopteri > Siluriformes > Clariidae > Clarias > Clarias gariepinus. The sequence goes on from NC_071119.1 coordinate 7,262,808, forward strand.
ATTGAACTTTAGCTGATGATCAGCCATCTATTCTAAACATCTCTTCACCTTCCTCACCACCAGGGTTATTTTACACACCACCATTCTGTGTTGTCTGGCTACACTCTCCCCTACCAACACTTTGCAGTCACTAATCTCTTTCAGATGACAACGTCGACACAAGATGTAGTCAATCTGAGTGCTTCTGCCTCCACTCTTATATACTCAGCAAAAAAAGAAAGGTCCCCTGTCTTTCAACTGTTTTTACTTTCAGTAAACATAATGTGTAAATATTTGTATGAACACTAAAAGAGTCAACACCATAAGACATAAACTAAAAATGTTTCACAATGTGTCCCTGAATGAAGGCTTAAAATCAAAAGTACCAGTCAGTATCTGGTGTGGCCACCAGCTGCTTGAAGTACTGCAGTGCATCTCCTTCTCATGGACTGCCTATTGCGGACAGTCTGAGCACTGATGGAGGGATTGTGTGTTCCTGGTGTGACTCGGGCAGTTGTTGTAGCCATTCTGTACCTGTCACGCAGGTGTGATATTCGGATGTACCGATCTTGTGCAGGTGTTGTTACACGTGGTCTTCCACTGCGAGGATGATCAGCTGTCCTTCCTGTCTCCCTGTAGCACTGTCTTAGGCGTCTCACAGTGTGGACATGGCAAGTGATTGCCCTAGCCACATCAGCAGTCCTCATGCCTCCCTGCAGCATGCCTAATGCACGTTCACGCAGATGAGCAGGGACCCTGGGCATCTTTCTTTGGGTGTTTTTCACAGTCGGTAGATAAGTCTCTTTAGTGTCCTGCGTTTTTAGAACTGTGACCTTAAATGCCTACTTTCTGTAAGCTGTTAAGGTCTTAACGACCATTCCACAGGTGCATGTTAATTAATTGATTATGGTTAATTAAACATGCATGGAAAACATTGTTTAAACCCTTTACAATGAAGATCTGTAAAGTTATTTGGATTTTTACAACATTATTGGTTGAAATACACAGTCCTGAAAAAAGGGACGTTTCTTTTTTGGCTGAGTATATGTATATATATATATGATTTGCATATAATTTGGTTTTTTTGGGTCAAAAAATCAAAACTAAATCCACCCTTCTGATGGGATCAGGATAATCCTATTTTTATTTTTTTTTTAATCAAATAGATCCCAATCTGAGTTTAAAGTTTTAAATAACCCAAAGGACAGGTTTGATCCACATTTACATTTAGGCATTTGGCAGACGCTCTTATCCAGAGCGACTTACATTTTTTTTATCTCATTACACATCTGAGCAGTTGAGGGTTAAGGGCCTTGCTCAAGGGCCCAACAGTGGCAACTTGGTGGTTGTGGGGTTTGAACCTAGGATCTTCCGAACCGTGGTCCAATGCCTTAACCACTGAGCTACCAAATCATATGTAAGATTGGATTATGTGATGTAATCCAATCTTACATCATATGCAAGATTGGATTACGTGGTCAGATCTTCATTCAGAATCCCTCTTTTACTCTTGAAGACCCCATTTCCAAGATTTGATCCAATCTGTGATCCAAAATCCCACTGGATTACTTGAAAAACTGGGCCCAGAAGCCTGAGGTCAAGCAAGGCTGGATTGAAATGGATTATATTGTTTTTGCTCCTAGAGTGAGAGATATGATGTGAAATAACTATAAAGTGCTTCATTCCTGGTTTGCAGCTGCTTTTCTATTCAAACTGTAAAAATGATTTCAATTATAATCAAAGTAATTAATGTAAACAGTGTATCAATTAGTAATGAAGTAGATTTTTAAGTCCATTTATACATTTAATGCTGTCAAACATCTGTAAAACATCCCCATGTAATCTGTATCCCATGTGATTCCCTCAAGTGCCTCCCTGTTTTCTTGAAATAAAATAAAAGAAAACATGCAGCGTTCTGTGCAAATGAGGATCCACAACTCACATCCTCTTCTGAAAACTTACTGTTAAAATAAAAAGAATATTAAATAAAAAGTGTCCCTTCCTGCGTGTGTGTGTGAGTGTGTGTGTGTGTGTGTGTGTGTGTGTGTGTGTTCTGTGTGGTTTCTGATGTGAATATTTATTTATTATTATTATTACTATTATTATAATTGTTATTATTATAAGAGAACAGTGTCTCATGCTAATTTTACAATCTTTTTTTACAATCACTCATTCAAGCTGCATAAAAGCCTTTGGAAAAGGAAATCTACAAATTCTTTTAGATCTTTACTGCCATCAGGACATTTAATTTACAAGCTCTACAGAGACTATCAGGCCTAACAGTCTCATCCACACAGGGAAGTTCTTCTTAACATGAGGAGATGCAAGTAGAGTAGTTATAAAAGAGATAGCAGACAATGTTCAAGGTCATGAGCCCAACACACAGAATGAAAATGGGCCGGGGTTAGCTCAGTGGTTAAGGCATTGTACTACGGTTCGGAAGATCCCAGGTTCAAACCCCACAACCACCAAGTTGCCACTGTTGGGCCCTTGAGCGCGGCCCTTAACCCTCAACTGCTCAGATGTATAATGAGATAAAAATGTAAGTCGCTCTGGATAAGAGCGTCTGCCAAATGACTAAATGTAAATGTAAATGTATGAAAATGGTGATGCTGGGAAATGCATAGACACACATCGCACAGGTACAGAAAAAAACAAAAAATAAATGAAGCATGGCTTCTAATGCAGGGTTCCAGTATTTTTTTTTTATATTGGATAGATTTTTATAGCGGCGACACGGTGGTGTAGCGGTTAGCACTGTTGCTTTGCAATTCCCGTCTCGTCTTGTGTGCACAAGTTTGCATGCCCCCCGGTGCTTGGTGGGTTTCCTCTGGGTTCTCCGGTTTCCTCCCACAGTCCAAAGATATGTAGGTTAGGCTAATTGGCGTTTCCAAATTACCTATAGTGTGTGAATGAGTGTGTGAGTGTGTGTGTGTGTGTGTGTTTGTGTTCCCTGCTATGGACTGGCACTCTGTCCAGGGTGCACCCCGCCTCATGCCCTAAGCCTCCTAGGTGTCTCCGCGACACTGAATACAGAATAAAGCCGTATAGAAGATGAGTGAGTGAGTGAGATTTTTATGGCTGTGTTCTTGTGTTTGCTAAGCTTTGCTTTATTACTCATGGAAGTGATATCTCTTTGATATAATATTTATAATTGTAAAGTGTGACAGACAAATATTTAATAAACAGGATAAAGGTAGCATCAAAGTCATCTCTATTACAGAAGCATGTCAACTCCTCCAGGGATTAAACTAAAGCAAGACAAGTGAGAGATTTTATATTTACTTATTGTTTGTGGAAGGAGTCTCCAATATCAGTGCTTTAGAACTTCAGGACACTTCAAGACATGCTGTTGTAGGAAAATAATCAATGCTAGTGTGTTACTTTAGCTTATGTTTCAAAACCATTACCTCACCCAAACTCCAAATAAGCCCCGAAAACTCCATACAATCCTAAACACACCCTAAGTGTCCAAGCTGATTTTGTGATCTTAGTGTAGAATAAAGAAAATGTCTGATATAAAAAGTTTTATAACAACTTGCTCATAAGTGATATCCAGACTGCCATGTATTTATTTAACCATGATCAATGTGTTTTCCTGTTTAGTGTTTTTGGTACAGATACAAACCTCACTGATAAACTAATCAACTCTTAATATAAGTTGGAAAAAAAAACATTTTATTTTGACGCTATAGCATCCATCAATACACTTATCAAATTCAAATTTAAATTTATTTGTCACATAGTCATACACAGTACGAAATGTAGTGAAATGCTTACACGACCGCCAGTGACCTTAAAAAGAGAATTAAAGCTTATAATAAGTAATAAATATGAATAAAAGAAATACGATAGAAAATTTAAATAAAAAAATAAAAATAAAATTTAACTAGGAAAAATAGAACTAAAAATAGAAACTGAAAATAGAAATATACTGTACAAATAGAAATATAATGGTGTGCAAATATGCATAGAAAAACTTATTGTCTATCAGAGTGTTCTGACTCTACATGCAATAAACTGTCTACATGTCTGTGTCCATGTCCATGTCTTTATGTAATCCAGTGCTTTAAGGTCTTGACATTCCATATGTTGGATGACATAAACAACTCTGAAACCTGGAGAAATAAAATTAACAACAAAGTAAAATATCTGCTTTTATACTGCTAAAATGACATTTTATTTGATGATGTCCTTTTATTGTAGTCATGTATTTTTACATGAAACAGACTGAGGCTTTGTCATGACTAGAACATACTTTTACAAGTCCTGATTAACCTGAGTAGGATTAGTTGCCTTATTAAAATAATTAGCTGCTTGATGTTTTACACAATCTTACACAAGATTTAAAAGCGCTCACTTTATATAAATAAAAAAAGGTTTTCTCTGTACATTGGTCAGAACTCAATCTTTCAATGATGTGTTTGTTTCATACATTGATGTAAATCCACATGCAGAAGAGAAGTTATGTGTCAGATGCTGATCTTTTTATTTTCAACCTTTTAAATATTTCTACAAACTCTTTACCCCTCGACGAAGGGTAATGTCTCTAGTAATTACTAAATGAAGGTGCAACATTGTGCCACTAAAGAGCAGTGTTGTTTCATTCAATATGGTTTAACATGACGCCTCTTCCCTTATTTTAATTTTAATTTTTGTTTCTTATTTTTAGTGATTGTGTGATGAGACTTGTTAATGCAACTGAGGTGCACAGGGTACAAGGGGGAGAGAAGATAAAAAGTGATGTATTTCTATTCATTATAAAAGTGGTTAGGGTGAAGCAGCTCACAGGGAAGTTAGGCTTCAAGTGTCTCAGTGCAAACTGATATCAGCGAGGATTCAGGTGTCCACTCCAGTAGTCATGTACATGGTTGTTCTTGGAATGTTTACCTCAGCTACATACAGATGTCGCCATTAAGACTGCGCGTGTTTTTCAGCGAGATGCCACAAATTAGCGCGCGACGTGCCGCGACTTGCCGCAGGCAACATTTGGGAATTTAAAATGCTCAAATTCGTGCTTTAAAAGTTTCTTATATAGTTTTTGTAATGTTTTAACAGGGACAAAACAGTGGAAGACATGGCAATGTCTCGGTTTAAATGGTATGGAAATTGAAAATTGACTTTCCTGATAGTAGGCTATCTGATAGTGTTAACTATGTGAATGTCCTGATTCGTGAATATGCCAACATATCTTATTTAAAACGCAAAAATGTGTTGCCATCATCAGAAGACATGAATGAACAATATATATATATATATATATATATATATATATATATATATAATTTTATCATATTATGTAAATATTATTTCATAAAGTGCTTAGGGCTTTTTATCATGTTTTTTGCTGTTTGTGTCCAGCATTAAAAAAATTTTTTCATCCATTATTTGACCACGGCTGGGAATAAGAGCTGGAATGTGATTGTGAATATATGACTGAAATAAATAAAGCTGTTCTTTGCCGTGCGGTTTGTGTGTGTCGACACGCGCTTCACATGTAGGTTGATATACAGGTCAATCTGCATTTGAATGAAGGGTGAAAAGAGGCATTACAGTAACTGTGGATGCGCTTCACCTCGGAGCGCGGTGTCACGTTGTATTCAAAGAATAGACTAGAACAAAATCATGTTTGCTTCAGCATTGGAAACAATATTGTATTAGGCTAACTTTATTAAAGATTATACACTTTTGTATTCTTTTTAAAATTTGTCTATTTGCACACACACACACAGGCATCTTTAAATTTGAATAATAGTGGGCTGGTAGAAACATTATTTTTCATATAACTTAAACGGCTGAATGAAGTTAAATATACACAATAAATTAATAATTGTGTTTGCTTTACATTTGAGCACTCATGTGTAAATAGCTTTTTCATTGCATATATACTACCATATCATATATTTGTGTCTAATACTGTTTAATTCATATTTTACATTACATGCAGTTTGTAATTTACTTGCAATTGTACTTTTAAAATGTAACCTACGTATCTACAGTATAAGGATATTTAACTACTTCAGCAGTGAATGAGAAATTTGGTCTGGCTTTTAGATAAAGTTCTTAATTGATATAATTTTATTATTTAATTAATTATCTTATTATAAACATGATTCTTATTCTCTATATTCTTGTTGAGTATAGTCCTTTATGTCTGCATTTTTCTGCACGCGTTCATCATCCCTTTGATCAAAACACTGCCTTTTGTTAAGGCTGTCGGTTTATACACGCCGATTAATGAATTTAAGGTGAATTTAAAAGCATCTTTTTAGGACTTGTGTGTGTGTGTTCTTGCGTGTGTGTGTGCCTTGTAGAATCAATTCCAGTGATCGTCCTCTCCTCACAGGTGTCTTCAGCACACATCCTTCTGTAAATGGTGCTGCTCCACTATTCTGATTAATCAAAGTGCACTCCTGCGTAGGGTTGGTCATCGTTTGGTGTTTTTTCGATAATGGTGCCAAATCGATACTTTTAAAACGATACCAGTGCCAAAACACTGCCTGAACCGATACTTTACAAAAGCCACAAAATGATGGTGGATAACTCAAGAATACATTTTTATTGAACAAAAAATGTAATGCTTAAAATTTAACAATATATTAAAAGTTTAAAGTATATATGAATATATAAGTAAATACAAAAAAAAATAAAAATAAGCCATCTTATGTCACTGTTGTAGTACTAGCTGGAAACCCATAATTATAAACAGAATCCATGTTACTGTACATTAGTATTTTACAAATCGTTTGACCATTTGTTGCAAGATTTGCATTTTGCAATTAACATTAAATTATTCTACTTCTAACCTGCGGAAAGGCTGCTGTCGTCATCATAATCGGTGGACTCCTTTTTGCTACGGTTGGTATGAATGGGGCTGGGGTTCACCCACACCAATAGTGCCAGCTGTTGTCCGCAAGCTGTCATACATGGTGCGTCCCTCTGCTTTTAACTTTATTTCGTGTGCCCTCAACTGTTTCATTAGATTTGATGTGTTTCCCGCTTAACACGAAACTGCTGTAAAACATTCCCTGCACATTGCGGTGTCGGAACCCTTTCTTGTGAAATATAGCCACACTTTCTACCGTTTAGTTTTGGGCATATTAACGAAATCTCGGATGGTCTCTCATTTCCTGATGATTAGTGCTTTTAATTTTTTAATCTAATTTAATAAACTTTTAATCTACAAAAATAAAATGGACAGTAACATTACTGCAACGTTTTGGATTTCTATTATCAAATCTTTCCGAAGTTCTCAAGATTTTTCTAATTAAGGAAATAATTTATTTTCCCGATCATTTTTGACACACCATGAATGCAGTATTTAAATTTTTACTAGCGATCATGTGTGTTGATGAATCTGGTGCTTATTACAACTGTGTCATCATAGCCCCAGAAAACAAATATTTCAATCGACAGTTCAGGCATTAAAGTGGCACCGAAATTCGCGTTTTGTTTCGGTCCGGTACATACCGGTTATATAGGTTTTCGGTAGCCAACCCTACTCCTGCGGCTGCTTACAGCAGACCAAAAGATCTGACTGCTGATTAGATCTATTGGTCTGCTGTAATAGAGCTGATCGCCGTTAGTCCGGTTTTAGTCAGACCATGATTAAACCAATCAGGATACTTTAAAGAGAAATTATAAGTAAGCTTACATCTTCCTCAGTGTGTGTGTGTGTGTGTGTGCATGCGCGCATGTGTCATCTGAACCAAATCAACTCTCAGTTGTGCTGTTGTATTGAGTACAGAAGATGTCACAGCCGTAGTGATTCAGTAAAACAGCATGACCTCAAGTGTTTCATTACTTTTATACAACAGTTCTTGGGGTTGAGTGTGTTTATATACAGTATACTAAAGGTGATAACCTCTATCAGGTGCTATCATGTTCTGCGTTGTGTCAAAGTACAGTAAGTTAAATCATTCTTTTATATTTAATATACTTTCCTAATAGCTTTCTGTAGAGAGATTAACATACAGCTCTATTCAGGCTAATACTCCCCTCCTACTATTACTCAGTCTTATGTTTCTTATTTCATCATGAGATTATTATAGTTTGGTTATTTTTGTAGAATGAAACTTCTACTCCATGGTTGCTTGTAAAAACAGTCCTGATCTCAGACATGAAAGACAAGACTGTACAGTTTGTATCTGTATTCCACTGGACTGAATTTTACAGGTTTTTTACAGTAATTTCACCTTTTGTTTGTCTCTCTCTCTCTCTCTCTCTCTCTCTCTCACACACACACACACACACACACACACACACACACACACACACAACCGGACAGTAGACATGTTTGGTATGACTGTCTGTGAGAAGAAAATAAAATACCATTTAAATTAAAGGTAAAATCTAGACTAAGGATTAAGAATACAAAAGATATACAAAATATATAAAAATATAAACAAAATGTACAACAATTTTTGAGAATAAAATAATGCAGCTATGTTTATGTTTGGTTTCATTGCAAATTAAGATCTGTGCAGCATCACGCTGAGGTCAGTGTGCTTAAAAGTTTACTGTAAGTAATAAATAAATATTTATAAACATGGGATACTACTTCTGTATTTGTAAGGATGTAGTTTGTGTGTGTGTGTGTGTGTGTGTGTGTGTGTGTGTGTGAGAGAGAGAGAGAGAGTGTGTACTCCGAATGGTCTGGGGGAAAAACACTTCCCTGACTGTAACACAGAGAGTTTATGGTTCAGATGTCTGAGGTCCTTTACTATCTTCCTGGCCTTGGTCCATCAACACTGGCTGTAGACAGACTGCAGGTCAGAATGGATCATGTGCATCGTGTGTTTAGCTGATTTGTGCTGATACAGACAAGGCTGTGATGCTTCCTGACAGGATGCTCTCGATGAGGCCGATATCTCACTCTACACCTGGGCTTTATTTAAAGCTGCTTGTCTGCTGTTAAAAGAACTTTACATTGAAGTGAGTTTAAATCACATCATTCATTTATAAAGCAGCACATCACTGTATCACCTCCTAATAACTAATCTACCAGTGCATCACTCTCATCTGTCTTTAATTCACTCTTATTCACTGTTTATGCTTAGAAGTCTGACTCTGTATGACAGATTACACTGAAATGATTTTAGTTCATTTCCCAGGTCATGTAAGATCTGTTAAAACATGATTTTAAATTCATTCAAAGGTCCAGAAATATTACTATATTGCTGAATCCTAGGGGAGAGTGATGCAGTCTCTGTGGTCTGATTGCACAGGTACATCAGGACTTTAGTTATTTTAAGGTAATTGTTTAGGCTGCAACACGTAAATTAGATTTAACGTGAGTTAATGTTGACACACACATGACTGTAAAATCATCCAAATGCAGTTAAATCCCAAATGAAAGCCCACAGCTCTGGTGTTTGTACACGTCACTACTGTAGAATCTGTAGCGTTTCATAAATAAACCTAAAAGATTAACCATCACGGTGTCACCTGTTTCAGAGTTATTAACAGTAATGAGGATTTTACAGACACAACACACCCACACACACAGATACACATGTACATTCAATTCACTGCTTTTTATTCACATACAGCAGTTCAGTTAGAGATTGTCTTCTCACAGATCCACATAAACTTATCATTACAGGGATAATCAGCCCAGTTCCACACAGGATTAGTCTGATGACCAGTTACAACACAGTTCTCATTTCTAGCACCGTTGGGTTCTCCACTTATCCAGAACCTGAAGGAGAGAATCAGAGGATCTGCTGTGTTTCTCAGACTAATGAAGAGTCAGTAACTGTATCAGAAGTAAATTATTAGTTCAGTGTTTTCTTACTTGGTGCTCAGTGTTGTATCGTCCACCCACTTCCACTCGCCCTCTCTGTCTCTGTCACTCAGACCAATCCAAGCTTTTCTGCTGCTCAGCTGCTTTTTGATGAATTCCTGTCACGATTTGTAGTGAAATATACAAATAAACAAAAATCTCTCTCTGACACACACACACACACACACACACACACCTGTTCCTCTCTGCTGTTTATGATCACCAGGTCTGCTCCTCTCTCTCTACAGTCCTGTCTGCTCTCAGTCCATGTCTTGTTCTCAGTAGAGATGTAGTAAAGACTGGAGCTGACATAGACCCATCCTGTAATCAGAGGAATTTATATATAAACTGAGAATAATGATTAACATTTTTTAGGCCTTACAATTATTATTTGTAAGTGAGTAAGTTACACCACTGACAACTTTGCTTTCTGGTTTCCTATTGTAATCATGACAATAACAACAACAACAAAGTACTGACTACTACAGACTATCCGCTACAATATCATGCACTGATAACAGAATTTTTTATTTTATTTTTTTATGTTGAATGTAACTATGAATAATTAAAACTAAGACGGTGTTCAATACATGTGGCAGTTTTACAGTATTACTCACCTGGTTTAAAAAGCTTCTGGACTTCCTTTTTTTCCTTCTGTAACTGGTCTCTTTCTGTGGTTAAGTTTTTGTTGCTGGTCTGTAACTGGTTTCTCTCTATAGTCAGTTTGTTGTAACTGGTCTGTAACTGGTCTCTCTCTATAGTCAGGTTTTTGTTACTGGTCTGTAACTGGTCTCTCTCTATAGTCAGTTTGTTGTTACTGGTCTGTAACTGGCTGTATTCTGTATTCAGGTTGTTGTATTTAATCCACACCACTGTGATGGCCGTCAGGAGGAGAACACACAGCAGCACCAAACACACTGTAGTCACTCTGTAACATATTCTCCATGTAGTTTCTCCACCTAATGATACGTGACCACAGAAAAGTGTTTAACAATATTAAATTCAATTATAGACCATGCCCCTAACACCTGACCATGATAATTTTTGTAATTATTGACATAAGTGCAACATTAGTGAGTGTATAATGTAGAATCTGTCATGCATTTACATAAATCTTAATATTCCACTAATAATCATAATAATAAATAAAAATAAATAAATAAAATAAAACTGAATGTTTCCTGCCTCCCTAGTGTCCCAGTGAGCCTAGCCTTTGCGTGTCCCCTAGCCTAGCCACTGGGTATCCTCCGTCTGTGTTTCTGTGCCCCAATTCCCTAGTGTGTGTTGAGCTATTAGGTAAGTGTAGCTTAGTGCATGCTGGGGCTAAAGACATGCTTAGCTAGGTGAATGTGTAGCTAACTGCCATGGTTAAGTACCGCTTAACCATGTTTAGCTAAAAGCCATGCCTAGCTGATTGCCATGTCTTTAGCCCTAGTCCCATCTCTCTCTTTGTCTCTCGTCTCTACGCGCCTCTCCTAGTCTGTACGTGCCTCTCCTAGTCTCGTCGGGTGTCTAGTTGTGTCCAGTTTCAGCTCCACGTGTAGTTTGTGTCCTGTTCTGTGTTAGTCGTCCTTCTGCCTGTGTCTCGCCACAGGATGTTTGTTAGTCGTCCTTCTGCCTGTGTCTCGCCACAGGACGGGTGTTAGTCGTCCTTCTGCCTGTGTCTCGCCACAGCACGTGTTAGGCACTCTTTAGCCTGTGTTTCACTACCGATCCCAAACCTAGTATAACAGGTATGAGTGCCTGGTAGTGTCCCTTTGTCTGTGTCCTGCCAGCGAGCCCATGTTTAACCCCATTCTGTTAAGTATTGTTTGAGTTTGTTCTTTTGTTTGTTTTGTGTATTTATTATTTCTGTTAACTCTTATTAAAAAGACTCTTTTTGTTAAAATACCCCTCTGCCATTATGCCTGCTCTCTCCGCCCACGGCGATCAACATCCACCATTAAACCCCATTCGTGACAGCAAGTGCATTTTTAACCTTAATTACAATGTTAGAAACCTTAGAGGATGACTGATGGACACGGTTGAATCATAAACATTTTATGGTACATTATCTGTACTCCCTAACAAGGGAACATGCACTGGTTTGTTTTGGGCATCAGATTAGCTTACACTTACACACTTAAAGCATACACAGCTTTGCTGATTTACAATTACATTTACAATTACAATACTATTTTACAATTACACTTCTAAATTTTTTCTGCTTTGTTTTAACACCTTAGTTTGTGTTTACAATTCAGTGTTTGCATTCACTGAGCTCAGTGAATTTTTATATTGGGCTGAGTCTTAGTGCTTATTGGCAACTAAGTAAAAGATTGTGATCTGACTGGTTCAGCGTCAAACATGATCTCACTGCAGATCAGTGTTACAGAGAATTCAGTTCACCTGTTTCTCCCTCATCATGAGCAGCTGGTTAATAATTTATCATGTTTATTAGTTTTAAACTTATTTTCTTTTCATTAAATGTAAATCAGCAATCACAAGCATTAAACAAATCAGCTGTTTGATTGTATGTTTAACTTTTAATGTTATTAATTTATGGTTTTCATTTAGAGTGTGATTTTTATGTTTACAGCTTTAGGTTTATGTTAATTAAGGTAATGAATTTAGGAATTTTTATGTGTGTATGATTTTTCTTTTGTGTTCCCATGATGTAAATCAATCACAGGGCAATAACACACACACACACACACACACACACAACAAGCAATTTTGGAAATAGTCATTAGCCTACTTGGCATGTAGACCATGGGAGGAAACCAGAGTACCAGGAGGAAAAACATGCAAACTTCAGGCCTGAGACATTAAATGTCAAAGAGTATAAAAAAGTGTTAAAATGGACTGTAGTTGGCAGGTTATTCCAGAGTTTAAGGGCTGCCACTGAGAATGCACGATTGCCTCGTCCTGGATTTGGGTAATGTCTAAATATATTCACAATATACGGAATAATATATTGTATTACAATATATTACAATTACAATATACAGTGGAACCTTGGATTATGAGCATAATTCGTTCTAAAACACTCGTAAACCAAATTAAATTTTCCCATAAGAAATAATAGAAACTCAAATTATTCATCCCACAGCCCCAGAAAATAAGTATATAAAATAATAAAAAATATATAATTAAAACATATATAAATATATGCATTTTAGCATCAAAAAGTACAAATAAATCACGACAGATAAGTGATTCTGTTTATGCGCGCAGGTGCTGTGTGTGTGTGTGTGTGTGTGTGTGTGTGTGTGAAGCCCCTCCTGGCCCGAGAGAGAGTGTGTGAACCGGCACGGTGTCAAATTATACACGCGCACACACATTAGAGAGGCTGAGGGAGAAAATGGATTTAATGAGACTTTATTACACAGTAAACCTTTATCCTTTCCGATTTGAATTTCACAAACACACATTAACATTTGCAAGGAACATCGCTATTGACACTCATGTGAGCGCATACTAATGGAATCGCTGCTGTAAAGTAAAAAAAACAAAACAAAACAAATGAACCTGAACTTTACCTTTGAAAAGAATCGCGACAGAACAGAGTTTCTGTGTAAGGCAGAGAGTGTGTATGTTTGTGAATCAGAGAGAGAGAGACAGAGTGTGACCCGGCACTGTCAAATTACGCACTCGCACACACAAGCTCACACAGGCTGAAACAGAAAGGGAGAGGGAAAATTGATTTTAAACCTTCTAATGAGACTTTCTTTTGCTTTACACGCGCACACACGTGTGTTATAAGAAAAAGTACACGCACGCTGTACACACGCGCTTACATACACAATATAAAATACGTTTTACACACACGCTTCGTTTGGCTATAAAAAATGGCTATATGCGCGGACCACTGAGCTTCTACAGAACGCAGTAAAGGCCAAAAAGGTAATTGTTAGCGTTTTTTAATCCTCTGACGAACTCTAGCCATCAGGATGTGTTTCCCTTGTTATCTTGGACATATTTAGAATGATGAACCTCGGCTGAGTCACCTGTAGGCTGTAAACATGTCAGTACATGCGTTGTATTGTTTATATTTAATCACTGGTATACACTACCCATGATTTGCTGATTTCTTTCATATGCAGTTTGGGTTTATTCAAATAATGTGACCTAGTGAATTGACATCACACGGATAAAATGCTAATTATCTCGCATAATAATAATAATAATAATAATAATTATTATTATTATTATTTATTTATTTAATTATAATAATACTTATTATTATTAATATTATAATGTATAATATTTAATTATAATATAATAATAATAATTATTATTAATTTATATATAATAATAATTATTATTACTATTATTATTATTAATGTCTTGAGACTGTATCTGACGGGTCTCTATTTTGGCATTATGGTTTTGCTGAAAAGGCATATTTGATATGAAATATCAGACAAAATACTGACATGTTTACAGTCTACAGGTGACTCAGCCGAGGTTCATCATTCTAAATATGTACAAAATAACAAGGGAAACATATCCTGTTGGCTAGAGTTCGTCAGGGATTTAAAAACACTAACTGTCCTTTTTATTCTTTACCGCGCTCCGTAGAATCTCAGTGGTCCGCGCATGACCCTTCGCGGGCGAGCCTTCTCCTAAATGTGCGTTCCCTGTGGCCTTTTCACGGGGATGGGGCTAAAAAAACGCATCCTGATGGGGGAACCAACTTCGACACAGCACCGGATTGTTTGTATAAGGTAGCCTACGTGAGTGTATCACACAAGACAGAGAGCAAAGTTCTTTAATGTTATGTGAAGAAAACAACGTTATTGTTTGTATGAAGTAGCCTACTTCATTGAGAATATGTGCTACCATTTTACATTGCTACTAGCATTTACTAACATTTGTATTTTTATGTATCTGAGCAATGTTCTTTCATAAAAAAAGGTTTGTTTAATAAATACAGATTTTACAACCATACATAATCTGTATACATTTTATTTTTCTGCTAATAAGACTTGAAAAGACTCGAAAGTCAAACCGTAGGACTTTGGACTTGACTTGAGACTTGTTGGCTTTGACTTGGGACTTGACTCGGGACTTGCCTGTCTTGACTTGGGACTTGAGGGCAATGAATTGAGACTTACTTGTGACTTGCCAAACAATGATTTTGTCCCACCTCTGCCTCTAGTCGAATAAAAAAGAGAAGCTGCTGAAGAAAGCCAAAGTTTAAATCTGTGATACAGGAACAAACTGGTGAAATGTCTGCAAAAAAAGTCTAAAAAAATGTAAAATTTAAAATGCAAAATAAAAAGATTGCATTTTTTAACACTGACCAATGTATCTTGTATAAGAGGAGTAATAAATGTTATTCTATAGGAAACTAAAGGTTTCTGGTAGTGACAGTAGCTCTGCTTAATATCAGACCATACTGTACACCTATGGACACCTGACCATCACACTTATATGTGCTTGTTGTGTAGCGCAGCCACAAAAGGGGTTAGTTTATTTAGGCTAAATATAAAGTGGTAAATAAAAAATAAAACCACCAGGCCTTTTTAACAACCCCATATGTTAATTTTGTTCCCCAAAGGATGGTGTTTTTGTTCTGGGGTTAAGCTCTCGCGAGCATGCGCGAGGGAATCCCGATGACGCATTGGGTAATGCCTTCCGGCATGAAGCTGGAACCGGCAAAGGACTCAGGGTGGAGAGATGAAACAGCACGCTGGATTTGGAATAGAGAGAGAGAGATTGTTTGTTGCACCTGTGGATTACTTTTCCCAGGACTCACTCAATACCCATCTTGTTCCATTTTCTCGTGCCCCCGGATTTACCATCTTAAACCGGTGAGACCGAGCCATCTCTCCCGTCAGAATTACACACTCACAATAACACAGACTTGGACAGTCATACATATGCACTCACACACACGCATACATTTCATACGTTGTTTATAGTTGTATATATTTTTATAGTATATATACTGCCAAGAGTCTTTAGAAAAACTGCAGAGAGCGGTAACTGACTTTTTTACACCGCAATGTCATCTGGGAAAAGCAGATGAAGAAGCTGCGCCTCTTTAGCATGCTCACTGTCCACAAGTTACAGGCCTACACCCCTACGTCCTTACAATCTCCACATCTACAGTCACCCAGGATTCCTAACAATGCAACTACAGAGAAGGACCGCATGGGGGCGAAAAATTTTCTGCGGAAAAGGGAAGACCAACACAGCCAGGAGAAGGTTACGGAAGGAGCCCCAGCACTCGCTTCTACACCACCCCAGGCCGGACCCTCCGACGCTCAGCCCCACGCTGCGGCCTCTAAGCTCTACTACGCCTTGCCACCAAAAGCGGAACCTCCTCAACTTACCCCACGGACTTGGACATTTATACATATGCACTCACACACACTTACATTTCATACATTGTTTATAGTTGTATATATTTTGTGTATATTGTTTTGTTGGTGCACCTTATTTGTCTGTTTGTTGCACCTAATACACTTTGGGTTTGGTTTGTTAATTGTGGTTGTTGTCTTGTGTCTTTTCTTGCTCTGCGAAGCTTGCGCAACACCAGAAGTAAGTTTTATTTGCCCACATTTAGATTCTCGACCCCGTACTTGTGTAACTAGCTTAAATATAAAATCCCGAGCGTTACAGTTAAACATCTCATTCCAGATGCAGTCCCATATTTTCTGTTATAACAAGCTTCAAAACATTTCCATGAGGAGTGTTTGGAGATTAGTGTTCATTCAGCCCAGTTGTCATTAGAGATTACAAAAAAATTATGAGCCGAGGGTTATACAGTAAGATCATGGTTTACTGAGGTGTATCGGAGTGAAATGTAGTGATTCACAGCTTGCTAGCATTGGGCTACTTTTTTCCCACACTCACAAAATGTTGCGAAGGACCCACAGGGTCACTTCCAAAACTAAAACAAACAAGAATAAATCAAACTATGATGAAAAACCAGATTAGCTATAAAGCTTACAACAAAACAGAACTATATTGTGAAAACATACCAAATGTGAGAAGAAGACACTATAACAAACAGAGGCATAAATAAAGTAGTTAGTCAAGAGTATTCTGAACACCCATGAACAACTGTGAAATAGGAAGCAATGAATGAATGATGTCAAAAAAGTCCCAAGCACCAAACATAAAGTCCAAGAAAAACAAAACACACAATGGGTGCAGGGTGCCCTCCAGGGGTTCCCTGACAGCAATTCTCTCTGTAGGTCTTTGGCTACCCTGAAAGAACACTGTAATGCCATTTTTAAGCAATAGTCATTTTTTGTGGACTCACCATATTAAACAATGAGCAATTCTGTGTCTTTAAATAGTGCCACCATATTTTAGCCTTAGCTCTTTGTTTCTACACCATAGCTAAAGACATCAGAGCGTGTTAACCCCACAGCAAGCGATTATTTTACAATAGTATGCCAAGAAGGCTTGAGATTATTTCAATGCAGTGGTCCAGTTCATCTCAACAGTGAGTTCACTATGGCTCTGTGCATGACACTCAAGTTCTTTCACCCCAACCTTAACACACCATGTCTTCATGGAGCATGCATTGATGCACATGGTAACAGTCTTTTTCAAACAGGGTTGGGCTTCTTAGTGCCGGTGAATCAAAATTCAACAATCAAAAAAGACATTCTATATAGCTGTTTGCTGCCAAAATTTTGTGCCAACATGGTAATGGAAAAGTATTTTTGGCCATGCAGTGTATTTGTAATATCAGTTTAAGGACATAAAAATTATATTATATTTGACTATAAATCTTTATAGAGCACATTTTTCCAGAAGAAATAATGGAAACCTGATTCATTCCACAACCCAAAAATATTCATAGAAAATGATTAATATGAAAATAAAATAAAAATAAAACCAACTAACTAATCAAATGCACTTTGCCTTTGAAAATAATTGGGCTGTGTGTGAGGAAGAGAAAGGAGAGGAGAAAGAGGGGGGGGGGGTTATTGTGTACGACAACTTTCACACACACACACACAGACACATGCACGGATGTTGACTTTACTGTAAAGAAACACGCACAACGGTCGAGCATGGGAGACAATTATCTTCAATCCCACAGCACGTGCTGCGAGAGAGAGAGAGAGAGAGAGAGAGAGAGAGAGAGAGAGAGAAGAACCATTGGTGCAGATCACTGGCTCACCAGAAAAAGCATCTACGGATGTGGTCAGTGAATCCATTGGCTTTTATTTGGGATCTAAAAAGGCTGGAAAACTTTTTACATTTAGCTGCAGAATTTAGCAATTTGGCTTTACAGTATGTAGCATTGTGTAAAATTTCCAGCCACATACAATACATAGACCTACAACTACATACTGTACAGATAATGCACACACATGGAGCGAAGTCTCACGCCATGCAAAATAGGCCTTGTGCTGAGCAGGTATATGTAGAAAGCATTAGTAGCATGGTTTTGCACTCTGCTAACTTTTTTCTTTTTTGTTATGCTTTTTGAAAGTTGGCAAATTCCCCCTACCCTGCACAGGCCAACATACTACTTGGAGAAAGTCCTTGATTTAATTGAATATTTGACATAATGGTTTTTGGTGCAAGTTGTCTATAATGCAGGAAATAAGTCTAGGGCACCAAGGCATTGTAAGACAAGGCAGAGAGCACTGATGAGAGCGGAGACAGTGCAGGATTTGGTTGAGATAGAGTAGGGCGTTGCTCAGGGTGTGCAGGGTCTTTCAGCACCAACTACCTAGCCCAGTATTGTCTCCCATTTCTACGGAGGCTAAAGAGAGCCAACTCTCTAAACACCACTGATACCTAGGGTTGGGTACTGAAACTCTGGTGCAATATTGGCACTGGTACCTATATAACTTGTATGTACTAGAACCGAATCAGAACACAGATTTTGGTGTTCATTCCGGTACCACTTAAATGCCAGAGTGATAAAAATATTTGTCCTTTTGTTTGCTGAAATGGACTTAAGAGACATCACTGTACAATTTCTTGATTGAGAAAATCCACTGAACGCAAGTCAGAAAGATCTAATAAAACAAATCCAATGAATTTATGTACAGTAGTAACATAAAGTTTAAAGCCAACCAAGCTTTTATATCATCTAGGCATGTCAGGAGATGTTTTATGGAGATCCCATCCTTATGCTTCAATAGGAAATAGATGTGACAGTCATCAGCATAACAATGAAAGTGGATCCCATGCTTTCTAAGGATGGAGCCCAAAGGAAATAAATACAATAAAAATAACAGTGGCTCTAAAATAAAAACCCTGTGGTACGCCACATGGCAAAGAAGCAGAAGGTGATTCGAAGCCGGAAAAACTAAGTGAAAAAGATCTATTTGTCAAATAAGATTTTAACCAATTTAGTGCTGTGCCACCGCTAGATCACTTAAGTGGGATATTAAAATATTATGATCCACTGTGTCAAAGGCAGCTGTTAAGTCAAGCAAGACCAGAACAACGTTGTTACTGGAATCCCATGCCAGCAGGATGTCATTCTTAATAGAGCAGATTCTGTACTATGAAGTGTTTTAAAACCTGACTGAAAAACTTCAAATATGCCATTTTCATCTAAAACATGTTTCAGTTGACAAGAAACAATTTGCTCTAACACTTTGGAAAGAAAAGGCATATTGGAAATAGGCCTATAATTAGCCAAAACTGTGTGATCAAGACCACATTTCTTAAGCAGTGGCTGTACTATTTCATGTTTGAGCTTTGCAGGAGCCACACCCAAGGACAAACTTCTATTTATAATGTCAAGGACAGACTGCCCTATACTAGGAAGGATTTCCTCAAAAAATCGTGGAGGAAAAAAAATCCTGGGGGGAACCTGCAGGCTTAATATGATTAACCACATCCCATAAAGTGGCGAGAGTCACAGGTTCAAACTGAGTAAAAACAGAGGTGCAAGAGACAAAAACAGAGGAATCAGTTTCAGGAGCTGTGATAAGAGCCCTGGTGGCGACAGCCTTTTTTATAAAAAAAAGCTCAGAAAATTATTAAACTTATCAGATGGATCTTCACAACAGACATTTGATGTTGTATTAATAACAGAGTCAATGGTCCTAAATAACACTGGCTGTTCGAAGAGGTTATATTTGCAAAATATTCCCTTTTTGACTCTTTAACAGTGTTCTTGTAGCGGTGCCAGCAGTCTTTTGGAATTTGAAACGACACTTGCAGTTTATCCTTTTTCCATCTGCGTTCTGCTCGGTGACATTCTCTCTTAACAGCACGAGTATGGTCATTAAACCAAGGCTCAGGTTTGACCTTAGGCTGCCTGGTTTTTAATGGAGCCCCAAAGTCCAATGTAGCTCTTCTGCTCCAAAGGCATCAGAAGGAGCACAGAGCTGATTGAATGCAGCAGAAAACTGTATGGCAGTGGAAGGGTTAATAACCCAGCATATGTATGTGCAGTCTGTGAAAAACCAACATTAAATAACACAGGCATATGATCTGAGAGTACAAAGTCAGAGATCTCCAGATTAGTGATAGGCAAACCAAATGAAAGAACAAGGTCTAATGTGTCTGTGCTCATGTGTAGGGCCGGACACGGACTGCACCAGGCTAAAAGAGTCAATGAGGTTTAAGTCCTTTACCAGTGGTTTATCTGGACAAGACACATGTATATTAAAATCCCCAGTTATAAGAACATGATCATATTTGGGAATTATTTCAGCTAAAAAATCAGAGAAGGCATTTATAAAGTCTGTATTGTAATTTAGGGGACGATAAATGACAGCGCAAAAAAACGAATTCGTGTGACCCACCTCAAACAGAATTATGCGGGAGAGAAGATGAGTGAGTGAGTGTTTGCTGTTGGTAGATAAAAGACATTTCATTATACTTTATATAGAGAAAATGTATAGAGAAATGACAATAAATCCCACTAGACTTGACTTGAAATAGAGAAACATAAAAGATGAGCACATTACTCAGTACCACGACAGAGCCAGATACAGGAATAATCTAGACAACAGCACATGGTATATTCCCATCACGTTCACTCACTCAGAAACACACTAAAACATCTCTAATCTAGAGATTTTTAAAGATTTTTTTGGCTTCGCAAACTTAAAAAAATAATAATAATAATAATACATACCTGTGTGATGGGCTTCTAGGTGTCTATGTGTGTCATCGTCTCCGTCCTTTGTGTCGGGGTCATGACTTTTAATGTTGTCTACAAACTCATAGATAACTACTACCATCTCATCCTGCTTAGACATATACTGAAACATCTTTAATCTATAAAAGACTCAATAAAACATGAAATGACTGCATCTCTGTGTGGACATGACTGACAGACTGAGCCTCTGTACTCGGAAGTAAATGTGCTGCTGTCAGTAAAGGATGACAGAGGACGTTAAAAAATAGAGAAGAGTAGCATCAGCAGCTTCTTGTGGTCAAAGTGTGAAGACATTTGAGCTGCAACTTTCACACATAGTGTGTATGCTCTTGTTAAAGGCCAGCATTTATATGCCGTAAATAACATTTTTTATTTTTTTTATTGAAGCAAACAGTGGATATTTGCCTATCAGTTCTGTTTCATAAATTAGTTGACATGCAGAAGATGATAAATTATTACTTGGGGTGGTGTCTGATGTGCTTGTTTAGGCCTCAGCAAATACAAAAATTTCCCCTTGTGTTTGTGTGTTCATTGAGAATGAAGATTGATCTGAACATGGCCTAAACATGACTATTGGTCTAAACATGACTTAGACATGAATTTTAGATAACATGCCTTTGAAACAAGTTTATTATAAATACTTCCTCAAGACTGACATGTATGTATATTTTTTATGATAGTTCATTACACATTAATTTTTTTTTCCATGTTGTCTACCATTTACACTGATCAGCCACAACACTAACACAATGAACAAGTGAACTGGATATCAATTGATCATCAATTACAGTATATATCAGTGAACTCTGCCTGTTGGGATCAAAGGCTAGCCCACCTGGTCCAATACGACAGAAAAGCCATGAACCACAAATTGCTACAAAAAATGCTAGCTATAATTGAAAGACACCAGACAAACCAGTGAATTACAGCCAGGTGTGTATGGATTTAACAGGTTTCAAGGTTGTTGATCTGGTCTCCAAATCCCCCAGATTCCAATCTGATCATGGACCTATAAGATGCGCTGGACAAACAAGTCCGAACAATCTGTTCAGAATCTGCTGCCAACATCTTAGAGCCAGACACCACAGCACACACCTAGAGGAGTTGTAGAGTTATGCCCTGAGGGGCTGGAGCTGCCCAGGTGGCACAACACCTACACAACACTGTTTAATGTTTGGGGTTTTAATATTATGGCTGATTGGTAGGGATGCACCGAAATGAAAATTCTGGGCCGAAAACGAAACCGAAATTTTTGGATGCACTTGGCCGAAAACCGATACCGAAACCGAAAATGGCTTCATTAAAAAACATGTTTAAAATATTTTCTTTTTGTTTGTATTAAAAAAATGTTGCATATTGCAACTTTGCTGTCCTCATCTGAAACTTTGAAGTGCTTCCAAACCGGCGACATACTCCGTGTTTGATGCGTAATTACAGCGCGAACGAGACGGGAGGATGGGAGAGGCGTGGCGATAATTTCGGCTTTTATTTTCGGCGCTTTCTTACGTTTCGGCCGAAACCGATAATGCTATTTCGGCCAAAAATTTTCGGTGGCCGAAATTTCGGTGCATCCCTACTGATTGGTGTATACTTAGGCAATATCACACACGAGGTCATGGTGCTGTGATTGATATGTGCTGATATCTAGTACAACAACATGACCGCAAGTGTGATATTGCTTTTATACAAAGTTCCAACAAACACCATTTATTATTAACAGATTATGATTTGTTTATTTGTTTATCTGCCAACACAATGGCCAGAGCTGGTGACCTAAATTAATGTAATTAAAAGTAGTTTTAAATTCTTATGAGTACAGTACACAGTCAAAACGTAAGGGGAATAAACCATAGAGGTGGTGGGCAGCTCTGTAAATCTCATAAGTTTCTCTTTATTGTCTCCACTTTAACTTGCAGCCTCAGCTAGCTATCACTTCCAGGGTTGAATTCCAAATAGTGTAACATGTAAAGCCAGAGTCCAGAGGAGGATGTAGAATTCCTTGTTACACAGTAAATAGTATCCTTCTTAAGGGGTTGAAGGTTATTAGTAACCCCTGTAAAGTGGACAGATATGTATTGAGGTTCCAGGGCTGTTATTTTCTTATCAGATCTCAAGGAATGCCTCTCATCCACTGAAATTGTTAGGCTGGAACTAACTAGTGTACATAACGTAATAACTAGAGGTTATTATTGTCATGGAAGTTTCTTCATTCCAATTATTCCTAGTTTACCCTGAGCTTGCAGACATTTAAGTAATTTGTGCTTGGTCATGCAAGTTGGAACAGCAGTGCATAAAATACAGTGGAACCTTGGATTATGAGCATAATTCGTTCCGGAAGCAGTTCGTATTCCAAAACACTCGTAAACCAAATCACATTTTCCTATAAGAAATAATGGAAACTCAAATTACTTGTTACACAGCCCTAAAAAATAAATACATGTAAACAATTACCACAAAATATAAAGTAAAAATAAAACATTAACCTGCACTTTATCTTTAAAAAAAAGTAAAAATAAATCCCCGCAGATAAGTGTTTCTGTTGTGTGAGGCGCTGTGTATGTGTGTATCTGTATATGTGTGTGTGTATGTGTGTGTGAGAGGTTAAAGTAAGGAGCCCCTCCCCTTCTTCCCCTTGTTGTCTTACACAGTTACCCTTTCTCAACTCTTTTCACTCACATGCGCGCACACAACGCAAACACTGTTTTATCGGAAAAAATAAACAAGAAATCTCTGTAATGACACTTGATTGAGCGACACATTAACGAAATCACTGCTGTAAAGTAAAAATAAAACAAATTAACCTGCACTTTACCTTTGAAAAAAATTCGCAACAGAGCAGTGTTTTTGTGTAGAGCAGAGAGAAAGAGTGTGTGTTTCTGTGAAGGTGAAAGTAGGAGGGGTCTGTGCGTGTGTGTGTGGTACGATGTCCAATGATGCGCACACACAGACACAAAGAGCAGGCTGAGCCTTGAGCAGAGAGAGAAAATGGATCTTTAACCTCTCTAATGAGACTTTACACGCTTGCTGTACACACACATACGGACACAAAATAAAATATGTTTTACACACACACGTGGTCACAGTGTTATAGTAAACAGTACACGCGTGCACTGATGTTGTTTATGCCAGTAAGAGACGAGCACTAAGACACAGCAGGGGAGACGATTACCCACAATAATAGTACTCGTTGCTCGTAAACAAAGACTTGTTCGTTTTTCAAGTTAAAATGTATTAAAAATCTTTGCTCATCTTGCAGGACACTCGCAAACCGCGTTACTCCCAATCCGAGGTTTCACTGTAGATGCAGCACAAGTAACAGGGACTCTGATGGTATTCTTTGGTGCAAAGAAAATGTAAAAAGTATCTGTGAAAACTAAGTAAAGAACAAAATACCCCCACCAAAAAAAGATGCTTTTTTTTAAAAAAGCATCTAATTATAATTGTTTGAGCAATTACATTATTAAAAAAAAAAAAATAGTTCTTCTCTTTTTGGGTGGCTCTATTCAAATTAAAACGCTGTTGTAATAATTTATTGCATAAATAAAACGACTAGAGTATATAATAAGCACAGGACAGCCAATGGCTACTTTCCTTACTGTAGTTGGGAACACTGAGCGAGGCATCCTTTGGACACGCCCCTCTGTGCGCACAAAAACAGTGTGGCCAACTTAGCGACTTTGTGGCTAGATTTAGCAACTTTTCAGACCCCCTTGATGACTTTTTTTTTTTTTTTTTCAAAAAAGCGCCTAGAGACAAATCTAGCGACTTTTGGACAAACCTTAGCAACTTTTCAAATGTCACCAGTACTGTCCTGTAAGCGCGAGGTCTTGCTTTCCCGGTACAGTTACGGTAGCTCCAGCTGATAGGAGCAGCATATTCCCGTGCATGGCAGCTGACAAAGATGTGAATGAGCTGCACATGTGCAAACGGTGTTGCCACGGACCAATCACTTACCTGCTTCTCCTTTGCTTGAAATAAAACTATTTAATTTGACCGCTTCTTCTTATTTATTTTTTTTCTTCTGATGCACTTATATCCTGTCCAATTCTTTTTTCCCCGATTTTTCTCCCCAATCTAGTCATGGCCAATTCCTCCCCGTCACTAGGAGGCTCCCACATTAAGGCTACTACAACCACTCAGTCAGGAGGACGAAAGCTATCCCGTGTTTCCTCCGAACCACGTGACGCGAGCCGACCGCATTTTTTCGAACTGCTCGCTCACGCACCGTTAGGGTCGGAGTAACACACTCAGAGGAAAGCGCTAGCCACACCTTCCGCGTGCGCGAGCTCACAGACGTCCTGATTGGCTGTAGAGCTGTAGTTAATGTGGGAGCACTAAGTACCTTTCATCCCTTCCCTCTGAGAGAGCTTGGCCAATCAGCTCTCTGTGCCTCCGGCTGTGAGAGGTAACAGCATCACCCGGGGATCGAACCAGTAATCTCCGGATGATAGGGCGAGCACTTTACCACTGTGTCACTCGGAGGCCTGATGCACTTATATTACTCACTGTTACATTGCTTAAGTTCATTCCAGTTTCTGAACTCGTCTAAGATCGTTTACTGAGCTACATCTGATTGACTGTACGTGACTTACTCATACACAACGATAAACTTCATTAAACTTATTAAACTCATATACACATAAAAACAGATACATGTATAATATAAATTTAAATCACTTTATTAAAAATATACAAAAAATAAAATACCAATAAAAATATTAACACAGTATATAATACGCTTTAATATATACTATATAATATCATATGCTATGTGAGAGAATAAGGAAAGCATTCTGTGGCATAAATTATATCTATTTTCATTTTACTTGTAAATATAACTGATAATATCACAACACATATGCTGTCTTTAACTCACCTACAGTCAGGGACGTGCATAGACATTTTGAGGGGCAGGGGCTCAAGTGAAATAAATTACGTATTTTTTCTTCTTTTTTTAAACAAAAAAAGTATATATATTAACACAACATTGATTTCCTTTAAAAAATAATTAAAAAAGTTAATTTTATCTTCCTCAAACTCATGCAATTGTTTAATTTTCAAAAGATGTCTACAAAATAATCAGTTCACACAGAAACCATGGTCTCCTTATAGTATTCACTAGGTTTATAGAGCAGCAAAGGAAACCATTCCACAATGTGCATGTTTTAAAAACATTTTCTATGCTAGTTTCAAGTATATATTTAGATTATATACTTGTGCCATTATAGAGGATTTTTTAGAGTTGGATGAGAAAGAGTGGGAGCTTTATGAACTTAACAAAATCTCTGAAAATCTTACTTGATTGTTTAAATTAAACTTACCAAAATAATTTAGAAAAATTCAATAAAAGCCAATGTCATGTATGTATTTGTGGTTGTATGGACTACTATTTTATAAAGGTTTAGAAGAAAATTTAAAAAAAGGTAAATTACTCATAAATAAAAAGTACATTTATAAATATTGTTATTTTTAATGTTAACTTATTTCTACTCAGTTTTATTGATTAATGTACCAGATGCAGTTACTCAGATTTACTCCATTTTTTTTAGTGTATCTATCCTCCATCTGTTTGCATCTGTGTATTTCTTCTAAATTCACCAATTTATGCTATGATATATGCTTATTAGTAACTTTATTAAGCTTATTTAGTAAGCTTATTACTAACTTATTTTATCACATGATGGCTTGGTTGAATTCCAATGTAGAATGCGGTCTGTTATTTCTTGATAAAAGCCCGCTGTGCGGAGTAGAAGAGAACATGAAGATCAGAGCGTTGCTATGGACTCACAGGATTCTAACCGTAGAGACGGAGTGGACTATCTTCTTTAGCGGAAGCAATACAATCGGGCTTGAATCAATAAACTCCCTTTTAATATTTTGTGTCAAAATAATTATTTATTTGGTAGATAGCCATGTAATAAGCGGGATAATATATAGCGATTATCCCTTACACATTAGCTAGTCTAGTAGCTCATGAGGCATGCATGCTAGCAAAACACAGGTTAACTATATATTTGTCTTTGGCTAATCAACAGTAAATTCGAGCCTTATTCGAGGCACTGGTAGTTTAATCTTTTGTTCATCACCAGCTCCACTCACCTCAGCACAAGCCAAAAAAAAAAAAAAACACTGCTGGAAGGGGCTGCTGCTGTGTGTGTGTGTGTGTGTATATATGATATGCGCCGATGTGCGTGGTGGTGGGCGGGGGGGATTCGTTTCTGAACTCCTGACCTGATATTTAGATAAACTATTCTTTAATAAATATATTTGTTTGACAGGGAAGCTGTGCGCAAACAGGAATATATATTATTAAAAAAAAAAAAAAAAACACCCCAGAAAAAAAGTGCACTTTCTCTCCGGGAATAAAAAGGGCAGGTGCTCAAGCCCCCTTTGATCTCTATGTGTGCACGTGCCTGCCTACAGTAATGATTTTGTCCAACGCAGTTATACATTTCGGAATTATTTCATTGCAGAGGATGTAACTGCTGGTTAATACAGTAAGTTCCGTTGTGTTGTCTGACAGAAAATATGTAACGTAATTGATAACGTTTTTATATTGTACACGTTAAGGGTTAGGGAAAACGCAGAATGCAAACACGACGTAATTACGTCATCAATATGCAAATATACGCATGACGTCATCTAGTGACATTTGGCGACTTTTTGAGCAGACTTTAGCTACTTTCCATTGAAAATAGTTGGCAACCCTGCACAAGAAGCGATTAGAGACGGCGAGGGTCAGACACGGAGAATAAAAGATACTTTAGGAGTGAGCAGCTTCTGCTTTTCCCGGATTAAATACTGTGTAAAGTGACTCGGAGGCTGAAAGAAGTTACATGTTCAAGTTGTAGAGAGAGTCAGAGTCTGGATCTGTACGTCTCCATCACTCACAGCTCTGCACGTCAGTCTGGAATCTCTGTGAGTTTGGAAGCTCCGCCCTTCTTTCTGCTTAACTACATCAAAAGTGACCGACACGGTGAGAGAGAATTTATTATATATTATTATCTGCACTAACGTATAGGATCCCAGTGATATTCATACTCGCTAAAGTCATACATCTTGTTGAACTGAATTGTGGACTTGATTATCTTGTGTAAATTTACTAACATTCAGTGACAGACTTACTGATAGAGCTCTACTTGTAGACGAAATGAATAAATAAAATCTATCTGTGCACGTGCATACATGCACGTGCACAGACACGCGCTGTAAAATACTCTGTAAAATAGAGTCAAACGAGCAAAACCACAGCTTCATAGACAAACCCAAAATAAATCACATATTATAGTATGTTGTAGCCACAACGTGAACATTAACACAAAATAATAATATAATAATTAGATAATTATGGCTTACAGCGAATGAAAACCCAAAATTCAGTATCTCAGAAAAATAGAATATTACTTAAGACAATAATTATTTGGACATTAATGTTGGACTACTGAACAGTATGAACATGTCCAGCTCTCAGTCTTTGGTTGAGGCTCCATTTGTATGAATTACTGCAGCGATGCGGCGTGGAGGTGATCAGTCTGTGGTACTGCTGAGGTGTTACTGTATGGAAGACCAGGTTGCTCTGATAGTCGCCTTTAGTTCTTCTGTGTTGTTGGTTCTGGTGTCTCGCATCTTTTTCTCTACAATTCACCATAGATTCTCTACAGGATTTAGGTGGGCAGAGTTTGCTGGCCAGTCAATCACAGTGACACCATGGTCATTAAACCAGGTATAAGTACTTAGGTGTGAGCATTTGCCAAGTACCAATAGTACCAGTGAAAAGTTTGGACACACATTTTAAATTTATGGTCTTTTCAGATTTTTATTTATTGCTACATTGTAAAACAGTGCTGAAGGCATTCAACATGCAATAATCTCTTATGCACAGTTGATGTTGAGATGTGTCTGCTACTTATACTCTGTAAAGCCTTCAAAACAGCATTAATTGGTGATTTTTGTAGCTGGTAACTCTAAATGAACTCCTCCTCTGCAGCAGAGGTAATGCTTTGGTCTTGCTTTCCTGGGAAGGGATTCCCAGGAAATCAGTTTCATCATGGTGCTTACAGTTTTTCTCAGTCGCTTTGGTGCGTTTCTCACCACTTGTTAAACTACTAGTTCAACCTCCACAACATTTAGTCATTTGTGCACATCATAGTAGCAATTTCTCCTTTCTCTGAACAAACTGCAAATGATTTTGGACATGTATCAGTTGCTTTCATACATTTCTCTGCTGTTTTTTGACATTTCCATTTGCTTATGTCATGTCAGTCAAAATTAATTATACTTATGGATGCTGAATAGTCGTTTTCAATAAAACTAATAGTCTTACTTTCATTGCTTGAGTCATTACACACAAAATTGTTGAACTAGTTATCAAATGTCAAATATTAGTTATCTGTCAAGCAAATTCTATACCTTTCTTTATCATTTTTTTTCCTGGAAATGTCTCCTAAATTGAACAATAGATCTCAGGTGAATTTCACCTTGATTTGATCTCAGGTGAATTAACCGGCATCCACATGAGCAAATGGCCCTGCTAGCAGCCATGGATGCAGCATGTGACAACATCACAGCAGAGTCCTGCAGAGGATGGATTCGCCACTCCAGGAGATACTTTCCTCGCTGCATTGCGAGGGATAACATCCGTTGTGATGTAGATGAAAATATGTGGCCAGACAGACAGGAACGTCTGGATGTGCCAGAATGATTTACTGTACCTGTATGTTACAGTACTGTACAATACTGTATGTACTGTTACATGTACTGTATATTGTTCACATTTGTGCACAGCTCTACCAAAAGGGTGATTTTATGTTTACATGTATTCTACAGTAAACAAGTGACTGTAGCATATTTTTCTTTTGCACAATGCTGTAGAATTACAAACACTTCTATACAGTAAAAATGTAAAACGTACGTATTCAGTGTCTCAGTTACTCCCAAAACTCCCATAACATCTACAGTAACTTTACTGCACATTTCAAATGGCTGTACAAGTAGGGCATAGTGCTGTCTTGAGCATTTTCAGGTGTCACCAAATATTTTTGCAATGGAAAACACTGAAATTATAAACTGTCATAGTGAAAACATGACAAAGCCATTTGACTATCTTGTTCATAAAGATGGTGTCAAGATTTTTTATTTTGATGGCACTGAGAGTTTCATTGACATGAATACTTGCTTTTGAGGAATGGATTATCAATTTTGAGCATGTGACATGCTTTTGCAGGCTACTGTATCCACTAGGTTTTGCAGTTTGCACTAATTGTTTTGAGAAATGCACTAACTGCTGTGCAAATGTTAATAGTGTTCTGAGAAACGCACCAAAGCGAGTTGCATTGTTCTAGAATGTAAAAAATATATTACTAAAGAAAAAAATATTGAATTAGAGAAGGTGTGCAGGCTTACTGATGTGTCACAAACAAATGAAATGTAAAATTAGATTTTTCTGTCAAACAACCATGTTTTTTATGAAAAAAAAGTAAAAAGCAAAACTGGCAACTATGTCAGCTACAGCAAGTAGGAGTTTATTACTAAAAACTGTTAAAGATTTTTTTTCCCATTAAAATGACACACAAAGTCGACTGCGGGAAAACACCACTGATAAAACTACACTCAGGGTGTCTGTCTAAAGTCTCACTGCGTTAGCGACTGGATGTGTTGCTGCTGTACTGAAAGCTTGTTTCCAAACCACAAGTGAGAAACTGACACACTGTGGCAAAACTTAAACAGTAAGGCCTTAAAGGGGCCCCTACACAGTCATGTGACTACCAGACTCACACTGAAAAGTTTACTGGACATTTTATTAGTTTGTGGATGATGATTTTAAAATGATTTGACTGATATCTGCTGCATCATCACTGTTGCTGCTGTGATCACTTAATTTCTTTTCTAAAAGTTAATGACAGGAACAAACGCTACTAGGGCTAGGGAGGTCGGGAGATGGCCCCGGTGTGTGTGGCTTGCCGTCTGGTATCCGTATTTTTAGTTATTGTTTTATTGTTTACATCTTGTTTTATTAACACTTTTTAATCTTTTCTGGTGTACAATCGAGCAACACTTCTTATGATCTGCTCTACTGTTGTGAAAGATCTGTGAGGCAAAGAACATCCTTTTCCCCCCATTTTTAGCAAACATATCGGTGAATTTACGCCGCTCTGTTTGCGCCCTACCCCGACTTAAATGCCGTAGGCGCCGGGCGAAACGGCGAGGGCTATCGGTAAGGCTCAAGACTAGCACTCATCACCAGTTACTTATTTGTGGACTCTTACCCGAGGGTTGTTATATTACACGCCGCTCACTGTAACCCATCTGTCAATGGGTTCTACCCGATGTGCCATCGCACTCATCTCCCATGCCCGGTCAGCTTTTTCTGCGTCTTCGCAGAGGAGGAGTGAATCATCGGAAGCTTTGTCCACTGAGACGCACGTCTGAACCAAAGGACAACTCGGCCCGGGTCATGATAGCTTTGGTTAATGCTAGATCACTAGCAAACAAGACTTTCAGTCTTAAAGATTTTTTCACTTCAAATGGATTGGACTGTCTTTTCGTGACTGAAACCTGGCTGAGTGGCAGTGAGTCTAGCCCTTTTGAGAAAGTAACAGTGGCGATTTCTTTAAGACTGCAAGGGAAGCTCAGCTTGTCATGTCACAAAATTAATGGTCAACTTATGTACTATTGTATTAACATTTTATTAAGTAAAAATGCGTTAGAAAAGGTTCATCTCAAAGACGAGTTCGTTCAGAATCAGTTAGATATAGCAGGTCGGCTCACTTGATTTTTTTTCTCATACAGTACATTCCCGTAGCGTCAGAGTGCATTTCCCCGTTGAAGCCCAGCGTTCATTGACTTCAATGCGGCTGCTTTGAACGTTTTTTTTTTTTTCAGTGCTTTAAAACTAGGCGGTCATTGGATAAATGCTGCGATTATGTCCCGCCCACGGATGCTCAGCGTCTCTGGGGGTGAATGAGGAGCAAATGAAGAGTGGGCTGGCCTGGACTCCGAGCTTCTGCGTGATGATTGGAGAGTCTGTCGAAAGATTGCATCTCCTTTTGACTGACAGCAATTTGTACTATAAGGAATCGCTGAAGCTATTTGCGCTCAGTCCCATCGCAGATTTCTCAAGTTCAGTTGAAATAAAAACTGCTGCAACCTATTTCTTTATATTTGCTTGGCGAAATTGCTTGATTTTCATCATACATTTCACACAAACATTCCTTGTTTAACTTTTACAGAGTTTAATATTTTTTTTAGATTGTTGATTCATTCATTCATATAGTACAGATCTGGGGCCTAATGTATAAAACTTTGCATAGATTTCATCCTTAAAGTTTGCGTACGCACGTAAGGCAGAATTTGCGTACGCACAAAAGTTTTCAGATTTATAAAACCGTACGTACGCCAGAACCTGAGCAAAGTTCGCTTTATGAATCACAATTATCTAAATATTGTGCGCAGGTGCACGTGCTTATAGCTTACCCCAATCTCCTCCTGAAATAACCATATTTGGAGGTTAAGACCGCCTATTTTGAATATGTATGATCTCTCTTCATATTAATACGACAGATAATTGTCATTGATCTGTTTGCCTAAAAATGGAAGAACAGAAACGAAAAGCAAAAAAAATAAACTTTACCAACTACGAGATGGAGGTACTGCTGTCTGAGGTGGAGGGCCGAAAAAAAAGTTTTATTTGGTGGGCTCTCTGCGGGAATTTCAAATAAAAGAAAGATGGTAGAATGGGAGCAAGTAACAGAAGCAGTCAATGCTGTTACCTTGGTGCCTCGCACAGTCCAAGAGACCAAAAAAAAATAGGTCAGACTTAAAAATAGTCGAATATGTGCACACAGGCGCAGTGTCGTAACAACTGGTGGTGGTCAAGGAATCACTGACCTCTCAGCCTTTGATGCAAGGGTGGGCGCGATTATAGGGGAAACAGGATTAAGTGGAGTTCTTCCAGAATTCCAAAGTGATACGGATATGATTTGCGGTGACGATGCTAAGTAATTGATTTATCTACACATTATATAAGTTTTTGTCTGTTTTAAAATTCTTCTTTTTTTATTGTGAATAATTTAAATCAACCAATTCAAATTCCGCGGAAGTGGAAAGTCCTAAAATATCCAAGTGACAAATCTAGCAATAGATGCAGCTGTATTTAAGATACGTTTATTAAAACAGTCGATTTTCCTGTTTATTCACATGCAAAAAAATTAACTTAAAAAGACAACACCACTTGTACTTGAACACACAGCGCGGTTTCTCCGCGAGGGTCTTTCCAATACTGGCAATTCAGAACACAATTCCAAGAGGATGGCTCTTGGGAATCGAAATCGGCTCATGAGCCAATCATCATCATGAGCAAGGAAATCTTCACGGTCTCTGAAAACACGCTCCCTCCGTAGAGCGTCATTAGCAAGGTCTTCTAACAGCGCTAGAGCATCCATTATGATGATATTGTAGCGTTTTTATCGCTAAGCAGGAACTTGGAGAGACAAGTGAGCTTCCTGGCTGCCCAATGCAATGGCTGGGAGTATTTTTAATTGGTTTCGAACACAACGGCACAATCACAGTCACAAACATAAGACACACTTTCTAGCCCTCACACACACAACCTGGCCGAACCCACTAATTCAAACACCTTTCCCCAACAGGGTGACAACATAACAACCCCTCCCGCAAAGCATGATGGTTCCCAAACGAAACCCCGCCCACGCCACATTGCCCCCACCTGAGCTGTGACCGTCCCCGGTCACCACGGCGCACTCAGTCTAACAGGCGTGACGGTGGTCGGCGCTGGCGTTGGGAACGCCGGAGACTTTTTGCGGGGGAAGGGGGGCCGTCGCCCTCCTCCTGAGGCGGACTAGCCTCCACAGAATCCGACGATGCCCTGGCGTGGGGCTGATAAGGAGCCAGGCGGTCCCTGTGGAGCACGACCAATCGCGACCGCCCCGTCAACCGCACCCGGTAGACCACTTCAGAGAGCTGTGCAACGACCGTGCAGGGGCCCACCCAGTGCGACATAAGCTTAGGTGAAAGCCCCCTTTTCCTTCCGGGGAAATACACCCAAACTTGCTCCCCAGTAGCAAAGTTCCGCCCCCGGCTGTGAGTATCGTACACGCAGTGCTGCTTAACCCCGGCGTCCGCCAAGTGTCTACGCGCCAACTCGTGGACACGGCACAGTTTGTCTTTCAACGAAAAAAAATAATCCAAACCCGGTTTCGTGTGTAAATCCACTTGTGGAGGGGGCCCGAACAGCAGATCCACAGGCGTGCGCAACTCGCGACCGAACATTAACGCAGCTGGCGTCAGTTGTGAGGACTCCTGCACTACGGTACGATAAGCCCAAAGCACGAGAGGCAAATGCTCGTCCCAATCCTTCTGCCGGTCGCTGGTAAGCACGGCGAGTTGGGTGGTGAGTGTTCGGTTGAATTGTTCCACGAGGCTGTCACTTTGTGGATGCAGGGGCGTGGTGCGAGTCTTTTTCACCCCGAGGCGTTCGCACACCGCCGCAAACACCTCCGCCTCGAAGTTACGCCCCTGATCCCTGTGCAACTGCTCCGAGGCGCCGAGTCGGCTGAACACCTCATCCACCAGCACTCGAGCCGTGGTGGAAGCGCTCTGATCAGGAACAGCAAACGCCTCCGGCCACTTGGTGAAATAATCCATTGCCACCAGCACATACCGATTTCTGCGATCGGAGATGGGGAACGGCCCCAGAATGTCCACGCCCATACATTCCATGGGCGCCCCCACCCAAAAGTCTTGCAAGGGTGCTCGTGAGCGCTGGGTAGGGCCCTTCTTTGCCGTGCAGACGTCGCATCTGTAAACAAAAAGTTCACTATCAGTATGACAGCCCGGCCAGTAGAACCGAGCACGCAACCGCCGCAGTGTTTTAGTTACCCCGAAGTGTCCCGAACCTGCATGCCCATGAACCATCCCCAGCACACATGCCCGCAAAGTCCGCGGCACCAGCAGCTGAAAAGATTCGCCAGCGCCACACGGCCGTTCCCATTGGCGGTAGAGTAAACCCCCCCGCAACGCTAGTCGGTTAAACTGCGAGTGGAGAGCTTTTTCCTCTGGTCCCAGGTGGGCAACGGCGGCATAATCCGGTCTCTGGCCCGCCTTAACCCAACCTAATACCCGCTGCAGCGCCGGGTCCTTCTCCTGCTCGACCATTAGCTGCTCGCAGTCCATCTGTGGCACAGGCGAAACGACCACAGGCGATGGTTTAGGTGACGCAGTAGTCCGGCTGCACGCCGGCTCGGACGGCGGATTACTGACGGAGGCTCCGGAGGACTGCGCAGGGAGGATGTTCTCATTCACGGGGGTCGGGGAGTGTTTGGTGTTGCGATCACCCACGCGCTCTTCAACCCGCTCGCAGTGCCGACAACGCTCTTTGCTACACGGCCGGCGGGACAAAGCATCGACGTTAGCATGCAGTTTTCCCGCTCGGTGCTGGACGGTGAAGTCGTAGTCCTGCAACCGCTCGAGCCAGCGCGCCAACTGCCCCTCGGGCTCTTTAAAACTGAGCAGCCACACCAGCGACGCGTGATCGGTCCGCAGCAAGAAGGATTGCCCGTATAAATACGGCCTAAAATGCTTAACACTAGAAGCGCCGAGCAGCGGTCATTTGACCGCAAGGGGGTAAAAAAAAAAAAATACTTCACACTCGATCAATTTCCAGGACCCTCCTTTCATGACTTTTCCTAGTTCTGTGAGCTTAATCACCCTGTATGCTTAATTTTTTTTAATCGCACCAGTAAAAGCCAGTATAAAGCTATTTTGCTCTTATTTACGTAAAATCGCTGACAGCTGCGCGGCGGCATGACGTTTCCTGTCTTTTCCAACCTGCGATTCTCATTTCTCTCAGCAGATGGCGCAAGGAATCGCGCATACTATCTATGCGTCATTCAGTGCGTATGTGTAACTATCTCAGGTTTCATTCCATATATGCAGTTTATATACAGTATATATATATATATATATATGCTTCCGTAAAATATCGACAATTCGCCATTCGTTCTGGCGTTGATAATCAGCGATATTTTATAAGGACATTTAGGGAATTTCGCTTTACTTAATTTTATAAGGTTTTGAGAAAATTAATTAGTTTGTTCGTTCTGTTAGAAGCTTCCGTGAAATTATCTCTAAAACAATATTGTTTTACATATTACATATGTAATGACCCCTCCTGAGGATATAAAGCCTCATTATTGAATGTAAATAAATCAGATCTACCACAGCAGATAATAAACTATGCTATGTCATAACCGAAGCAAACACCACGATTATGCCTCGTTTCGTTCAATGTTGCTAGGCAACGGACCACGCGCCTAATCGGCGGGAACGTGGTTCACTTGGCCGCAGTGTATTATAAACCTGTGGAATGTTTCACTGCTTATGCATAAAAGCGAGGGAAATGTGGAGGTGATGTGTGGCCACTGAATGAGAACTAAATCAAAAATTTCGGTAACTACACTGAGTGTAACATCTGCATAGTGACACTAAACAGCTGAACAACTTCACTTTCCCGTTTACCTCTGAGAAAAAAAAGCTGTATGTTGTTTGTTTATATGTAGAATGTTTATAAAAGTACAAGAAGTAGGCGCGCGCGCGCGCACAGACACACACACACACCTCCCCTGAGCCCTCGGTCAACATCTAATGACCGTCGATATGCAAATGAGTCAGGACGTAGCCTAACGTGGTGTCGTGTCGGATTTCAGCGGTCAAAGAAAGTGGAAAGACTTTGAAACAGTTGCAGCGTTTTTTTCAGTTACAACAAGCACAGCGATAAGTCCACGTTGTTTCACTGGTTATGACATAGTGACACTAAACAGCTGAACAACTTCACTTTTCTGTTTACCTCTAAGAAAAAAAAGCTGTATTTAGTTTGTTTATATTCAGAGTAACACCTTCCAACCACCTCTCATAGTCTATTGTTAGTTTTAATGATTTGGCTGAAACTAATTATCACTACATAAGTACCCCAACACCCCTGATCATGAGATTCAGCTGAAACTAATTCTATACATGCAACAGAAAATGTAGATGCAGATTCCAAATGTATAAAGATACATGATATATATATATATATATATATATTCCGCTTCAGCGTGTTTCTTAATCTTTCCCTCTATATATATATATATATATATATATATATATATATATATATATATACTTTTCAAATAAAATCGCTATTACTTGACCCTGAAGTTTAGTTTAGCACACAAAAACTGAAAAGTCCTTTCTGGTAAATCAACTGCATATGTAGTTTATTCACAGCAATTCATTAATAAAATAAATATACATTGTACAGTACAAGGTAAACACGAGAAAGATTACAAAATAAAAAAACAAAGAGTGTCTTTTTTACAAACAGCTTCTACTGTGCGTCGAGATGCTGAAATCCCTTGCATGTTGCCCCTCAATTTTGTGCTTCCATTTCAAGTGGAGAGATATTTGACCAACAGCTTAGAACAAAAGAACTGTAGGTGTGATCACAACCCCCTCCGAACGGCCGTGCCATCAATCACTGACCACCTCAGAAGTTCCCTCCAATGTATGCTGATGTTTTGCAAGTATTTTTTGCAAAACTATGGCACTCTTTTGAGTGGTGGTTGGAATGTTTTATTCATTCATTTATTCTATTCTGTAGGGCACTAACTACACAGACCAAACTGATACCTTATTTTATTCTTATACTCATCGCTGTGCTTGTTGTAACTGAAAAACGCCGCAACTGCTTCAGGGGAGGTGTGTGTGTGTGAGCGCGCGCGCTGCAGCCTGTGAATGAATACGCACAGCAGAGGGACAGAGACATGAGGGACATCTAATACCTTATTGTGTAGTGTCCTTTTTTCAGCGGATTTCTCTGCTACCGCAGATCAGTTTATCAACTTGTAATATAATAATTTTAGGAATATGTTAACATGTGCAGACATTTAGTTGAGCGCTGCCCCTCTTGCCCCTAAATAGAGCCAGCCTCGATTACACACACATACACACACATATATATAGCTAGCATGCATCGAATACACACATATATATATATATATATATATCATGTATCTTTATACATTTGGAATCTGCATCTACATTTTCTGTTGCATGTATAGAATTAGTTTCAGCTGAAACTCATGATCAATGGTGTTGGGGTACTTATGTAGTGATAATTAGTTTCAGCCAAATCATTAAAACTAACAATAGACTATGAGAGGTGGTTGGAAGGTGTTACTCTGAATATAAACAAACTAAATACAGCTTTTTTTTCTCAGAGGTAAACAGAAAAGTGAAGTTGTTCAGCTGTTTAGTGTCACTATGTCATAACCAGTGAAACAACGTGGACTCATCGCTGTGCAAACTGAAAAAAAACGCTGCCACTTCTTCAAAGTCTTTGACCGCTGAAATCCGACACGACACCACGTTAGGCTACGTCTTGACTCATTTGCATATCGACGGTCAATAGATGTTGACCGAGGGCTCAGGGGAGGTGTGTGTGTGTGTGTGTGTGCGCGCGCGCGCGCCTACTTCGTGTACTTTTATAAACATATAAACAAACAAAATACAGCTTTTTTTTCTCAGAGGTAAACGGGAAAGTGAAGTTGTTCAGCTGTTTAGTGTCACTATGCAGATGTTACACTCAGTGTAGTTACTGAAATCTTTGATTTAGTTCTCATTCAGTGGCCACACATCACTTCCACATTTCCCTCGCTTTTATTACATGAACATAAGCAGTGAAACAATTCGCAGGTTTATAATACACCGCGGCCAAGTGAACCGATTAGGCGCGTGGTCCGTTGCCTAGCAACACTGAACGAAACGAGACATATCCGTTGTGTTTGCTTCGGTTATGACATAGCATAGTTTATTATCTGCTGTGGTAGATCTGATTTATACAAATTTAATATTGTTTTAGCGATAATTTCACGGAAGCGAGTTCAGAACTAAATCGCTGCTCCGAGATGTTCAGAAGCTCCAAATAGAATGAACAAACTAATAACATTTTTCCATACGATATAAAATTAAGTAGAGCTTTCATTTTTGTACAAGCCCCTAGATGGACAAAGGAGGAGAAAAAACGGCAGAAAAAAGTCAAAAACTTTGGGTTATAATTCCAAACATGACTTGTTTTTTCCCTCTGACTTGTTTTTCCCCTCTTCGTTTGTCCCCTTAGAGACTCTGTAGTAGGTTTTCTCAGTTGAATATGAAAAAAAGATACCGCTTATTATCAACGCGGGAATGAATGGCGCATTGTCCAAGTGCAAGTTGATCTTGGAGCTAAACTATTTGCTTTGGGTAAAAGCGCCATCTAGCGATCATTGTGTGTCAGCAGCAGCTTCCCATTCAAAACAATAGGCGGTCAAATGACCGCTGAACCGCGCTTTTAGTAGGTGACACTGGCGCGGCGCTTCTAGTGTTAAGGGCCGCGACAACCGCTAACAGCTCGCGCCGCGTGACGCAGTAATTTTTCTCTGGTCCAGACAACGCGCGGCTGAAGTACGCGATAGCACGCTCTTTACCCTCGGAGACAGTACAGCCCCCAGACCTACATCGCTTGCGTCCGTGTCGAGGATAAACATACGAGACGCGTCAGGACTCATCAGCCCGGAGATCTTGCAACGCCCGCAGCGCGTCACCCTCCAACGAGAGGGCCACCCGGACGGCTGTTTCTGCCGGGGACCAGCCCGCGAATTTGGCGGCTAGCTCTACTTGGGCGATGTACGCGTGGGGATCGCCGGCGCCGTTGTAGGCCGGTAGGCGCAGCTGCAGGTCGCTTCGCTGGCGGACGGGGCACAGAGCTGTAGCTTGCTCCGGTGCCGGCGCCGTGTCACTGGAGGAATCCTCTCCGAGGTCCAATGCCGGAA
This sequence comes from Clarias gariepinus, assembly GCF_024256425.1. NCBI lineage: Eukaryota > Metazoa > Chordata > Actinopteri > Siluriformes > Clariidae > Clarias > Clarias gariepinus. Next base: position 7,302,523 of record NC_071119.1, read on the forward strand.
CCTGGAACGCGCCGCTCCGGTCCGCACGCCGCTCTTTGCCCGCACTGGCCCCATCAGGGAGGGTCTTCTTCCTCCTCAGCTGCTCTGCTACTCGGCGGCCTATTTGAATCCTCCGGATTTCCTCCGGGGTGCGCTCTAACTCGCGACTCTCCATCCCACTTCTGACACCAATTGTAGCGTTTTTACCGCTAAGCAGGAACTTGGAGAGACAAGTGAGCTTCCTGGCTGCCCAATGCAATGGCTGGGAGTATTTTTAATTGGTTTCGAACACAACGGCACAATCACAGTCACAAACATAAGACACACTTTCTAGCCCTCACACACACAACCTGGCCGAACCCACTAATTCAAACACCTTTCCCCAACAGGGTGACAACATAACAACCCCTCCCGCAAAGCATGATGGTTCCCAAACGAAACCCCGCCCACGCCACAATGAGTTATATACGCACATACCTTTTTATAGCCCATTCATTTAAAAAAAAAGTTAATTCAAAGTATTTGCACTTGGTTAAGAATGCTGATAATGATAATTCAGGTTGATGCAATTTGATTAATTGGGTGATGACTATTTTAAATAGTTATTGCTATTTGCTATATGATGTCGCCAAAACACATACTCTTCTAAAAGAGTGCGTACGCACGGTCAAGAGCATCCTTACGGTGCGCACTTATTTACGCCAAGTTTATTTTTTATAAATCCCGATATGTGCGTGGAAAAATGCGTACGCATATTTCTATGCCCATTTTGGGCATACGCAACATTTATACATCAGGCCCCTGGCCTTTAAAAACGCACGTTTTGAGAAAAGGGATCCCGCGGCTGCGCACGGCAAGCTGTGAAAATGCCCTTTATTACCTGTTTGGGGCAGTCGTGTTTCAGTCTAAAGTATTGTGTGTGTACTGAAGCCGAAAATGTGTGATGTCTCTTAGGCGCCCATTGACAGCAAGTGACAGAGCTCATAAACGTGTCAAACTCAAACTAATATGTATTTATTTTTCATTTTCATTCAGAATTATTATTATTAGTAGTAGTTCTCCGAATTTATTATTGTTATTATTCTTATTATTATTGTAACGCACCCGCGCGTGTGTGCAAAAAGACTAAAATCTACACGGGCAATGGTGGCTCCGTGGTAGGTGATTCGCCTGCCATGTGGAAGACCCGGGTTGATTCCCAGCCAGTGCTCAAAATGTCGGTGTTATACGCTTAAACGACACGATATAGCCATTACATTATCAAGTTATGCTTTAGTACTAAATACATGTTTGCAATTGAGATGAAACACATCACTCACCTCACAGTTGCTATAATTTAATGATAATCATAAGCAAAAATGTAAAACAAAGGATTCACATTTATAAAATTTTTACCCAAAGCGGGATTTGAACCAGTGTCTGGACGATTTTATACTATTATTTAAGCAACACCACACCACGTGGAAAGCGACAAAAATGTTTCAATTTTATTGGCTGTTACTGAGTGTCAGCTATTCACGACTGGTCCCCCGCGGAACGCAGAATCCCCGGGCTTTGACTGCACTTTCTCCATTCGTTATTGCCAGGGGCGGACTGGGACCAAAAAGTAGCCCTGGACTTCCTGGCCCACAGCAGCCCACACCATAGTACATTGGCTCATTAATGTAGAGATTTTTAACACCAGTTACTAGTATAAAAATATAATACAATCCAGAAATCAATGCTATTTAAACATATTATTTAAAGTATCAATTAATATATATTGGGTCATATTAGTAAAACAAAAAAACAAAGAAAATGACATCAAGACAAACAACATATAAATCTACAAAGACAATATTTAATGGCAATAAAACTGAACAGGTAAGCTGAAATACAATCAGTAGCAGCAGTAGCTTACGCTAGTAAACTAGTTACTTATTTTAATTATTATGGTAGTCAATATTAATACGAATTTAAATTTATATTTTGAATTAATATTAACTACCATAATAATTACTAACACGAGTTAATGCTGCTACTAATTTTATTCAGTTTGATTGCCATTCTTTTTACTTGGCTCTGGTAGATCAGGAGAGACGTGTTGGTCATCATCAGCAGGCACTGGTTCATCATCACTGACCTGCTACACTTGCAGCTTACACTAATGGTATGTCTTACAATGCATCAAGATGATACTCCAGAAATGCAAAATGTTCATGAACAAAAAAAGGCCATGTTTAGGTGAAATTTCACCCATACAAGGGTGACAAATATGCAAAGAAAAAATAAATCAGGAAGGGGCAAGTACTTTTTTTATGGCACTGCACATAAAGGGAGGGAGTCTCGCCCGGGAGCAATTCAGTGTAAAAACGCCACTGCCTATTATCCACCACATCACGTACTTCCCTGACCTCGGACTAAACTTCGCGCCTTGCTTTTACAATGTGGAGCAAGCCCGAGATCATATAAACGTTAATTATCGCCAGCCGGAACGAATAGGCGGCTCCGTCCCTTTGCTGCCTATTTTTATTGCAGCCTACGAAGTGAGCGCGTATCGATAGTAGATTTGGGCGCACGCCGTGACAGGCTAAAAAAACTATTGTCCTCAAAAATGTAACAGATGAGGACTCAGATTAATGTGCAAAAACTATATAATAAAACTATATAAGACTACATGCCTTTATAAGACTCAACTTTTATTTAAGCGCACTCACAATAACAAAAAAACGTTGTGATTTTGTAAATGTTTGAAAGCAAATAAGCTGCGCTGTTCTGTATTGTTTTTGGTGAACTTGAGCGCGTCAGAAAATAAACGCAAACGTTTCTTTTAAATGGTCAGAGTCAGTCTGCTTGCTGTTTTCCCGACGCGTTCATAATCATTAGTCTACTTCTGCCGGTGCGCTCTGGAAAACTTTATGCATGCGGCTGAGCGCTGATTAAAACTATGGAGTAAATTAAAGAGGAGAATCACGATGCCCAATCGAAGTCCTGAGCCCAAACCTCATTTAAATTAAATTAACAAATATTATATGTAAAAAAAAAAAAAAAACACAATAGCCCATGTTTAGAAACCGTTTATAAAGTCTTTCCGGCATGAGTTGGCCCAGTGTTATGCGCAGAGTGCCGGGAGATTTCCTGAAGCTCCGAAATCACTGGGGCATTTTTTCTAAATAGATGCTATCTTTAATAACTGATGGAGGTTTTGAGCTGTATACACACGCATGTTTGAGGGGTTTAAAACGACTTAATAAGTCCGAGCAGACCTACATGAAAGGTGAGAAGTGAGTAACTGAGCGGCTGTCGCATTGTATATACTGTACAACACGCGTTTATCAACCTTTTGATAAAAACGCTGCCTTTTGTAAAGTGACAGTACTTTACAAAAGACAAACAGTTTTATTTCAGTCATGAATTCACAATCACATCACATTCCAGCTATTATTTCCAGCCGTGGTTAAATAATGGATTAAATAATTATTCAATGCTGGACACAAACAGCAAATATGATGATTATTATAAAAAGCCGCCTGAAGAACTTCGTGTTCATAAAATAATATTTACTTACTATGATTTTATATATATATATATATATATATATATATATATATATATATTGTTCATTCATGTCTTCTGATGATGTCGACACATTTTTACGTTTTAAAGTTCCAGAGAGACATTCGGGACTGCAATCTCCTCTGCTTCACCGAGACATGGCTGAACCCAGCGGTGCCGGACCACGCCATCCAGCCGGCCGAGTTCTTCTCGGTTCACCGCATGGACAGGACACGGGACTCGGGGATGTCAAGGCGAGGCGGCGTGTGTTTAATGGTGAACAGCAGCTGGTGCAACAGCGCGAGCGTTGTTCCTCTCACACACTCCTGCACACCAAACCTGGAACTACTGTCCATCATGTGTCGTCCTTTTTATTTACCTCAGGAGTTTACATCGGTCATAATCAGCGCCGTTTATATTCAACCACAAGCGGACACGGACACTGCCTTATGCGAGCTGCATGAGGCACTCACACAGCACCAAACACAACACCGGGACGCTGCGCTTATTATGGCGGGGGACTTTAACAGTGCCAACCTCAAACGTGCAGCGCCAAACTTTTATCAGCACATCACTTGCCCCACCAGGGGCGAAAGGACACTGGATCATTGCTACACCACAGTCAAGGACGGCTACAAGGCACAATCTCGCCCTCCGTTTGGTAAATCCGACCACGCCGCCATCTTCCTCATGCCAAAATACAAACAAAGGCTGAAACAGGAAGTTCCGGTTCAGAGGGAGGTCGCGCGCTGGACGGACCAATCGGTGGCCACGTTACAGGACGCACTCGATGACGCAGACTGGGACATGTTCAGAAACAGCTCCGATGGTGACGTCAGCGTGTTTACGGAAGCGGTTGTGGGATTCATCGGGAAACTAGCGGACGACACCATAGAAAAAAAGACTATAAAAAACGTTTCCCAACCAGAAGCCGTGGGTGGATAAAACCATCCGCGACGCTCTGAAATCTCGCACCGCTGCCTACAACACGGGACTCGCGTCGGGGGACATGGAACCATATAAGGCTGCGTCATACAGCGTCCGGAAGGCGGTGAAAGAGGCGAAGCAGCGCTACGGGAGGAAACTAGAGTCACAGCTCCAACAGAGTGACTCTAGGAGCCTGTGGCAGGGATTAAGGACAATTACTGATTATAAAGCACCAACAACCGGTATGATAAACGCAGACGTGACTCTGGCAGACGAGCTGAACACTTTCTATGCTCGCCTTGAGGCCGCAGCTAAGGGCACTAGCGATGCTAATGCTAGCGGTGCTAACAGCTGCAGACAGCTGAAATACACTGCCAGCACCAGAAGCACGCTCCTCATTACCGAGCATGACGTGAGGAGAGCCTTTCAAGAGAGTGAACAACAGGAAAGCAGCAGGACCAGACAGCATCTCAGGTTGTATTCTCAGAGCCTGCGCAGACCAGCTAACACCTGTGTTCACAGAGATATTCAACATCTCTTTATCTCAGTCGGTGATCCCCACATGCTTCAAAGAGTCCATTATTGTTCCTGTCCCCAAGAAACCTCAACCTGCTTCCCGCAACGATTATCGCCCTGTAGCCCTCACCTCAGTAGTGATGAAGCGCCTGGTCAGAGACTTCATCATTTCTTCACTACCGGACACACTGGACCCACTACAGTTTGCATACCATCCAAACCGTTCCACAGACGATGCAATCTTACATCTCCTCCATACTGTACATCTCTCACTCACCTGGACCCTCGGAGGGGGAATTATGTGAAAATGCTTTTCATCGACTACAGCTCTGCATTTAATACCATAATACCCTCCACACTCACCACCAAGCTGGAGCACCTGGGACTCAGCTCATCCATGTGTCAGTGGATCTCCAATTTTCTGACTGGCAGACCACAGGCAGTAAGGATGGGCGGCCATGTCTCAGCTTCCATCACTCTCAGTACTGGAGCCCCCCAGGGTTGTGTTCTGAGCTCCCTGCTGTACTCTCTGTACACCTCTGACTGCGTGGCCACTACCAACTCCACCTCCATCATCAACTTTGCTGACGACACTGTCGTGGTGGGCCTGATCACCAACAACGATGAGACGGCCTACCTGGAGGAGGTTGGAAATCTGGAGAACTGGTGCCAGAGAAACAATCTCCTCCTGAACGTCAGCAAGACAAAGGAGCTGATAGTGGACTTCAGTACAAAGCAGGTGAGGAACTACCAGACCCCCATCATCAACAGGAGCCCAGTGGAGAGAGTGGACAGCTTCAGATACCTCAGTGTTCACATCACGCAGGACCTGTCATGGTCCTGTCACATCAACACTGTGGTAAAAAAGGCCCGGCAGCATCTGTACCACCTTAGACGCTTGAGAGACTTTAGACTGCCCTCCAAGGTGCTCAGGAATTTCTACTCCTGCACCATAGAGAGCATCCTGACGGGAAACATCACTACCTGGTTCGGGAACAGCACCATGCAGGACAGACGAGCTCTACAGAGGGTGGTGCGATCAGCTGAGCGCATCATCCGCACCGAGCTCCCTGACCTGCACTCAATCTACACCAAGCGATGCTGGACCAAGGCCAGGAAGATCGTGAAGGACCTTAGCCATCCCAACAATGGACTGTTTACTCTGTTGCGGTCTGGGAAGCGATTCCACTCCCTAAGGGCCAACACAGAGAGACTGAGGAGGAGCTTCTTCCCACAGGCAATAAGGTCTCTCAACCACACCACTAGGCAAAACTAACACAATATTTTCACAATTCTCACAATCAATCAATCAATCTTTATACATCCATGGACACTATGGACAACTCCACGCACATCACATCTACACTACATGTTTACGTTTACATTCTGGACCATTGCACAAAGACACTTTAATAACCATTGCACAAAGTCACTTTTTCTATGCATACTTGCACACCATTATAGTTCTATGTGTACAGTATATTTCTATTTTCAGGTTCTATTTTTTCTAGTTAAATTTTTATTTAAATTTTCTATCATATTTCTTCTATTGATATTTATTACTTATAAGTTTTAATTCTCTTTTTAAGGTCACCGGCGGTCGTGTAAGCATTTCACTACATTTCGTACTGTGTATGACTGTGTATGTGACAAAATTTGAATTTGAATTTAAATAAGACATGTTGGCATATTCACGAATCAGGACATTCGCATAGTTAACACTAACAGATAGCCTACTATCAGGAAATTAAATTAATTTCAACACCATTTAAACAGAGGCATTGCCATGTCTTTCCCTGTTAAGACATGACAAAAACTATAAGAAACTTTTAAAGCACGAATTTGGGCATCTCATTTCTTCATTGTGAAAATACTATGAAGCACATATACAGACATTTATCATGAAAGATCTGTTGTAAAACAAAATAAAATTCATGTTTGCTTCAGCATTGGAAACAATATTGTTTTATGCTAAGTAATTATATACAATTCTCCATTGTACAGTATTTGGTCCAGCTTTTAGATAAAGTCCTTCCATGCGCCATCTGGCGGATATTCAGTGAAGCACAACACATTTATTTAAATTCCCGAATGTTGCTTACGGCAAGTCGCGGCACGCCGTGCGCTAAATTGCGGCATCTCGTGGGAAAACGCACGCAGTCTTAATGGCCACATCTGTAGGCTAGGCTAGCGTCGTGGGTGAAACTGCACACGATGGCAGACAGTGCTAAGATTGTCAACCTGATTTTTGTGAAGGTGTTTGAAAGTGTTCCTTACGAGGAAAAACTTAGAATTAAACAGCAGGGCAAATCAACACCTAAGATTGATTTAGTGCAAAAGATAGGAAAAAAAAACAGGTCTTTTCAGCTCCCCTGGTATGACAAAGTTAGCTGGCTGACTGGAAGTGCTGTGACAAATAAAATGTACTGCTGGCCATGCCTCTTGATGAAACCATCTCACGGATGTGTTGTTTGGTCAAAGGTCAAAGATCTGTCTAACTTTGACATAGCATATAAAAGACATAAAAAGAGCAATGAACATGTGAGTGCATATGCAAGATTAAGTTGCATGGGAAAGATCAGGGTTGAGCATGCAATAAATGCATGCAGGTGCTCGCATTCAAGTGGCTAAACATAATGAAACATTCAAACAAAACAGGGCCTTCCTAAACTGCCTTATTGATGTGACATCCTTGCTAGGCCGCCAGCAGCTGTCATTTAGGGGACATGATGAGAGTAGGCTATGTGAGGAGACACTGATTTTGAGTTTGTGTTCATGTTGTTCACATATGAACAAATCTTCTCTGAGCCTGATGTGGTCTTAATATTGTCCAGCAGAGGGCAATGGATGTTCTTTACTGCAAGAAAATATACTGAACTTTCTCTTATTTATCTGGCTTCTACATCAATCACTATTCAATACATTAACTAACAATCTGCTTACCGTTAATAAGACTCGTTGAGAATGGTCCAATCACATGAGCCCAAATATTTAAAAACAATATTGATTCGCTAAGAACAAAAGTGGGAGGGTTTGGTACCCCAAGAATGACTTGAAAAAATCCAATTAGAGCTCAGCTTCAAATCACATGCTTTTCAAAAATTTACGCTCCTACATAGACATTCGTTTGTCTGGCGCCCTGCGTACATGAACACAAATGAGCGTAATACAGTTTCGATTTTGATAGTGGAATATTGACAATGTCAAAAAAGGCATTTTTATAATAATGCACGTCTCATATTTCACTGTGGTGTTTTGTTGCTTTACTGTTTTAACCACAGGAAGCTACTGCAGTTTGTTCTCTTCCTTTACTGTCAGCCAGCAACTAATAGCCTTTTTGTGCATAAAAGCTAAGTATTATTATAAATTAATAAAGCTGCATCCACCAAACAGCTCAAAGTAATCAGGAGCCATGAGCTACAGCTGACCTACTTGAAGCTGGAAAACATTGTGTGTCTCTTTTATTCTTTGAAATAATTCTGTCAGGGTTAATTATAATAGTAATGATATATTCGATAATAATAAACCTATGAGTGTATGTCCTGATATAATATTTGATAGAGATTATTTAGGGGGGCAATCCGTATAGCGGATGTCAAAGAGCATAAAACCGGCGCTTTGACATTACATCTATTTAAATACCAAAATAACACATTGTCAACCCAACAAAAAGTGTATGGGTCCAATATCACAAGTGATAAAAAGTGTCCCACCCCCAAGCATTAATTTTAATGCTACGGGTCTCTTTTTTTATTGCTAGTCTACAGTATAACATTTTTGGAGCTCGAGCTTTCTGCCACACTATTGACCATGACGAAGATTTCCCCTTAGATGAGCATCAAGATCACGTCTCTGTGGATAGCAGGACACTTTTTCTCTGATATCAGGACATTCTTGATACGGTCAGGTGTTCATGTCTGTGACGACACGATCAGACGACATTGCCGTTCTCGTCGCCTGACTCCTGTAATTAAAACACCAGCTCCATTGAAGGTGACCAGGTAGATTACGTTATTATTTGTTTCGTCTAAAATCTAAAATTGTAGATTAATCTGACATCGAATAAAATGGTGTTTTTATTTGTATAGTGCTGTACTTCGGCGCATTGAAGAAATGCTGGACAAGGATGATGAACGGTCTGCAAAACAAATTCAAAACGAGCTTCAGAACCAACTGCAATTGAAATTATCAATTAGCAGTATTAGAAGGTCAATAAAAAAACTTGGATGGACTTATGGCAAAGCCCGGTAAGCGACTATAATAATTTTAGCACGTAGCGAAGCCTAAGGCAAAACATCCCGTAAAACCTCATGTTTGGGGTGCCATATCCCGTCAGGGACCAGGACCAATAGTTGTCTTTGAAGGTAAGTTCTACAGTATATGATGTACACCACATTTTTACTAGATGAGTTACTGTAGCTGTATAGTTGATTAATATTACTGAATATCGACTTACTATCAATTTACAGGAAAAATTTAAGGGCCATATTTCATTCTTGTGATTTGTTGTTATGTTTATCTTATTTCAGTTTATTAGTTAAGTATTAAGCATTAAGTATCATACTTATAATTTGTATTGTGACATCATTTCATGAGTTGTTCTGTGACATCATCCCACAGTTATGTAGTTTCATGTCTATCACACGTTAGTTGTTGTTGTTGTAGAGACACGGAAGGATACAGAAAGGTGTGGAGCACACAAGCTTTTGACCGTGAGACAGTAAGCTAAAAGGAATACAGTAAAATGAGTTGTAGTAACTGTAATCTATCGAAGCTACAGAACACAGCAAGCGACTTGTCGTGACTACAGTGGATTTATGCAAGAAACTGTAACAACCGTTGTACTTTGATGTTGAAAATAAACAAGAGACAAAGAAATCAACGAAACGTCTGAAGTCGTCAGTGAAACTGTGTAACAAAAGACACGCTTCAGAACTTGTGAATAACATGCATGTACATAATGGACCGGCATTATTATGAAGAAAGCATAATAAAATCTTCGCTGGCGCCATACATTCAACAACAGTTTAAAGGACCTCATCGCTTCTTCCAGGGTAAAGAAAATAACGAGCTTGTGATAGTTTGTAATTTCTGTTAGTGGAATATATATTTTATAGTGTTTATAATTTATCAATGTGTTTTATACCGTTTCTTTGATGTACGCTGTAGACAACAACCCAAAGCATACAGCAGCGAGACAGTGTATTGCTGAGGTGGGGATCAACTGGGTGAAAACACCAGCCGAGTATGTTTCTTACGCCCTGTGTTCCGTTATTTAAGATCCGTTTGTTTATAAAATGTTCACATGAAAATTTCCTTTAACTTGTACTCCTTACATGCAGATCTTCTGATCTCAACCCGATAGAGATGGTTTGGTATGCGCTGAAGGAGTTCGTCAGACGTGAGGCTAAGCCACGGAACAAAGATGAGCTTCTTCAGGCCATTGTGACTTACTGGAATGATCGTTTAACCAAAACTGCATGCAGTAAATATATTGATCATCTGCAAAAGGTTTTGCCGGCGGTGGTACAGTGCAGCGGGGTGCTACTGGGATGTAAAATTGTTGTAATTGTAAAATGCTTTTATTATTTATTAAAGAAAATCATGCATACCAGCCTACTGCATTCCATTCTTACAATAACACAAAAACACAAGCGCTGCAGTATAACCTCTGCTGACGCAAATTTTATGGTCATTCGGTTTCATTTATAATACATCTGCTACAAATTGAAAGAACACAAAGTATAAGATGACACAAAACCTATTTTTTTTTCTAATTATCCAATTCAGAATACCGCACCCTGTTTGCTTTCATTATTTAAAAAAAAAAACAATGTTTTGTGGTCATTCCCACACGGAAAAAACCTATATAAAACATATATGTTTTAATATAGGTTTGATATAGGTTTTTAATATATGTGACATATATAAAATTGGCCGTTTTCCTATATTATATGTACATATATGTACATATATGCGTACATATATGCGTGCGTGCATATATGCGTGCATATATGTACCTATAGACATATATGTGACATATATAAAATTGGCCGTTTTCCTATATTATATATATACGTGCATATATGTACCTATGTGCATATATATGCACCTATATTTTTACCTAGATATTAGTAAAATTATTAAAATCCATAGCTGTTAGACAACATAAATAAAAGCCCAAAATGTAGAAATTTTTATTTTTTTAAGAACAATCAAATAGTAAAAGAACAAAAATAAGACAAAAAAACTCAACAGGAAGAAAACATTTATATATTTTGAGGACCTTCTCAGCTCCGTGAGCTTTGAATTGATAGATGTGCCTGTCTGCCCTCGGGTGTCTGCCGGCCACTTCTTCAATGTAGCATCTAGAAAAGACAAAAATAATAAGACAGTATAATAATAATAAATGATTATTTATTAAAACGTTTATAAACATCTGTAAACTCCATAAGGCATTAGCTTAGCCACCGGGAAATATCATGTTTGTGCCACATACAGAAAGGCAGCATGTTAGCATGATTTACCTAAACTATGTAAATGGCATTAAGAGCCAATGTGTCACACAAGCTGACAAGAGCTAGCTGAAGTGAGGAAAATATTTACTAATATTAGTTTAATATTATCAGAATAAGAGTTATATAAGACTTAATAACTTACCCAGTGTGTCCTCCTGGATTCTCTCTTCAAAATGCTCCCGTTCGTCGTCAGGGCCACACAGTCTTCTTCTGAGGTAAATGTAAACTCCTCCCACTTTCCAGAACATTCCGAAGAGTTTCCTTGTCCGGGGGCGTGGCCTAGTATGTAAATTAGCCGGACTGATTTCCGTGTGATTGGCGTGTGGGCGTGTCCTGCCTCGGGTCATTAGCAGATAATGCGACAGAAATTCTAAAATGTGTTTTTTATTTAGTTAGTTCTTAGTTATTGCCTTGATAATAAAAAAATATGAGCGCATCATGTATGACAGTTGCCAAAGTGAGATATGAGCTAAAATGACCAGATCCTGCCATGAGCTATATAGGAGACATATCTTGTATGTACATATAGGGCTTATATGTGGATATAAAGAAGCAATACAGGAGACCTATATGGCCTGTATATGCACATATATGCACCTCAATTTTGCCTATATGCAGCATATATATAATATCATATATATGCATATATACTGCATATAGGCTTCATATATGCGCATATATCCCCATATAGGTGAGGATAAATGCGCATATATACTGCATATAGGCCTTCATATATGCGCATATATCCTCATGTAGGTCAGGATATATGTGCATATATACTGCATATAGGTGAGGATATATGCGCATATATACTGCATATAGGCCTTCATATATACTGCATATAGGCTTCATATATGCGCATATATCCTCATGTAGGTCAGGATATATGTGCATATATACTGCATATAGGTGAGAATAAATGCGCATATATACTGCATATAGGTCTTCATATATGCGCAAATATCCTCATATAGGTCGGAATATATGTGCATATATACTGCATATAGGTGAGGATATATGCGCATATATACTCATATAGGTGAGGATATATGTGCATATATACTGCATATAGGTTTCATATATGCGCATATATCCTCATGTAGGTCAGGATATATGTGCATATATACTGCATATAGGTGAGGATATATGCGCATATATACTGCATATAGGCCTTCATATATACTGCATATAGGCCTCATATATGCGCATATATCCTCATGTAGGTCAGGATATATGTGCATATATACTGCATATAGGTGAGAATAAATGCGCATATATACTGCATATAGGCCTTCATATATGCGCATATATCCTCATATAGGTGAGAATATATGTGCATATATACTGCATATAGGTGAGGATATATGCGCATATATCCTCATATAGGTGAGGATATATGCGCATATATACTGCATATAGGCTTCATATATGCGCATATATCCCCATATAGGTGAGGATAAATGCGCATATATACTGCATATAGGCTTCATATATGCGCATATATCCTCATATAGGTTCTTTCCATGTGGGTTGTTCAAGTTCAAGTTAGTTCAAGTAGGCTTTATTGTCACTTTAATCATATACAGTTAGTCCACAGTGAAACGGAACAACGTTTCTCCAGTGCTACATGCAACATAAACTTACAACATAAATTAACAGAGAAGCTTAACTAGCAGAGACAAGACAGCTAACTAGATGACAGAACATAAATTACAACATAAATTAACTAACTAAGAAAGACTATCCACAGGTTTTACAGACAACATAAAGTGCATGTGCAAATGTGCAAATGAGCAACAACAAAGTGACAGTGCAACAACCATAACATAACAGAACATAAAATATGGTGTTGAGGTAGTTAACACATCAGCAAGAATATAAAAGTAATGAATATTGTGCAAAAGAGATGAACAGTAAAGCATTTACAGATTTGTGTGTTCGATAGTTTGGTGGTGTAGGTCAGTGTGTGTGCGCTTGTGTTGATTAGTCAGTCCAGTCTCAATGTTTTGATGTAGTTGAGTTAAGCTGAGTGGTAATATTTGTGTGTGTATGTGTTTATCAGTTCAGTACCTTTTTTGTTGAGGAGACGGATGGCTTGTGGAAAAAAGCTGTTGCACAGTCTGGATGTGTGTGCCCGAATGCTTCGGTACCCTTTTCCAGATGGCAGGATGCCAGGATTGTGCGTGCACAAATAAAAATAAAATAAAAGTAGAGTCTTAAGGCTATGTAGCTTATATAGGTTTATTATATATATATATATATATATATATATATATATATATATATACAGTGGTGTGAAAATCTATTTGCCCCCTTCCTGATTTCTTATTCTTTTGCATGTTTGTCACACTTAAATGTTTCTGCTCATCACATTTGCTTAAATTCAATCCTAATAAGATTTAATTTGATTTTAAATTCTACATTTGTACTGTAATTGTAATACTGTGATTATGAATTCGTTTAAATACAACGTTTCACTTGATTTTATCAGCTACTATGTGCAGCTCTAAAGGAGCGCGACTTATTAATTCTTGAGAGAATAAACTGATGCCCGAGGCGTCAGTCTATAGTTATATAATGTAATCTCTGTAATATACATCCACATATGGATTTATAAGCAAGCTAATATCACTATGCTAACCGCTAGCGCTTAGCATGGGGAAACTAGCTTGTTCATTAATATATATTAGTTTTTTTTTTAGTTTTTTTTTTGATCAAATATTTTTATTGTGTATATTCAGAGACATGTACAACACAGAGTAGCCATGAAATACACAGTAAAGACAATATAAAATAAAATAACAATAACAAAAACCCTCCCCCAACCCCCCCTTGGCGACACCCTAACCATCCCGCCCTGGATCGCAGAGTATGATATAAATAGAGAAAATATATGTAAATACAATACAAAAACATAAATCATCTAGTCCCTTATGAACAATTGCACTGCACTCGTTCTTTGATCAGATTATAAGCTGCATCCCATGCAATGATTGTTTTCTAATTGGCTACATGCATCCGGGCTACGGATCTCTCCATCATAACAGAGTCTAACAAGGAGTTGGCCCATCGTTGCCATGACAAAACATGAGGTGGCTGCCATCGCAATGCCAACATTTTCTTAGCTGCAGTGAGTCCAGCCAACAGTATGCGCCTTTGTTGGAGAGAGAGTCCTAAACTGGAATCGTCATTGAGCAGGAGTAGGGAAGGAGAAAGGGGGACAGTGACCTCAAGCAAATCACTCAAGGTAGCGGAAATTTGTTTCCAGAAGGCAGACACATTGGGACAATCCCAATACATGTGCATAAATGACCCTACAGCATTGAGAGTGCAAAGGTCACAATTAGGAGATGTAATAATCTTCATAGCGTAGAGCTTCCTGGGGGTTAAATACATCCTGTGTATAAATTTATAGTGTATTAATTGGTGGTCAGGATTTTTGGAGGTGTCATATAAATTTTTCCATATTGTGTCCCAACAAATTTCTACCTCTCCAACCAATGTGAGATCCCTGCTCCACACACTCTCTGCTGGCAGCGGTGTACGAGGGTCAGAGATAAATTTGTAGAGTTTGGAAACCAACCCACGGGTTTGTTTTTGTGGCGCACATAACTGATGCAACGGATGGGTCAGCAGTGGAACACCCCAAGGGACACCATATGCCTTCATGGCCGATCTCAATTGCAAATAAAAGAAAAATGATGTACCGGGTAGGTCATATTCAGCTTGTAAATCACTAAAAGCACGCAAACCATCTTCATTAAACAGGTCATTAAAAACATTCACACCCTTATTTCTCCATGATGGAAAAGAGATGGGTTTTTTCCCAATAAGTAGAGAAAAACTATTAAATACGGGAGAGTGCTTATGCCATTTTAAATCTACCTTAGTATGGTTCATTACTGTATGGCAAATCCTAAGTAGGTAGGAAATTATAGGGCCTAGACGTGATTTAGCCTCTTTAGGTGGTATATTAGAATACACTAAATCTTGAAGCCTATAGGGCTGAGAAATATTCTCCTCAATTAATTTCCAGGAGACTGAGGATACCGGGTTAAACCATGTAGATATTGGTCGAAGCACAAAAGCCCAGAAGTACATCTTAAAGTTTGGTAAACCCAATCCGCCCTGTGTCTTATCCCGTTGAAGGGTTTTTATTCTAAGACGCGGTCTCTTCCCATTCCATATAAATTTCGATATAAGAGAATGTAATTTATCCCAATAACCCTTAGAGGGAGGGAGGGGAATCATTGAAGAATAAAAATTTACTCGGGGAAGAATGTCCATTTTAACTACTGATATGCGGGCTTGTAAAGAATTTGGAAGCTTTGACCAACGCTCTATATCCTTCTCAATTTGATTATATATGCTCTGAAAGTTATGAGATGCAATGCGAAATATAGAAGGGGAAATATCAACTCCGAGATATCTAAACTGATTCACCACTGGAATACTAGAGGGCAGAGGCCTAATAGAATGAACTGAATTCAAGTGCATTAATGAAGACTTAGTCCAATTGATCTTATATCCAGATAATGAGCTGAATTTATCAAAGGTGAATAATAAATGTGGAAGAGAGGAACCTGTGTCACCAACATAAAGAAGAATATCATCTGCATATAATGATATACGGTGTTCAGTATTATTGAAGGAAATAGGGACTATATCTGGGTGTTGTCTAATTTTCTGAGCCAGTGGTTCAAGTGAAAGGGCAAAAAGTAGGGGAGACAGGGGGCAGCCCTGACGGGTGCCCCTTGATATGGGAAACTGAGAGGAGAAAATCAATCATATGTGCTGCATGAATAATGTGTAGGAGCCGGCGTATATTGTCAGACGCTAATCTGCTCTTAATAAATCCAGTCTGATCATTATGTACTAATTTTGTCAAAAATCCTTCAAGTCGTGAGGCAAGCACTTTGGCAAACAATTTCACATCCCCATTCAGAAGTGATAGGGGTCTATAATTACCACATTGTGAAGGGTCCTTGTTTGGTTTAAGTAATAATGTAATTATTGCAGTATTGACTCCTGAATTGAAAGCTCCTTTGTCAATAGCAGTATTGATCATGTCTAACAGCGGTGGACCAAGTATGTCCCAAAAGACAAGATATAGCTCAGGTGGAATACCATCCCAACCAGGGGATTTTCCCTTCTTCATACTACCAAGAGCATTCCTCAACTCCTCCAATGTAATCGGAGCGTTAAGTTTCCCCAGGTCGTAACTAGGAAGAGTAGGAAGATTGAGGTCATGGAAAAAGTTTTGACAGAGATCTGTGTTTAGGATTATTTCAGAAGAGTAAAGGGTAGAATAGAAATTTTTTAATTTCATATTAATTTCACCAGGTTCAGTTAAAGTGGTTGTAGGTGTTTGAATAGCCATGATATTAGAGTATTTCTCATTTTGTTTCAGTCGTAAGGCTAGCAAGTGGCTCGGTCTAGATCCATTGAAATAATAATTTCTTCTGGTTCTATGTATTAGGAATTCCGCCCTCTGTCTCAATAGAGAATTCAGCTCAGTCTTTGTTACAGATATTTTCCCCAACAGGGCATCTACCTGTGTATTCTGTAGTTCTGACTCAAGTCGGGCAAGAATGTCTTCTAGTTCACTTATTTTCTTAAGTCTCTTTTCCTTAAGATAAGATGAAAAAGAAATAGCTGAGTTCCTGATTGAACCCTTGATGGCATCCCATAAAAACCTGGGGTCATCCACTGAACCTGAATTGATCTCTATGAAAGTTTTCAAGTTAGTTCTTAGGAAGGTGCAAAACTCTTCATTTTGCAAAAGAGACGTATTGAAACGCCACCGTGACGCTCTAGGGGGGGTGTTCATAAGCGTAAACTGAGCTGAAACAATACTATGATCTGATAGTGGGCAAGGTATAATTGCAACATTATGAATTTCAGAAAAAGAAGAAGGAGATGCTAATATATAATCTATTCTAGAAAAGGTCTGGTGTCTGGTTGAGTAAAAAGTGTACTGTTTAGAGGTGGGATTAAGTATGCGATATAAATCTACCAAACTGAGTGCTAATAGAGTGTCTATCATATCCCTTGATGCACGTATTTGCGTAGGGGAGGAATGTTGCGCAGATTTATCCAACGCCAAATCAATACAAGCATTCATGTCTGACCCCAGAATGAGTGAAAAGTCGTGTAATTGAGCTAGAACTGAAGTTAGTTTAGGGAAAAAATCTGGTTCATATTGAGAAGGTGCATAAACAGAAATAAAAGCAAATTTATGACCTGAAATAATGGTTTTAATGTATAAACCTCTGCCATCGTCACTGCCATACTTCCCCACTATATTTAATGAAAGACTGCGCTTCAGTACTATTAGTGAACCTCTAATTTTGGAGTTTAAAGATGCAGAGGCAGCCACATAATAGAATTTGTTTGCAAAACGTTGAATATCTTGGGTTTTTAAATGCGATTCTTGAATGAAGGCTACATCAACCTGTCGCCTACGTAGTAAGTCCAAGCAAGCAGCTCGCTTAACTTGGCCGTTCAGCCCATTAACATTCCAACTAATTACATGAAGCTTTGCCATAAAACTGGAAACGTATTACGGTTTGTAAGGCGAGTTAAAACAGAACCTTATCCAATAAGCAGTGCAAGAGACCAGGCATAAGAAATCTGTAAAAAATTAACATAAAAAGAGATCCACACCCACCCAAAAGAAACCTGTCGCCATAACCCCACAGCCCTCCAAAGAACGTCAGAGAGCAAACCAACAATAAACATACCAAATAACTGTTCGCTCCTAAGGAGCTTAGCATATCCCTTAACATTGGACCCGTGATCCTTGAGTAGAGTACTATCATCAAACCTAAAAACCTAAACCCCCACAGCTCCCCCCTTCACTGAGAACCGGAATATACCACAGTACAACGATAACATTCCCAGGTCAGACATTCGCAGATAAACACAAAGTAGCTAGTAGGCTACTTAACTAACAAGCCATGCTAAAGCTACCCATCCATCCTGAAGTCAGTGGAAGAAAGAAAAAATTCAAAAAGGATGGGAAAAAAAAAAAAAAAAAAAAAGATCAAGCACAATTTAAAGGGCATGGCAAAAATTTGTCATTAGGCTCATCAGTCGTCAACAACGAAGAAAAAGAGATCCCTCATATTATTTCAGTAATCAATGTACTCAGCCATTAAATGACTCTGCGAAGTCCTTGGCCTCCTGTGGTGTGCTGAAAACATGACTGGTTCCCCCTCGCATCACCTTCAGCTTTGCAGGATAGAGCAAGAATGTGCGAAAACCTTGTTTCTGTAAAGCAGCCATCACGTTGGAAAAGGCCAGTCTGCGGCTGAAAGTTTGCGCGCTGTAATCCGGGGTGAAACGGATAACCGACCCGTCCACCTCTATCGGTGTTTTCCGAGCGGCGCCCAAGATCTTATCTCTATCTGTGGATCTAAGTAGCTTCAACATAAGAGTACGTGGGACAGGTTTTCGGTTGGCATCCCCCCTTGTCGGACCCACTCGGTGTGCACTCATAATTTCAACCGAACCAAGCTCCGGAAACCATTTCGGAATAGCATCAGACAAATAGGTAAAAGGGTTAGCCGTAATAGAGTTCTCAGGAATTCCATGTATCCGTAGATTGTCTCTACGCAATCTATCCTCTAATTCGGCTACCTTGTTCTCCAGAGTGGCACATCTTCCTGTTAACCTGTCCGCTGAGGCATTGAGTCGGCCATCGACCTCTGTCAGGCGGGTTTTGCTTGTTTCCATACCCTCCATACACTTTGAAATATCCGCTCGAATGGCTAACATATCACTCCGGAATTCCGAAAGTTGTTCAGTCACCAAGGCCTGAGTTTTAGCTGAAAGTTGCTGCACCACGTCTTCCACAAACTTAGGAATAACATCCTTAATGGCGTCAGCCACTGCTAGTTTAACTAGCTGAGAGAGTTCTTCGGTGTCGACAGACCGAATATTCGCCTGCCCTTGATCTTGTTTTGCAGATTGTTTCCTCAGCGAAGTCATCACTATCAGATTAATAAAGATTTCGACCAAAAAATAAAATCTGTAGTATTAATATAAAAGTTTAAAAGGGGAAACTGCGGAGCAACTCTAAAAACCTGCTACATCCCTCGCGGCGGTCACGTGACTCTATATATATTAGTTTAATAGTGTATTTGGACACATATACGTGATGTAAACAGTTAGCTCCATTGTTTCTGTAAAATGCCTGTCCAAATATGGATCTATAAGCAAGCTAATATCACTATGCTAACCGCTAGTGCTTAGCATGGGGAAACTAGCTTGTTCATTAATATTGTAGGGATTTTCATCGCTAAGAAGGAACTTGGAGAGACGAGTGAGCTTCCATGCTGCCTAATGCAAATGGCTGGGAGTACTTTATTCAGCACCAGCACAAAACAGCACATTCAATAGTCGCTAACACACATCCTCAGTAATTAAAACAGACATCTAAACCACACACACACAACCTGGGCAAAGCCACTACCACAAACACCTTTCCCCAACACGGTGAACACATAACAACCCCTCCCACAAAGCATGATGGTTGCCACTCAAACCCCGCCCACGCCACACTGCCCCCACCTGAGCTGTGACCGTCCCCGGTCACCATGGCGAACTCAGGCTTGGAGGCGTGACGGTGGTCGGCGCTGGCATTGTGAACGCCGGAGTCTTTTTGCAGGGGAAGGAGGGGCGCAGCTCTCTTCCTGAGGCGGACCGGCCTCCACAAAGTTCGATGTTTCACTGCCGTTGGGCCGATAGGGAGTGAGATGGTCCCGGTGGAGCACGACCACTCGCGACTGCCCCGCACCCGGTAGACTACATCGGAGAGCTGGGCAATGACTGTGCAGGGGCCCACCCAGTAAGACATGAACTTAGGCAAGAGCCTCCTTTTCCTTCCGGGGGAATACACCCAAACCTGCTCCCCAGTAGCAAAGTCTCGCCCCCGGCTGTGAGTATCATACACGCGGCGCTGCTTAACACCGGCGTCCGCCAAGTGTCTACGCGCCAACTCGTGGACACGGAACAGTTTGTCTTTCAGTGAACAAAAATAATCCAACCCCGGCTTCGTGGATAAATCCAATTGGGGAGGTGGCCCGAACACAAGGTCCACGGGCGTACGCAACTCGCGACTAAACATTAACGCAGCTGGCGTCATCTGTGATGACTCCTGCACTGCTGTGCGATAAGCCCAAAGCATGAGAGACAAATGTCCGTCCCAATCCTTCTGCCGGTCGCTGGTAAGCATGCAGAGTTGGGTGGTGAGTGTTTGGTTAAAACGCTCCACGAGGCCGTTACTTTGCGGATTGAGGGGCGTGGTGCGAGTCTTTTTCACCCCGAGGCGCTCGCACACCGCCGCAAACACCTCCGCCTCGAAGTTACGTCCCTAAGTGCAACTGCTCCAGGGTGCCGAATCGGCTGAACACCTCATCCACCAGCACTCGAACCGTGGTGGAAGCGCTCTGGTCAGGAACAGCAAACGCCTCTGGCCACTTGGTGAAGTAGTCGATGGCCAACAGCACATACCGATTCCCGCGATCGGAGATGGGAAACGGCCCGAGAATGTCCACGCCCATACGCTCCATAGGTGCCCCCACCTGAAAGTCTTGCAGGGGTGCTCGCAAGCGTTGGGTAGGGCCCTTCTTTGCCGTGCAGACGTCGCATCTGTGCACAAAGAGTTCACTATCCGTATGACAGCCCGGCCAGTAGATGCGAGCGCAGAGTTTTCGTTACCCTGAAGTGTCCTGCGCCCGCGTGCCCATGTACCATCCCTAACACACGTGCCCGCAGAGTCCGCGGCACCAGCAGCTGAAAATATTCGCCAGCGCCGCACGGCCGTTCCCAGTGGCGGTTGAGTAAACCCTTCCGCAGTCCCTTCCGGTCTCCGGCCCGCTTTAACCTAACCTAGTACCTGCTGCAGCGCCGGATCCTTCTCCTGCTCGGTGATTACCTGATCACAGTCCAGCTGTGGCACAGGCGAAACGACTACAGGCATTTGCTTAGACGACGCAGTAACTCGGCTGCACGCCCGCTCGGACAGCTGATTACCCACGGGGGCTCCGGAAGACTGCGCAGGGAGAATGTTCGGATTCACAGGGTTCGAAGAGTGTTCGATGTCGCAACCACCCATGCGCTCTTCAGCCTGCTCGCAGAACCGACAACGCTCTTTGCTACATGGCCGGTGGGATAAAGCATCGGCGTTAGCATGCAGTTTTCCCACTCGGTGCTGAACGATAAAATTATAATCCTGCAACCGCTCGAGCCAGCGCGCTAACTGCCCCTCGGGCTCTTTAAAACTAAGCAGCCACATCAGCGAAGCGTGATTGGTCTGCAGCAAGAAGGATTGCCCATATAAATATAGCCTTAAATGTTTAAGGGCCGCGACGACCGCTAGCAGCTCGTGACGCAGTAATTTTTCTCCGGTCCAGACAAGGCTGGTAAGCACGGCGAGCTGGGTGGTGAGTGTTCGGTTGAAACGCTCCACGAGGCCGTCACTTTGCGGATGGCGGGGCGTGGTGCGGGTCTTTTTTACCCCGAGGCACTCCGCCGCAAACACCTCCGCCTCAAAGTTATGTCCCTGATCGCTGTGCAACTGCTCCGGGGCGCCGAATCGGCTGAACACCTCATCCACCAGCACTCGAGCCGTGGTGGAAGCGCTCTGGTCAGGAACAACAAACGCCTCCGGCCACTTGGTGAAGTAGTCCATGGCCACCAGTACATACTGATTCCCGCGATCGAAGATGGGAAACGGCCCGAGAATGTCCACGCCCATACGCTCCATAGGTGCCTCCACCCAAAAGTTTTGCAGGGGTGCTCGCGAGCGCTAGGTAGGGCCCTTTTTTGCCGTGCAGAAGTTGCATGAAGAGTTCACTATCCGTATGACAGCCCGGCCAGTAGATGCGAGCGCTGAGTTTTCGTTACCCCGAAGTGTCCTGCGCCCATGTACCATCCCTAACACACGTGCCCGCAGAGTCTGTGGAACCAGCAGCTAAAAATATTCGCCAGCACCGCACGGCCGTTCCCAGTGGCGGTAGAGTAAACCCTTCCGCAGTCCCTTCCGGTCTCCGGCCCGCTTTAACCCAACCTAGTACCTGCTGCAGCGCCGGATCCTTCTCCTGCTCGGCGATTAGCTGATCAAAGTCCAGCTGTGGCACAGGCGAAACGACTACAGGCATTTGCTTAGATGATGCAGTAACTCAGCTGCACGCCGGCTCGGACGGCTGGTTACCCAAGGGGGCTCCAGAGGACTGCGCAGGAAGAATGTTCGGATTCACGGGGTTCGGAGAGTGTTTGATGTCGCAACCACCCACGCAATCTTCAACCCGCTCGCAGTACCGACAACGCTTTTTGCTACACGGCCGGCGGGATAAAGCATCGGCGTTAGCATGCATTTTTCCCGCTCGGTGCTAAACAGTAAAATTATAATCCTGCAACCGCTCGAGCCAATGCGCTAACTGCCTCTCGGGCTCTTTAAAACTAAGCAGCCACATCAGCGAAGCGTGATCGGTCCGCAGCAAGAAGGATTGCCCATATAAATACGGCCTAAAATGTTTAAGGGCCGCGACGACCGCTAGCAGCTCACGCTGCGTGATGCAGTAATTTTTCTCCGGTCCAGACAATGCGCGGCTGAAGTAGGCAATAGCACGCTCTTTACCCTCGGAAACCTGAGACAGGACAGCCCCTAGCCCTACATCGCTTGCGTCCGTGTCGAGGATGAACATACGAGATGCATCAGGATATTCGAAAACGGGCGACGTGACCAGAGCTTCCCGCAACCGAGTGAAAGCACACGTGTGCATCCTGTCCCAGCGAAACAGCTGATTCTTTTTCGTGAGCCTGTGCAGCGGACTGCCGATCGTGGCAAAATCCTTCACGAACCGGCGATAGTACGAGGCTAACCCGAGGAAAGTGCATAGCTGCGACACATTTAACGGTTCAGGCCAATTCTGTAGCGCAGCAATTTTGGCTGGATCGGTGGCAATCCCTTGAGCGCTAAACACGTGTCCCAGAAGCTTGGTCTCTTGCCGCAAAACCTGGCACTTTTTCGGATTAAGCCGCAAATTCGCCCGCCGGATAGCTAGAAATACCTCCCGTAGGATAGCTAGCGCGACCTTAAACTCCTTGCCGTGCATTAATAAATCGTCTAGGTAAACGACACAATGGTTGCAAGGAATATCTGCCAACACTTTCTCCATCAACCGTTCGAACGTCGCTGGAGCGTTACAGAGGCTGAACGGCATGCGCCGAAATTGTCATAGCCCTTGCCCGATCGAGAATGCGGTTTTTGGTCGTGCTTCCGGGGCGAGCTCTACTTGCCAATACCCACTACGCAAATCCAACGAGTTAAACCACGCCGAGCCCGCAACGTGTTCCAGTGCATCATCTATTCGCGGTAACAGATAAGAATCTTTGCGCATCACCTCGTTTAACCGCCGGCAGTTCACGCAGAACCGCCACGATTCGTCCTTTTTACGCACAAGCACAACCGGTGAAGACCATGGTCCGGACGCTGGCTCTATGACGCCCGAGTCGGCCATGTCATGCAGCTTCTGCTCGGCGATAGCTCGTTTAGCTAATGGGAGGCGTCTCGGATGTAGCCGAACAGGCGCTGCGTTACCCGTATCAATCGTCCACCGGAAGTTCCGCCCCCCTGGTGCGTGCTACTAACACGTCCAGTTGCGCTTTGGGCACTAGCAACCTGGCTAACCCGAAGTTACCATGCAGAGTTCCGTCCGCAAGATTCAGTACCGCACACACACACACACAACCTGGCCGAAGCCACTACCCCAAACACCTTTCCCCAACAGGGTGAACACATAACACATAACCCCTCCCGCAAAGCATGATGGTTGCCACTCGAAACTCCGCTCACGCCACAATATATATTAATTTAATAGTGTATTTGTACACATATATGTGATGTAAACAGTTAGCTCCATTGTTTCTGTAAAATGCCTGTCCATATATGAATCTATAAGCAAGTTAATACAATTATGCTAAGCGCTAGCTTACTAAAAGAGCTAAGATAGCAGACTATTAACTAAATGCTACATGCTAAATGTTACAAATGGTTAACGAATTGTTGTATGTAGTTCATTGGAACTCCTGAGTGCCATATAATGTATACTGCTGTATAATGTAGTGGTTTTATCATAGCTAGAGATCTTACGAGTAGTTAGCTATGTGCTTACACAATGTATGTAACAGTCAAGAAAAGGGGCTTTTGTTCAGTTTCTATCTATTCTATTATAAAGTCATTAAATATATGTTTATACTCCTTATAATATGTATGATTGTGTGTTTTTTGCTTCTCACAGTGGACTGTGTGTAAATCATCAACTGCCTGTGTATCAGCTGATTTCTACACCAGCTTTACATCCTGAGCAGAAGGTGAGTGCTTAGAAGTATTTACCTCTCTTTTCAAGAACACCACTGAGCACATCTTAATTAGGGAACAGGGACACGTTTCTCTTCATGATGTGTGTGTTAATGAATGCTGAAGGGGCCAAATTTTGCAGCAATCCTTAATAGCAAAACCAAATAATTGATTTTAATACACAGCATTACTAAAAGCTTGCATTCTATGAAATTTTGTGTGCGTGCCTGCCTGCATGTGGCAAACTGATGTCATATGATGTCAAACATTATGAAGTGATATTAACTTGCTTATGAACCCATATGTGAATGTATATTACAGAGATGCCATGGAGCTGCATAGTAACACCATGAAGTCTTTTTACTAGACACTACACACATAATAACATGTCTTTATTTCTCCCCTGTTGTAGATTGTCGTGGAGAGGACGGACCCTTGATGCTCTGCCGTCTTTCACCACCAATACATACATGTATTATATTAATTTGTAAATAAAGTCTTTAATGTAATTTATAGTTAGATATTTATTTCTTGTTTGCTTATTATTTAGCAAAACAGTTAAAGTGCATGTAAAGCATTGCTGCAAATGACACTGAATAGAATCAGATGTTACTCCACTCTGTGTGAGGGTACAGGCTTATATACAGTATGTGATTTTAGCATCAATAATGTTTTTCTACTAACTAAAGCATGCTGCCTTGGAGATATTAGTGACATCTCTGTTTCAGTTCGAACAACATATTCCATAATATTTATGAATACATTAATCCCATATGTTCAGCAGTTAAAACAGAGGTTCTTAAACATTTTACAGCGAATGACTCCTTCAACTGTAAAACAAACACCTCTGCATACATTTACTTATAGTGCATTTCTAAAAATAAATTTTTATTCTCAAGGCCAAACTTTACCACCAACTATTTACTATTAGACACATAACAAGACTCATTGGTATATTGCTTAGCGGTCCAATTAGCGAATCGCCAAAAAAACATTATCATGTGGATGAGGTTGCACTATGTACAACAATCCCTTGTTCAAGATTAGAAGGACAAAAAGAAACTTCATTCTAAGGCAGGAGAGGTTTCCACTCTACTCCTAGTGCTGTTCTACAAACTCCACAGGATGGAGTGTGACCAAAAGAATACACAGAAATATAACAGGTTAAGTGGAAACTCAAATAACTACTAGTGGTGAACTATTGCCTTTCTTGACGATACAGTGCTCAGAGTGCGGGCACGCCCAATCTGCACTCGTCCCACCTTACGAGGCGCTAAGACACCACCAGAAATGGTACACTAATAGCCGAAGTAAAGTCGTTCAGTCGCAACCCCAGACGATCCCTCTGTGTCACGTCACTCTCTTTATGTCACATCACGGGTTGGACATCACTGCAGCACGTCTTTAGTTTAGGAAACAAAAATCACAGAGACAGAAAGATAATAATACACACGCATTTATTCATCTTTTGGTCTCACGCCGACGGAACATCTGTTCAGCCTAGTAGCATGGATCCACTGTGGAAAAAGATCAGTTAAGATAGCAGTACGAGTAATTGCGATTATTTCTGCTGGTCCGTCATATTTACAATCTCCCAGTTTTCTGGGGGTCAAAGATTTTACCAGAACAGTATCTCCCACATTAAAAGGATGTGTGGGTTTTGTATTGGAGTCACATCAGCAATTTGTTTATAATGTTTAGTTAGAGTATCTATTAGAGCAGCAGAATATTCAGCAATATGTACATCAAGTGGTCAGGGGTAGCTCAGTGGTTAAGGCATTGGACTACGGTTCGGAAGATCCCAGGTTCAAACCCCACAACCACCAAGTTGCCACTGTTGGGTCCTTGAGCAAGGCCCTTAACCCTCAACTGCTCAGATGTGTAATAAGATAAAAATTTAAGTCGCTCTGGATAAGAGCGTCTGCCAAATGACTAAATGTAAATGTAAAATCAGTTGTTCCTATCGCGGGTTTACCTTTCTTCCATGGCACGGGAAAGGGTCTGCCAAATATAATTTCATGTGGGGACATGTGCACGTCTTTTCGTGGTGTCATTCTCATTTTCAGCTAGAACAGCAGGTAACAGATCAACCCAGTTTTTACTCCCCATGGTTTACAATTTTTCTTTCAGTGTCCTATTTGTTCTTTCTACTATACCTGATGACTGTGGATGATAAGGTATGTGAAAATACCAGGACAGTAAAAGATATTTACACAAATTCTGTGTTACCTGAGATGTAAAAGGTGTTCCTTTATCTGAGTCAATAGCATGAGGCACGCCATAACGAGGTATTATTTTTTTTTCGCTAAGACTCGGGTCATCACATTTGCATTCTCACGAGCACACGGGAAAGCTTCCACCCACCTAGAAAACTTGACCAAAACAGAAGATATTTGGATGTGCCACATGCAGGCATATGCGTAAAATCAATTTGCCACTCTGCAAACGGGGCAGTAGGTGATGAAAGACTTTTGTGTTTACCTAAACCCTTTGTCACGTTATTCTGAGCACACACCAAACATCTAGATATTAATAAATCAATTGTTCCAAGCATGTTGGCTATGCAAAAGAGTTTTTTCATATCTTCCTTAACCCCCCTTCGCGCGCGATGTGCAACACCGTGGAACTCGCGCACAAAGAATGGAAGACAATGAGATGACAAGCACAAACGACCATCAGCACAATACCATAAACCAGTGGTTCCTAAAGTGTGTGGCGCGCCCTACTAGTGGGGAATACAGACATGACAGGTGGGGCGCAATGAACGGGATGTATACAGAGAGGAAATATATCTGGGTATCTTATTTGCGGGTTTATTTACGCAGCTATTGAATTCGGAGATGCGAATATAAAACTAACTTTACCGCGGACACTAACCGGTGTTATGCGCTAAAGTGCCCCCCTGCCACGGACCTCCCCCCCAAACCCCCCCCCCCCCCCACACACACACACACGTAATCACTATCAAATATTATATTAGGACATGCATTCAAAGGTTTATTATTATCAAATATATTATTACTATTATAATTAACCCAAATTATAATGTATATATGTATATAATTAATACAAATCCACCAAAGTTATTATTTTATGGCACATTTATTTTGCAGGGGTTTGTCAATGTACAAATAACAAATTATTTATCACAAATTGCACTAAATTAATATTGTTTGTGGTGAAAAATTATAGGAAACGATTTTATTATAAAATAAGCAATGTAAAAATACACATGTATATGAAAAAAATATATAATTTATATATTTTCTCCCCTATACAACATTTTTTATATTGCTTATTTTATAATTAAATTCATTTTTTTATAATTTGTAATTTGTAAACCATAAACCTATGAATTTATGTTATAATATATTATTTGAAAGAGATTATGTATGGGAGGCAGTCCGTGGCAGGAGCATAACATCGGGTCAGTAGCGTACTGTATGTAGTGAGCATGATTACGTCAATGGATACATTTGTTACATGGACCACAAAAAAGCAGGTGATTCAGCATCATCTGATTCAGCAGCATCGTTGCGTTTGGATTCATGGTGGGGATGGTGGGGCAGAGGAGAGACCTCTGTGTGTTTTGTGTCTTAAACCGCTGGCAGCAGACAGCATGAGACCCAACAAAGTAGGAAGACACTTAAAGACAACACACCCCAGTCACGTTAATGAGCCACTCGACTTCTTTGAAAGAAAGCTCTAGATAAGTGGCAAAGTAAGCCTGTTATAACAATTGCATGTGTATTTTATCTGTTTTGAACTTGGTGTTATTTGATCTTATTGGTTTAGAAATTGATATTTTCATAAATAGTACACTTGGCTGTTTTCGTTATCATTTTGTTGATAAGTGGGGCTTGAAAATTCGCCCACCCACTTAAGTGGGGAATGACAGAAAATGTTTGAGAACCACTGCCATAAACCATCAGAAGCAACGTAGGCACCTTGAGCTTGCCAAAAAGAGGAATCATTTGGCGTGGCTGAAGCTTGCAAAGACCATAAATCTACATCAGGAATCAAAGAGCTAGCAAGGAAGGATGTATTGATCAAATCAGAACCAGAGTTAGGGAAGAAAATCTGTTTTTGAGCTGCCTTTTTAGCAATACAATCGGCTAGCGAATTACCTCGCACTTCCATCGAGTCTCCAGAAGAATGAGCCTTAGTTTTTACAATAGCGATAGTACTAGGTAGATGGCATGCGTCTATTAAATCCTGAACTAGAGAAAAATGAGAAATTGGCCTACCCTCAGCAGAACGAAAACCCCTGGATTGCCAGATGCGGCTAAAGTCGTGAGCGATACCAAAAGCGTAACGAGAATCAGTGTATATAATGACATCTTTTCCTTCAGAAAGAACACTCGCACAAGTTCAGCCACCTGAGCAGATGAGAAAGGCAGAGAGTTAGCTTCAATGGTTATATCTGGCAGAGCACACACAGCATAACCACAGAGAAATTTCCCATTATACGGTTTTGAACAGGAACCATCTACAAACAGAGTGTCACCAATTGTTAATGGAGTAGAAGACAGATCAGGGCGTATACTAGTGGAGTGAATGATCTCTGAACAGCAGTCATGATCTGTATCTACTAGCATGTCGTCCTGTGCATTGATCAAGCATGCCAGAGCATATCCAAGGGTGTCAAAAGAAGAGGTGGGTTTTATCTCTAAGTTACTTGTAGAACAAAGGATAATCTCATATTCAGACCGTCTCTGAGCCGTCATATGTTGTGTTTAAAGGTTCTGTAGCACTTGTTTAACCTGAAAACTTAAAAAATACAAAATTAAAGGATGAGAGAGAACAATCTTCTCAGCATCTTGTTCCATCACCGTTCGCCCTGAGACAGGCGGGCAAACCTTGTGCCACAGCATCTAAAGTTTTAGATAAGAAAGCACATGGTCATCCACCCCCCCCCATTCACCACTACAGTCCATGTGTCTTTTTCAGGGTCTAAGCATTTTACCGTTTTTATCAAATCAGCCTCATCGTACCCATCTCCCAAAACCGATTGCAAAATAAAGCGGTAATCCGCACCCACGAGCTGACAGTGCCTAGAAGCCTTTATCACCATATCAACAAAATGCAAAGATTTGTTGGGAGAAGGGAGCATCTTAATAATGTCCTTCAGCGTGCTTACAGATGGTGAAAGGATTTTTGGACCCTTTGGTCCCATGGAGAAAACAAAAGCAGTGTTTTCTTGTCAAAGTTTGGGGCAAGACCTCTCACCCGGACCTTCATTGTCCGAGTTATCATTATCCTCACCATCAGTATCCTCAGGATCATCTGAAAGAGGGCTGTCAGGAGTTTGTCCTGACACCTTCTTGGGAGTCTTTCCCTTTCCTGAGGCACACACTTCCGGCAAAGGTGAGCATGGTTTTGTGGGTACAGCGGAGACAGGCACAGATGGGCAGCTCACAAAAGGATTAGTGGGATTTAAATTAGGATAGATTTTCTCAATAATTAGTTGGTTAGATGCTGACGTGACTATGTCAGCATGATATGGAGGAGGGATCGGAAAGGTTGAGTGAACTGGCGGCTTGAATTTAGTTTCAGATGTGACCTTTGGAATCTTTTTCTTCTGTATTTTAGTTCCTTTTATGTCAAAATATTTATCCCAAAGAGCTTTAATTTCTACCCATTTTTGATAACATAAACCCATGTAAGGATAATCCCAACCTGGATCACCCATACCCACATATATCGGAGAGTAAGCAGAGGCTAGATATTCAGGCTTAAAAGTACCTCCTCATGGATAGATAAAAATTTGAGATTGTGGTTCAGTCCACCCTGAAAAATTATCAAGCCAAGGTGTGGTAAAGTAAGTGAGTCCACACCTATTCATCCAGTCACGCGGAACCTCTTCTGGGTCCGGCTTTGGATAAGTAGTTGTGTTCTTATTACCCATTTTATAAATATGAATTAACCTGTGACAGAAAAATTATAAAAACCAATATCTTCAACAAACAACACACAATACTTTAACAAAGACAACAAGAAAGAGCTCAACAAAGACAATAACAAAGAGCGGGCAACAGAATAGAGCTTCCACACTGTGCTTCAGTTCAAGGAACTTTTCAGAAGCGAGTGCGCGCTAAACAGGCGTAAAAGCCCCAAGACAATCCTCCCCCATACTATATATGGTCCAGATACCAAAAACCAGGGAGCCTGCTTGCTCTATGCTTATAGACAAAAAAAATAAAAAAGCAGCATTTACCTGATTAGAGGTATCCCGGGCAGAGCCCCCAAATTGTAAGGATTTCTTGAATTTTGGTAGACCCCCTTTTTGTCTACTCAGTGCTCAGCCTGTATTTTGCTTGTCCTGCCTGGTACCAGGGAACCCCTCAATAACACACAAGTCAGTGCTCAGTGAGATGTTCAGTTTATTGTGAAAGACAGGAGTATATATACGCACACACACAAAGAACCAAAGAAAAGGTGGATGCAGGAGTGTTTACATCCAGTCTGGAATGCTTTATAAAGATAAGGTAAAGAAGAACATAAATTTAGAAGTAGCTCTGCATTTACGAGCGTTTAACAGTTTTACGACCTTTAACATAAACTACTATAGAATGTGTTTATTGAAAGTGCAGCCCATGTCGGTATCTGGTAATATGAATGGAGTGTGTGCCATTTCATGCAAACGTTTAATTTTGATAATGCTATGTGTATTTTTGGTTGCAGTGCTTCATTTTGCAGGATATATGAGGTATTTTGCTGTTTGGGTGTGTGATTTTGTGAATTGTGTTAAGTATTTTGATGAAACCAGACTAGTTAAAAAAATTGTGTGTTAGCAATTTAAAAAAAAACTGTATACACTTTCCATCTCCAAGAGGAGAAAAACTTCTCAAGCCGATTCAGGAAAGGCGAGTATGAAGGGTGGTACAAGTTCATAAAATGCTCATTGTGGTTAAAACATTCCTTTACCGGAGCAGCTCGGTGGAAACTGACATTGTCCCACACTATCACATAGGTGGAAATGGGATTCTAATTTAGCTCCTGACACTGATGGTCTTGAACCAGCAGCTCAAATAAAATATCTCTTAGATTGGGAATAAATCTTAGAAGGTGCTGGGTGTTATATGGCCCGAGTGTAACATGGTGATGTAGAACACCATGGTTGCTAATAGCAGCACAGATGGTCACATTGCCACCTTGTTGACCAGGGACTTGTCCAATGATGTTTCGGCCTCTCTGTCTCCTCTTTGTTAGATTAAAGCCTGCTTCATCGACAAAGATGAAGTCATGGGGTCTGTTTAAGGATTCCAAGTCAAATATTGTCTGTGTAGAAATAAAATATACTGCATTTAGAATTTTGTACATACAGAGACAGTGCTATACTGTAGAGTACAATTAAGCCTACTGTATGCACTTCTGATTCACACACATTGTATGTACTTAAGTGTAATTTCATTCACATAGTATGTGTTAGTACTGTAGAAAATCATCTCGGGTTACTTTGCTGTAACCCTGTCCCCTGAAAAAGCGGCGACAAGATGCTGCGTGGAAAAGTTATGGGAACATCTTTTTGTGTTGCCGGTTATGAAGCATGTGTGTAAACACGCCAAATTTTGGCTTATATAACCTTGGTCGGGTGACATCATCTGATGAAGTGCACCTGCAGGTTATAAATAGGAATTAAATATTCCTTAGATCAATTTTGTCTATAAAGGACGTCCAGTCACGCAAGTGCGGCATTTGAAGTGCAGCATCTCGTTCCTGCTTTTTCAGGGGAACAGGATTACAGCAAAGTAACCCGAGACATTCCCATTCAAAAGCTACACTTGATGTTGCGTGGAAACGCTATAGGAACGAGAATACCAACGCCGCCACACTGCAAGTGTCTGGACCCCAAGGTTGTGAAGCGTGTGCGCACAAAGGCCGAGAAAGTCTCCGAACAATCTCTGGGAGGCTGACTCGAGGACCTGTGAGCCCGGAGTAGCATAAACGTCCAGACTATAGAATCTCACAAATGTGTGCGGAAAGGACCAACCTGCCGCATGACACACTTGCTGCAGAAAAAACCCTCTTGCCAGCGCAATAGATGAGGCAATCCCCCTGGTTGGATGAGCCCTGATTCCTCGAGGCGAAGTGAGACCTCGTAGGCTAGGGCAATGGCATATTTCCCTGATGTGATGAAAAAGGCTGCTCTGACTTACGCCACTAGCTAGTGCGGTGAACGTAAATCTGAAGAGCCATACTGAAGACAGTAGGTGAAACCTATCCTGCTCCGGAGCTGTAAAAGGCGGAGGACAGAAGGCTTTGAGGAAAACTGGGTGCATGGTCAAGAATGAAAATAGTTTGGGTGAGGATGCTGAATAGCTCTGACTAGCCCAGGGGCAAAGTCTAGGCAGGAAGGGAAGCCTGCAGATCTCCAAAAGTAATTATAAGAAACCATCTTGAGGGTCAAAATCCAGACAGGCTCTGACTCTAGTGGTTTGGGAGGGGTGTCAGCCAGTCCCCATCCATCAGAACATGACAAGCCAAAATAGCGGCTACGTACATTCCGAGGGTACTAGGGCATAAGCCCGAGTAACTTCTTGCAGAACTCCAGCACTGAAACAATTCGGCAGTGGACTGGGTCTACATGTTTCGCCATGCACGACTTTCAAATACCCTCTCATTGAGGGCATACGTTCTTCTAGTGTGTTGAAGGTACCAGGGCTCCCATATGCCCTGAAGTGTAAATCGCCTTAAGGGACAGAAGCTCGTCTTGTGCCCAAAGCATAAACTGGTGCGCTAGTTTATTTAAGCGGCGCAGCACTGTGCGCTCTGGCGATTATGAGCCAAAATGTACATCGCCCTGAGGGACAGGGACTCGCCCTGTGCCCAAAGCAGAACTGGTGCGCTAGCTCATTCAAGCGGCGCGAGCACAGTTTGCCCCGGCGATTATGTACGAGACTACCCTAGTGTCGTCCACTCGCACTAGGGCATGGTAGCCTCTTAACTGCTGGAGGAGGTGTTTCAGGGCTAAATTAAAGCCATCAGTTTGGGGCAATTGATGTGCCACGCGAGAAGATGGCCTCTTCAGCTCCCTTGGGCTGGACGGCCATCTAAGACCGCACCCCAGTCCATGAGGGAAGCGTCTGTCGTTAGCGTCTTGTTGTCGCACATAGAGTGGGACCCAAAGTCAAAACCTGGGTCTGAACCACATAGAAAGGGTACAAAGCCCTTGGCGCGTAACACTTATTTGCCTCCGGGGATTGGCCCTGAGTATAATCCCCTTGCTTTTAGCCACAACTAAAACAATCTCATTTGCAGAGGCCCAAAGGTTTCACCGTGGACACAGCTGCCATGAGACCAAAAAATATCTGAAAGTGATGAACAGTCACTTTCTGGCCTAGCTTGGTTTCCTTCAGGGTGTTGGAATGGATTTGACACACTCAGGAGACCCCTGTGCCCGCATTGCGATCGCATCCTAGGTAACACCCAAAATGTTGTGTTCTGAGCAGGAAAAAGAACGCTTTTATGGCGTTGAGTCTCAATCCAGGAACAGAGATGAGCTAGGACAACATCCCGATGTCGAAGCGCTAGCTCCTGAGACTGAGCCAGCATAGCTAGTCGTCTAATGTGCAGGTTAGTTAGACCAAATGGAAGTACCCGATACTGGTAAGCTTCGCTCCCGAAAGCGAACCTTAGGAATCATCTGTGTTGTGGCAATATTTCCGTGTGAAATATATGCGTCCTTTCCGGTTTGGCGGAAGTGGAGACCACGCCGTTGAAACGCGGAAGGTAAGGTGAGAACTGGATCCTGTTCTCACTACAGTGCTCAGTACCCAAGGAGATATACTTGGCAGTAGCTTTCACGCTGCCAGTTTCTCCGAAAGGGGCAGAGTCTTTGTGGTTAGATGGGAGGTTATTAGCTGTTCGGCATTCTGACCATGGCAGGGAAAAAACTAAAAACTAACATTTCTGGGAGACCGGTGTTGTCCGAAACACCAGTGATGGCGGAGCAGGAACACCGACCTCCTGGAGGTGCCAGGGAGAACACTTCATCCTTGAGAGGAATTCTATGTGCCCCTCCCCGGGGGGAGCCACAGGAAAACACGGGATGAATAAGGCTATTCCATGAAAGAGTTAACTCGTCATGAAGGTTGCCAAGAAAGAAGGGAGAGAGAGAGCGTTGTTTATCCGAGGCTCCTCCCCCCGGCCACCTGACAGCAATCGTTTTTTTTTTTTTTTTTTGAGCGCTTGGGGAAATCCCGCTTCCGTGGCCAAATACGAAACGCGATCGCTCGATCACATGCGTTACTTTCCTGCAGAAGCGAGAGTAAGTCTTTCCTATCCATTCACAAGAAGCGTCGGAGAGCGCTTAAGAAGTGGACGGAAAACTTTCTTATCCGGTGAGGAAGCGCGAGAGAAAGGGGGATTCCCGTCTCGTGCACGTCTGCCAGATTGCACTATTTAACCCAGGAATGCGCCGAAACAACGGTGTGGAAATCGCTTTCCCGAAAAAGCGGAAGCATGGATCTCCTAACAAACTTCACCATATCGGTAAGTTAATACTTTTAAATTCGCTTGCACACATCACACGCAAACACAATATTTGGTCATTTGAAGATAAAAAGATCTGAGGGATGTTTCCGGTTCACTCCTATTTATAACCTGCAGGTGCCCTTCATCAGATGACATCACCTGACTAAGGTTATATATACCAAAATTTGGCGTGTTTGACACACACATGCTTCACAACCGGCAACACAAAAAGATGTTCCCATAGCGTTTTCACGCAGCATCGAGTGTAGCCTTTGAAAGGGAACTGGATTACAGTAAATGTTTCTTATTGTACACTTACTTGCACATACTGAGCTCGCAGTTCTTTCACCCTTGGTGAGTTGCACTCAAACGGTACTTTGTATACTTGTTTCATTCGCATCCTGTTACGATGGAGAACAAGGTCAATTGTGGAAATGCTCACACTGTTGATTCCCTGGAAATGTGTGTTGTCTTGTATCACTCGTTTCTGGATTTCTCTGAGTCGTATAACATTATTTTGAAGGACCATGCCCACTATAACAGCCTCTTGCTCCTGAGTGAATAAAGCCATTCTTCCACCTGCATGTGGCAGCCTCGCAATTCTATAAAAAATAGATGTGCAGTTACAACAAATATTCATGCAGTACTATACATACAACAATGAACATTACAAATGTCTATTGAAACAGTTGCATAGAGTGTAGTACAGTAAATTTACAATTACAAAAATGGAGTATTATACTGTACCTGTTCTCTTCTCTGAATGTCCTTATGTGGACACAGAAAATCGGCTTAAATTGGGTTGCACTCTTAGTCCTGCTTCCCTCATTGTCAGTCCATGGACAAGAACATGGTCTATGACTGTTGCTCGAATTTCATCAGATATTTCCACTCTGTCTTCCTCTTCCCCCTCCACTTCCTCTTTCTTGCCCTCCTCCTCCTTCTCGCCTTCCTACTCTTCCTCTTTCCTGCCACCCTCCTCCTCTTCCTTGCCCTCCTCTTCTTCCTCTCCATCGCACTCCTACTCTTTCTTGTCATCCTCCTCCTCGCCCACGTTGCATATGCAATCGTCCTTTCACATTGTTTCTTCTATCCACACTCAGACTTTTTCCTTTCTACCTTCAACAACCTGTTTGCTCTCTGAATTGGCTTATATTGGTTGTGTCACATCATTTGAAACAGGTGACATCAATTTTGAGTGGTTGTGTGTGACATGTTTTCTCTAATTGTATTTGATCATTGCTACTTGTGTTTACCAGTAATGTTCAGGATGACGTGTGCATTAGAGTGTAGAATGTGTTTTGAGAATGGAAATGTGTTTAGAGTTTTGCTAAAAAGTCTAAGTAAGATCTGCATATTGTGTTTTATCATGTGAAATGGTTAAGGTATTGACAACAGACTGCACAATTAGCTAAATAAGGTCAGGCAACTGAGAACTTTCTTCAGCCAATGGGTTTTAGTGTTTTAGCAAATGAGAAAAACTGTAATACATTTTTAGTCAAAGGCTAAGTAGGCTACACTGTATCTTCCTTTATAAGTCACTTTTATTCAGCTGTTGGTCACCATCGATTTTATTCAGCTTTAAAAATTGGTTCTGGTTCCATTTTAATATCCATTTCTCTTGGATCTTGTTTACTGTTAATTATAACTGTAGCCCTGTGCTATATGTGTGTATATATATATATATATGTATGTTTTATTTTCAGTTGTAGAATGTTGAAAAATATAAGTTCTAAATGAACTATGCCGACATGTATTTGTTTTCTGAAGGCCTGTATTTTATTTGAATGTTTAAATGTTTCTTATTTTATTGGTTAAAAGTCTATGGTGATCTGTGTACCCTAATCAGTTAGAGGGGAAGCGGGAAATTATGGGAAGAAGAGAGGAATTAGTGGAGAGCAGACGGCTAATCTGAGCTCATTAGAAAGAATTACACATATATCAGCATCAGTCCACTTCTAAACTTAAATGCGGGAAATGTGTGATGAGTTTACCGGACTGATAAACTGCATTATAAGCGACTGTGTGCGTGGAATATTCGCAGAGTTTAACCTGCCGAGAGCATGCCTCCGGGAGACACCTGGTCGCCATTTTGACTACATGATTCCGATGCAGTTTGATCCTCGGTGCACAAGGTTGTGATGTTCAGTATTTAGTGTATATAATTGTTGTGTAAAAGCGCGTGTATTTTATTTTTTATAGCTAATTTCTCCTATGAAAAGGGAAACTGTTTAAAACAAAAGAGGTTTGAGGTTCAAGGAACCATATTTTTATTAATAAAGAAAAAAAAGGTATAACCTTTGAGAAAAAGTATTATGTATTTTATTTTGTGTAATTAATTTTTTTCCAAAACAAAGACATAAGGGCAAGTAAAGAAATTAATTTTATTTAAAATTCATTGTTGTGGAAATTATTTATTTTTGAGTGCATACTCACATGAGAGCGCACAAACTCATAGATATACGCATATATTGTGTTATCACTGTTAGTTATGCAAATTCGGGGCGTCCCATAGGGGAGTTAAATCCACTACATGCTTGTTCTAGGGGCATGGGGGTGCTACATAACTGAAGGCAGTCTCATGTTTTGTCTGCCCTGTTTAACTGCATATGGGGATTATATATTGTACTACCCATCAGTTCATCCTGCTTCCAACCCTGTGCCACAGCAGCATCAGAGTTGGTCCAGACAGGACCAGCCACGACTGCAGGTGGCAGATTCAGTGTGCTTCTTTGTCACCCCTTTTAGGTTTAGCTTTTCAGGACATGCACAGACTAATTCAATTCAATTCAATTTAATTTTATTTTATTTGTATAGCGCTTTTAGCCATTTTCATTGCCGCAAAGCAGCTTTACACAATCAAAATAATTATTTAAGTTTGTATGAAATGTAAATTTGTATGAATCAAAATGGTCAGTTTGTCCCTGGTGAGCAAGCCGTGGGCGACAGTGGCAAGGAAAAACTCACTGAGATGGTAATAGGAAGAAACCTTGAGAAGAACCAGACTCAACAGGGAACCCATCCTCATTAGGATGAAACAGAAAGCAGTAAATGATCTGCATTTATACAGTGTATTAGGTCACAGGCAGTTCAGCTAAAATAGCTGATGTCAATTTTTGTTAATATGGAGTCCAGGTAGTTATTGAAGACCCAGGTAGACTTGTAGGAAGTTCCAGTCTTGAACTATCAAACTGTCAAGTCCCCAGAGAAACAGTTGCCAACACCAGTCAAGGCCAGAACCATTTTCTAGGTAGAGAGAATCATCCCCAGACACCAGACGCATTCCAGAGAGACATACGGGGCATCCATGTGACGAGATCTTCAGCCAGAAGCGGGGCACCAGGATGGGTTAGACAGGTCTGGAGGGCAGAAGGAGTCTGGATCACTGGCAGCTCGGGAACGACATGTGTAGCTCGACAGAGAGAGAGAAAGAGTGAAAAGGGGGACAACGGGAGAGAGGAAAGAGAAAGAGAGGGAGAAAGAGAAGAAGAGGAGAAATGGCAGTTAGGTATGGTCACAGTCACACAATGTATAATGTGAATGTATATTAACTGTAGAGTGCAAGCAAAGACTCCGGCAGGACTAACTATAACAGCATAACTAAAAGAGAGAGCCAGAATTAAACAAACATGAGGGCTTCCTGAGATGTAAAGCAAACAATCACCTCACCGTCAGCAAACCTGAGTGATCAATGAGAGTGAGGAAGACAGCATCTAAACATACCAGTTCACCATAATACTTTACGTCCATGAGTCCCCCAGATCTGCTCCTTTACCTAAGGCAAATCTATTTTTAAAAATGCTTGGCTAAATAAATAGGTTTTTAGCCTGGACTTAAACACTGAGACTGTGTTTGAGTCCTGAACACTATTTGGAAGACTATTCCATAATTTTGGGGCTTTGTAAGAAAAAGCTCAGCTGTATTTTTCATAATACGTAGTACTGACAAGCAGCCTGCATCCTTTGATCGAAGTAGGCGTGGCGGTTCATAAGACACTAGCAGTTCGCTTAGATACTGCGGCGCAAGACCATTTAATGCTTTATATGTCAAGAGTAGTATTTTAAAATCAATGCGAAATTTCACAGGGAGCCAATGCAGTGAAGATAAGATAGGGGTGATGTGCTCTTATCTTCTGGTTCTAATGAGGACTCTCGCTGCTGCATTCTGGACTGGCTGAAGCTTATTTATGCATCTAGCTGAACTAACAGACAGTAAGGCATTACAATAGTCCAACCTAGAGGTGATAAAAGCATGAACTAGTTTTTCTGCATTGTTTAGCGACAATAAATTTCTTATCCTGGCAATATTTCTGAGGTGAAAGAATGCTATCCTGGTAATATTATCTACATGAGCTTCAAATGAAAGGCTGGAATCAATAATCACACCAAGGTCTTTCACTGTTGCACTTGATGGAACAGAAAGTCCATCTAAAGGTACGGTGTGATTTAAAATTTTACTCCTAGCTGTATGCGGTACTATGACTAGAACTTCTGTCTTGTCCGGATTAAGCAGAAGGAAGTTAATTAGCATCCAACTTCTTATGTCCTGCACACATTGCTCAATTTTAGTAAGCTGTTTTTTCTCATCAGGTGTTGCTGAGATATATAACTGTGTGTCGTCAGCATAACAATGAAAACTAATACCATGCTTACGGATTATGTTGCCCAGAGGAAGCATGTAAAGGGAAAAAAGCAGTGGACCTAAAACTGAACCCTGTGGAACACCAAACTCCACTATAGAACATGCAGAATAATCACCATTTAAGTCTACATACTGATAACGATGGGTCAGATAGGATCTGAGCCAGAAGAGGGCTGTACCCTTAATTCCTACTACATTTTCTAATGTGTGTGTAATGGTTAACCCCTAGAGGGCGATAAACGCCCTCTCTCGTTATGTGTTTTGTTATGTTTTTTGTGTTGTAGTTTGGTTTCAGTTGGACTTCAAGGCCCAGACTGCACCTCGGTCAGGTGACGTAAGCATTCACCTGAACCGAGGAAAGGTAATTAAGTTTATTATAAATAGCCTGACTGGTGCTCAGTCAGGCGTCTAGCTTTTGTTGTTGTTGTTGTAGTTATTTATATATGATTTATGTCGGTGTTGGTTTTTGTGATACTTAATAAAAGCCTTTATTAAAATGCCAGCTCGCCTCCTGCACTTATGCCACGACCACGCAGACACCGATTGAGGAATCATGACAGAATGCTAGACCGTAAAAGTGGCATAGCGGAGGTCGCTCCCCCAGATGTTTTTTGGAGGGGGGGGCGCTATTACCATCTCGCCCGAGCTGGCGGAATAGCTGGACGGCAGCGAGGAGGAAGGAGAGATAAGGGCGCGACAGAGCTGGGAAGGCTGCAGGCTCGCCATTTGGCGGACGCCGTTTAAAGGTGAGGCAGCGGGGAGATACATGGTCCCAAGCACTGACCAAGAGGCACGGGCCGAGGAGGTCTGGCAGGACGGTGGCGAGGATCGAACAGGAAGCATCTACACATTGTTGACGCAGCAAAATAGGGAGCGCATTGCAGACCTGCGGGAGCAGGTGGTGCAGCTCCAAAAGCTGCTCGTCCAGGTTCGGGAGAACCAAGCTGTAGTCCCGGATATTCTCCCTCTCTCTGATCTGGACGACACGCTCCCTCGCTCCTGCACGGCCACGAGGAAGTGTTTCCTCCACCACCGCCACCCCTCTTCCTCATTGAGGACGACGCGCCGCTGCTGAACGGTGAGGGCGACACACTCCCTCTGCTCGAAAGCAAGGGTGGCGAGCCGTGGGGCGACTGGGAGAGCATCGTCCTTCCACCTCCAGGCTTCGCGGACGTCGCTCCAGCTCCTCAGCCGCCGGACGCAGCGAGCGTCGCTCCAGCTCCTCAGCCGCCGGACGCAGCGAGCGTCGCTCCAGCTCCTCAGCCGCCGGACACAGCGAGCGTCGCTCCAGCTCCTCAGCCGTCGAGCGTCGCTCTAGCTCCTCAGCCGCCGAGCGGTTAGGCATTAGACAGTGATCTAATCAAAGTTGGGAACTCTGGGAGATTACTGATAAAATTCTGTTTGGTAGTTGATGTGAATGTACGTTTCATACGGTAGCGCGGCGCTGTGCGTACATTATTACTGTGACACACTTGAATTGAGACAAGATAGTGATCTGAGATAACTTCAGATAGTGGAATTGTGAATAAATTTCTTATACTTAATCCAAATAATAATATTAAATCTAAAGTGTGACCTGCTTTATGAGTGGGTCCTACTACACACTGATTTACTCCTACTGAGTCCAGTATGGACATAAATGCTGTTTTCAGAGGGTCTTCTGGGTTTTCAAAATGAATATTAAAATCTCCAGCAATTAACACTTTGTCTACAAAAACGACTAGGTTTGAGAGGAAAATTTCACTAAGGAATTTAAAATGAATTAAATTTGTGTCCGTGTTTTTGTACAATAGCCAAATTATCATTTTGAATAACTTGTGACGCCTCCTCCTCTACCAGTTAGCGAGGCTGGTGTATGTACCCAGGAGGTCTAGCTTCATTTAGAGCTACATACTCGTCCTGTTTAATCCAGGTTTCAGTTAAACAGAGTACAGTGGAACCTCGGATTACGAGTAACGTGGTTTACGAGTGTTTTGCAAGACGAGCAACAATTTTTAATAAATTTTTACTTGAAAAACGAGCATTGTCTTAGTTAACGAGCACCGAGTATCATGTTTCACGCATGCGCTTCTTGTTTTAACAACGGCCGTTACGTAATCACAAGTGAGCCAACGTTTTTTCTCTCTCTTGCAGCAGAATTGTAAGTAATCGTCTCTCCTGCTGGGTGAATACACACACGCGCTGGCCACTTCCGGAACGAATTAAGCTCGTAATCCAAGGTTCCACTGTATATCAAACTCCTGATCCATGATAATTTCATTAACTATAACTGCTTTAGATGCGAGAGATCTAATATTTAACAGTCCTAGCTTCAGATCAGAGGTGCCGGCTGCGCATTCAGTACGATATGAGTTTGTGGTCTTTATGTCTTTATGTTTATTACTAAAACAGACTTTCTGAGTCTTTCTAAATTTGTTTTTAGCTCGGGGAACAGACACAGTCTCAATATGATGAACCCTGAGTGACGACTCTATGCAGCTAGCAGACGGTTGGTTTAGCCTGTCTGTCTGCTCCCTGGCCTGGGCTCTGGATTGTCACTGATTAACTAGGCCTCTTCTGAGACTATGAGCTATACTGCAAGAAATAAGAGCAGCACCTTCCCGAGTGGGATTGACACTGTCCTGCCCTAACAGGCCAGTTTTGCTCTCAAAGGTCTTCCAATTATCAATGAAGCCCACGTTGTTTTTGGAGCACCACCTGGACATCCAGCGGTTCAGTGACCATAACCTGCTGTAAGCTATGTCGCCACGTCTCATTGGGATGGGACCAGATCATATTATGTCATCGGACATTGCCTTCGCTAATTTAAACACCTCTATAAAGTTACTCTTGCTAACCTCTGACTGACGAAGGCGTATATCGTTAGCTCCAGCATGTACCACTATCTTTGAGAACCTGTGCTGTCCTAGAGCCCTAAGATTACCTGCTATGTCCGGTGCTCTGGCTCTGGCTGTATTTCGCCAGCTGTAGAATAAATAGAAATAAAATGTTTAATGGTACCGATCAAATCAGACTCCATAATTACTTTAAGTGTAATTCACAAATTTACTGAATATATTATGTTCGTATGTGTTTGAGCACGCGTCTCATATGTGACATTCATATAAAATGCAATTCTTGATAAGTGTATGTTGGTAAAGTATTTGTGGATATGTATGTAACGACGCGGCCTGCGCGAGGGGCAGAGCTGCGCATAAATTGTTTAGAACGGGCCAGGTCGTGATACCGTGACACTCCGTGTGATCCTTCAGTAGCACCAGTAAAAGGTGTCAGGGCCAAACACAAAGTGCGCTGAAGAAGACACAGGCAAAGCCCAAGCCTCTGTCTAAGACACCGGCGACAAAGTGAGGGAGAGCGACACGCATCAGCTAAGCGCACGCTCTTGGGGTAAAGTGCACAAAGCACAAACTCTACTCTCTCTTTACCTACTATAAATCCTCGGTAAGGGCATAAGCCCCGAGAGCATCTTTAGTTTTTTTTTTTTCGCGTAGACGGTGAAGCTCTGCTTATTTTGTGTTTTCAGTTTTCTTTTGGTTTAGTTTTAAGTTTATTAATTAATAATTCCACGCTATCTGAAACGGAAATGTCTTTCCTGTGTCTGTCATAAGCTTTCACAACAACTCCTATTTCACTGACCCCCTCTAAAGCCCTGTGTCAGGGATATTATAATCAATAAAACATCTCTTGGTGCGGATCTCCACCGCACCCCCTAACAATATAATTAGTAAAAAAAAAATGTAAATTAAAGATGTCTTGAAACATAATGCAGTAACG
The DNA here is from genome assembly GCF_024256425.1 of Clarias gariepinus. Classification (NCBI taxonomy): domain Eukaryota; kingdom Metazoa; phylum Chordata; class Actinopteri; order Siluriformes; family Clariidae; genus Clarias; species Clarias gariepinus. The sequence continues at coordinate 7,346,254 of NC_071119.1, forward strand.
TTAATGTTTTATACATTCCTTTATTCGTCCTGCTTAGGTTTACTGTTTTCCATACAACGTTTGGACAACAATGTTTCGGAAGTGATATTAAATAAGAAGAATACACAATTTTGTTTTAATACAGTTTTTTTAAATATAGAATATTTTTATGTTTTGCTGGCGAAATACATTTTGCGCAGAGACGGCTGCTCGGTCTTGTTAAATCGTTTTACACTCCCCATTTCTGCGAATTCCCCCATCAGCGAAACCGGTTTGATAACTTCACACCTACAGTATCATGAATAAAAGGTGATTAGAGGGATTACAGTCTGGGGTTCTGGGTGTCACCTTGGAGAGTGCTGTCGCGTTGTATTTAGAGAATAGATTTAAACAGAATCATGTTTGCTTCAGCATTGGAAACAATACTGTATTAGGCTAACTTTATTAAAGATTATTCACTTTTGTATTTATTGTATTTGTCTTTTGCACACACACACGGGCATCTTTAAATTTGAACAGAAAATAATAGTGGGCTGGTAGGAACGTCATTTTTATATAACTTAAACGGCTGAATGAAGTTAAATATACACAATACATTAATAATTGCGTTTGCTTTACATTTGAGCACATTAAGCTTTAGTTGGATTTTATACCTTTATACCTTTTTTATTTACTGTATGGACAGTCGCATTATGCTTTCTCTATGTTGTCTATCTCTCTATATATTCTCTAATTATGACTTGAATAAATCGGCTTACAACGGAGCGCGCTGGCGTGTTGGAAAAGCCAACGTTTATCTATCGAGTAGCCTATATAAGTGTAAGGCGCGGGTTTATAAATGCCGATAAATAAATTTTAGATGGAATTTGAAGCATATTTTTTAGGCCTAAATATTCATTTTATATGGCGTTATATTCCTGCCACAATTCTGAGCCCGGGGTTTAACATTTTGAGAGCAGACAAAGCACTCTATGCGCGTGCAGTGTACCCACTGCGCGCTCAACAGCTCGATTATGCGCATGCAGAGTCTTCCCTGCTCGCGCAACATGTTCTCCGTGCACCCGCGACCTCTCGATTCTGTGCGTGCTCGACTCTGCCTGCATGCGCGTGCAACATTTATTTTCTGTGCGCACTTGACTCTGGCTGTACGCTCGCTCAACTTTATCCAGTGTTACAAAACTCCACAAACTCCAAAAATCCTCACATTACTTTTGATTGTCTGTTCCTTCTTTATCAGCTGGCAATATCGACCGCATAACGCGTACTATAATTTGTATAGTGCTTTTAAAATGGTCATTGTCTCAAAGCAGCTTTACAAAAATAAATAATAATTTTAGGAAATTACAATCATATTGGGCAAGCATTATAAATAAAGTTGTATTTATTTATAAATATTATAAACAAATATTTTAGTATTTATTTTTTATTCAATAAAGCATTAGTATCGTTTGTTCATTGTGTGTTTTTATTTACTTACTCATTGTTAGACTACATCAACTAAAATTCAAATTGAACAACTCGGTCGCTTTACTTATAAACCTTTATTTACAACGCGGTCGATATTGCCAGCTGATAGAGAAGGAACAGCCAATCAGAAGTAGTGTGTGGATGTCTGTGATTGGCTAGTTTTGTAACACTGGACAAAGTTGAGCAAGCGTACAGCCAGAGTCGAGCGCACACAGAATCGAGAAGTCACACGTGTGCGGAGAACATGTTGAGCGAGTGGGGACACTGCATGCGCATAGAGTGCTTTGTCTGTTCTCAAAATGTCAAACCACGCGCTCAGAATTGTGGCAGGAATATAACACCATAGTTTTAAATAAAACAAGTGTATTACGAAGTTGTTCTCTGCACGGTGTATCTGCACGAAGAGTTTGTGTGTGTCCGCACGCACGTCTCATACTGTACTGTGGGTGTGTATGCACGGAGAGTTTGTGTGTCTGTTTGTGACGTTATCTTCGCCTTCAAACATGCTTCCAACCAACCAACCAACCCTGGCCTCCAAACTCTAAGCTACTGTATGTGTCATAGCCGATAACTGCTCCTTTGATCTGCTGGTTACGGCGGGGCGTCGACTGTTGATCAGTGTAAAGTAGCCTGTAAAAGCCAAGCTCTTCCCCAAAAATAGTGTAAATGTCTGCAACAAACACTAACCATTAAAATGTTAAGAATTTAATTAAACACAAATATATAAATTAGATTTTCTTTATACATAATATTTTCATTATATATAAACTAATGCTAGGGTACTTTTACTACACTGAAGTACCATTTAAAGCTATTTATTCATTTATTCATCTTTTATTTACTTACTTACTTACTAACTAGAGAATGCTTTAGTAAAGAGCTCTAAAACAACGTCAATACGAATGACAATGGAATATTACACAATGTGCGAGTTGACGCCCATGCACCAATCACTGACCATTCAAATGGTGGATTTGAATTAAAATAGCACTTATATATATTCATGTTCAATTAAATACTTAAATCCCCGTTTTCACCCATGGGTTACTGCATAAACACTGTTTTTTGCATTGAGTTTAATCATGCAGCACTTTTAGTATTCATAACAAAAGCCACGCAACAGTGTGATTAAAATACCCGAAATAGCACAGAATTTTGACCCAGCATAAACAACCCAACCATGTGTTTACAGAAACCCAGCATTTTTTAGTGTCCTACTACAGTACTAATGAATGGAGGAAGTGCAGTTAAAGCCTGGGGATTCTGCATGCTGTCGCGTTGTATTTAGCGAGTAGTACATGTTTTTGTGTTTATTTCATTTAATGTCTGTAGTTTTATCGATAAATCTGCTCATATCTGCGCCAGTGTTTATCAGCCTTTAAATCAAAAAGCCGCACGCGCAACTCACATTCACTTTGCAAAAGCCAGTGTTTATTGTTTAGTGTATATTTAAATCACATAAACACAATAAAACAATATCGTTTTAGGCTTTTTGCACACGAGCGGGTGCGTTACAGTAATAATAAGAATAATAAAAATAATAATAAATCTGGAGCACTACTAGTACCACTATTACTACTACTAATAATAATAATAATAATGGAGAAAGTGCAGTCAACGAAGTATTATCATAGAAGGAGAGAAGAAAATGAAGAATAAATACATATCAGTATTTACAGTTTGAACTCGACACGTTTATGAGCTCTGTCGCCTAAGAGAGAGAACACATTTTCGGCTTCAGTAGACACACAGCACTTTAGACTGAAATACGACTGCCCCCTACAGGTAATGAAGGGCATTTTTACGGGATCCCTTTTCTTGAAACGTGCGTTTTTAATGGCCAGATCTGTAGGCATTTGGCAGACGCTTTTATCCAGAGCGACTTACAAAAAGTGCTTTAAAGTTTACATCATTGGATACATACTTACACTGGGTTAACTAGGTTAATAACTAAGTGCCATTAGTCCATGAGCAGTGCTGGAGGATCGGAGGAAATGTGGTGCAGTGCGTGGTGTGATTAGAGCAGAGAGGTAAGTGGGTGCTGGGCCATTTTTAGCTTTGTAGGCAAGCATCAGCGTTTTAAATTTAATGTGGGCAGCTAAAGGAAGCCAGTGCAGGGAGCGGAGGAGTGGGGTGGGGTGGGAGAACTTGGGAAGGTTAAAAACGAGACGTGCTGCTGCATTCTGGATCAGTTGCAGAGGACGAATCATGGACAGAGGCAGGCCTGCCAGGAGTGAGTTGCAGTAGTCCAGTCTTGAAATAACAAGGGACTGAACAAGCACCTGAGTAGCCTGTGAAGAAAGAAATAGGCGAATTCTTCTGATATTCTTCTGATATTCGGTCTTGACCTGGGGATAAGTCACAAGGGATGAACAACAGTTCAGTTTTACTCAAATTGAGCTTCAGCTGATGAGCACCCATCCAGGATGAGATGTCTGCCAGACATGCTGAGATCCGGGTGGAAACCTGAGTGTCAGAGAGAGGAAAGGAGAGAGTAATTTGGGTGTCATCTGCATAACAATGGTATGAAAATCCATGCGATGATATGACCTTACCAAGAGACCGGGTATAGAGGGAGAACAGAAGAGCACCAAGTACTGAGCCCTGCTGGAAACCAGTATAGAGTCTATGTGGGGCAGATGTAGATCCTCTCCATGTTACCTCATATGACCTATCTTCTAGGTAAGAAGCAAACCATTGCCACGCTGTTTCACAAATTCCAAGGCTTGTAAGAATATATAATAAAATCTTGTGGTTTACCGTGTCAAATGCAGCTGACAGGTCCAGAAGGATGAGGACAAATGACAGTTTAGCAGATCTAGCAGTATGGAGCTTCTCAGTGACTGACAGAAGGGCTGTCTCTGTGGAATGTGCCACTTTGAATCCAGATTGGTTGGGATCATTAATGTTGTTCTGTGAGAGATATTTGGTTATAAACAGTTCTTTCAAGAATTTTGGAAATAAAAGAGAGCAGTGATACCGGGCAGTAGTTGTGAACTTCTGATGGATCCAGGCAGGGTTTCTTGAGGATGGGAAAAACCCTTGCCTTCTTAAAAGCAGCAGAAACATGACCAGATGATATGGAATGGTTGATGATGGTTGTGGTGATGGGAAGGAGGTCTCGTGAGATGGCCTGGAGCATTGTGGAAGGGATTGAGTCCAATGAACAGGTGGTGGGGTTAGATGACGGGATGATCTGCTGAATTTCATCAGATGAGAGGTTGGAAAATTCTGCTAAGGGAGGGAAGGGAAGGTCCGGAGGTTCTGCCATAGAAGACTGGTTGAGAGCGAAGGACTGGCAAATTGCTGCAATCTTCACATCGTAGAATGTGGCAAAATCGTCAGCAGTCAGAGAGGAAGGGGCAGGAGGAGTCGGTGGGTTAAAAAGATGTTGTGAAGTTTGTCAGAATTATGTGCAGAGGCTTCCAGCTTTTCTCGGTAGAAGGAAGTTTGGGAAGAAGTCGCGTTACATGAGAATTTGGAGAGAAGAGTCTGGTAAAAGACAAGATCTCTCTGCAGTTCTTAATTCTTCCCTGTTGTTGCGTAGTATATCAGATAGCCAAGGAGCAGGACAAGACTTCTTCCTTGGTTTAGAAGACAGCGGGCAAAGGAGATCTATGGATGAGGAGAAAGAGAAAAGGAAAGTTTCAGTCGCAGTCTCTAGTGGTAGAAAGGAGAAGGAGTCTGGGTCTGGGGGGATGATAGGGTGCATGAAGACACAGAGGAAGGGGAGACAGAGTGAAGGTTTCTGCAGGTAAAAAATACATTTTGGGGGTTTAGGTTTACATAGAATAGGAAGGGTTATGGTGAAGGATACCAGGTAATGATCAGATTTATGAAGAGGAATAGTAGTGATATCTATGACTGGGGAAGGCGGCAAAAAACAAGGTTGAGAGAATTCCCTGCCTTGTGTGTGGGATGGCAGCTGTTCAAAGTTAAAAAGAAGGAGTTAAGGAGAGGGAGAAGGAAAGAGGATTGTAGTTTGTCAGATGGAAGGTTGAAATCTCAGTGAGAGGAATGTTAGCAGAAGGAAAAATACTGAGAAACATGTCCATTTCATCTAGAAAGTTTCTCAGAGAGTCAGGGTGACGGTAAATAACTAAGATGTAAAAGTTAACTGGAGAGGTTACCTTAACTGCATGAAATTCAAATGATGAAAAACTGAGATGAGACAGGGGGATAGGCGAGAAGGACCATCTCTTGGACAACAGGAGACCCGTACCACCACCTCTGCCAGTTTCTCGTGGAGAGTGAGAGAATACATAGGCAGAGGATAGGGCAGCCGGTGTAGCTGAGTTCTGAGGAGATATACAGGTCTCAGTTAGTGCCAAAAAGTCAAAAGAGGAGATCTGCCTCTGCTGTGTGAGTAAAAGCATCTACGTCTGTGAGAACTGACAGGAATAGGTTGAAGAGACATCCTAGACTGAGGTAATTGTCTATAAAACTTGTAATTTCTTGGAGTTTTTTGAGTGAGTCAATTCTCTATGCACTACCTTTGTTGCAGGATATGCTTATTTACCTCTACAGACTCTTGTATACTCTTGACACCTTCAATATATGTAGCTAAGCCCTGCCCACAATTCACACCTAAGAAAGCCGGAAACTACTCTTGATTAATTGCCTGAGAACAAATCACACTGCAATCAACACTACCAAACAGCAAGAACTAGGGATACAGTAAGAACCAATTGTGTTTTAAAACCAGTACAAAAGGTAAGAACCTACGTTACCAGTGGAGAAGAATCCAATATAAAAAACTAAAGCACACTAAAGTTTGAGCTAGATCCACAGGTTTTAATATCTTCTCGTCGTCTCTGCAGCAGTGGATGCGCCAGTAATCCACGTTTTATATAAATTAAATAAGCTGATTTTTTAATATAAAAGCAGACATTTCGGTTTCTGTAAGTATATATTTTTCATGTCTGTGAGGCAAGTGTACACGGAGTTTCGATTCATTTTCTGACGCGCTCAAGTTCACAGAAACCGATACAGAATAGCGCACCCTGTTTAATTTCTTTATTTACCAACATCATAACGTTTTGTCTTCATTGTGCGTGCACTTAAATTAAAGTAGAGTCTTATAAAGGCTATGTTGCTTATATAGGTTTATTAAATCGTTTTTGCCCATTAATCTGATCTCAACCCACTTTTTCTGGGGCAAACCCAGAGTTTTCTGGCTAAAATATAAAGGCTCTGTCATGTTTCTTCTGTCGGCGTTTGTGCGGTCGTGGCATAATTTGCAGGAGGCGAGCTGGCGGTTTAGTAATAGTTTTTTATTAAGTAAGCACATAAAATAAACACCAACATAAAACTTTACCAAAGGACAACAAAAGCTAGACGCCTGACTGTGCTCCAGTCAGGCTCTTTATAATCAACTTAATTACCTTACCTCGGTTCAGGTGAAGTCCTACGTCACCTGACCGAGGTGCAGTCTGGGACATGCAGTCCAACTTAAACATAATAACCAAAATAAAACAAACAAACCCAGTCGCTTTGGCGCCCTCTAGGGGTTAACCGTTACAGTACCCCCCCCTAAAAAACGCTCCTCCGGAGCGTTACCGGAGGACCCGGACTCCCTCCCCAGCGGTCCCAGTCCGGACCTCCAACACCGAGGCGGTCGATCCCCTCTCGTGGGTTAGGCTTAAGGGCTGGGGCGACGCTCGGCGGCGGCTGAGGAGCTGGGGCTACGCTCGGCGGCGGCTGAGGAGCTGGAGCGACGCCCGGCGGCGGCTGAGGAGCTGGAGCGACGCCCGGCGGCGGCTGAGGAGCTGGAGCGACGCTCGGCGGCGGCTGAGGAGCTGGAGCGACGCTCGGCGGCGGCTGAGGAGCTGGAGCGACACTCGGCGGCGGCTGAGGAGCTGGAGCGACGCTCGGCGGTGGCTGAGGAGCTGGAGCGACGCTCGCTGTGCTGGGCGGCGGCTGAGGAGCTGGAGCGACGCTCGCTGTGCTGGGCGGCGGCGGAGCTGGAGCGACGCTCGCTGTGCTGGGCGGCGGCGGAGCTGGAGCGACGCTCGCTGAGCTGGGCGGCGGCGGCGGCGGAGCTGGAGCGACGCTCGATGTGCTGGGCGGCGGCGGCGGCGGAGCTGGAGCGACGCTCGCTGTGCTGGGCGGCGGCGGCGGCGGAGCTGGAGCGACGCTCGGCGGCGGCTGAGGAGCTGGAGCGACGCTCGCTGTGCTGGGCGGCGGCTGAGGAGCTGGAGCGACGCTCGCTGTGCTGGGCGGCGGCTGAGGACCTGGAGCGACGCTCGCTGAGCTGGGCGGCTGCGGCGGCGGCGGCGGAGCTGGAGCGACGCTCGCTGTGCTGGGCGCCGGCGGCGGCGGAGCTGGAGCGACGCTCGCTGTGCTGGGCGGCGGCGGCGGAGCTGGAGCGACGTTCGCTGAGCTGGGCGGCTGCGGCGGCGGCGGAGCTGGAGCGACGCTCGCTGTGCTGCGCGGCGGCTGAGGAGCTGGAGCGACGCTCGCTGAGCTGGTCGGCGGCGGCGGCGGAGCTGGAGCGACGCTCGCTGAGCTGGTCGGCGGCGGCGGCGGAGCTGGAGCGACGCTCGCTGAGCTGAGCGGCGGCGGCGGCGGAGCTGGAGCGACGCTCGCTGAGCTGGTCGGCGGCGGCGGCGGAGCTGGAGCGACGCTCGCTGTGCTGGGCGGCGGCGGCGGCGGAGCTGGAGCGACGCTCGCTGTGCTGGGCGGCGGCGGCGGAGCTGGAGCGACGTCCTCAAAGCCAGATGGCGGAGGAAGCAGCAGGCCGGACTGGAAGTCTGGCTGAGGAGCCAGAGCGTCGATCGCTGTCTCCATCGGCGGCTGCTGAGCTGGCGCGATGTCCTCAAAGCCGGGAGGCGGAGGAAGCAGCAGGCCGTCCTCACAGCCCGGCTGAAACGCTGGCTCGCTGTTCATGCAGCTTGGAGGCGGCAGATCGGCAGCGCCGCATACGACGCTTGGCGGCTGTGGAGCGGGAGCGACGTTTCCCCTGTCTGGCAGAGGCGGCGGCTGAGGAGTAGACATGTCTGGCAGCCGCGGCACGTAGACCTCCGCGTTGACTACAGTCGGGAGCGGGAGGAGGAGCGCGTCGTCCAGATTAGAGAGAGGGAGAGTGTCCGGAGCTACATCGCAGTTCTCTCGAATCTGGACGAGCAGCCCTTGGAGTAGCGCCACCTGCTCCCGCAGGTCGGAAATGCGCTCTCTGTTCAGCTGTGCCAACAACGTGTAGTCCTCCTCCGTTAAGTCCTCGTCACCGTTTTGCCAGGCCTCCTCGGCCCGTGCCTCTTGGCTGGTGGTTGGGACCGTGTATCTCCCCTCTGCCTCACCCTTGAACGGCGTCCGCCGAATGGCGAGCCTGCAGCCTTCCCAGCTGCGCCGCGCTCTTCTCTCTCGCTGCTCTTCGCTGTCTTCCAGCCAGTCCGCCGGTTCGATCAGCCTGCAGCCTTCCCAGCTCTGCAAGAGCTCTCTCTCCCCTTGCTCCTCGCTGTCCTCCAGCCATTCCGCCAGCTCGGGCGAGATGGTGATAGCGCCCCCCCAAAAAACGTCTGGGGGAGCGACCTCCGCTATGCCACTACGACGGTCTAGCTTTCTGTCATGTTTCTTCTGTCGGCGTTTGTGCGGTCGTGGCATAATTTGCAGGAGGCGAGCTGGCGGTTTAGTAATAGTTTTTTATTAAGTAAGCACATAAAATAAACACCAACATAAAACTTTACCAAAGGACAACAAAAGCTAGACGCCTGACTGTGCTCCAGTCAGGCTCTTTATAATAAACTTAATTACCTTACCTCGGTTCAGGTGAAGTCCTACGTCACCTGACCGAGGTGCAGTCTGGGACATGCAGTCCAACTTAAACATAATAACCAAAATAAAACAAACAAACCCAGTCGCTTTGGCGCCCTCTAGGGGTTAACCGTTACAGGCTCACTGTGTTAACATTTACTTTGCTTAAATTCGACGGAACTAAGAAACGCCTATGTTTAATTTAAATTCTAAATTTGTACTGTAATTTTAGTACTGTGATTTTTTTATTCGTTACAGTATAAGGTTTTGCCGGCGGTGGTACAAAGCAACAGGGGTGCTGGATGTAAAAATGTAATTTATCAAAAAGTTTTTATTATTTATTAAAAAACACAATAATGATCATAACAGCCTACTGCATTTAATTCTCATGATAGCGCAAAAACACATCGACATCTGCTGACGCAGTAGCACGTCCTGACAATGTTTTAATTGTTATGGTCATTTCGTTTCGTTTAAAACAGTTAATAAATCTACTACAAAATTAAAGAACACAAAATATAAGATAACAAAAAAAAACTACCTGCGTAGCTTTCGTAAATACACATGATAAAATCTAAAGGCTCCTGTGTTAACGTTTACTTTGCTTAAATTCGATCCTAATAAGATTTAATTTAATTAGAATTCTAAATTTGTGCTTCCAAGTGGCGCAGTGTTAAAGTGCTCGCCCTATCATCCGGAGATCGCTGGTTCGAACCCCAGGTGATGCTGTTTTCCTGTCACAGCCGGAGGCATAGAGAGAGCTGATTGGCCGAGCGCTCTCGGGGGGGGCGGGATGAGAGGTACTTGCGCTCCCACATTAATTATGGCTCTACAGCCAATCAGGGGCGTCTGTGAGCTCGCGTATGCGGAAGGAGCGGATAGCGCTTTCCTCCAAGTGTGTTACTCCGCCCCTAACGGTGTGTGAGTGAGCAGTTCAAAAAAATTCGGTCGGCTGACATCACGAGGTTCAGAGGAAACACATGATAGTCTTCGCCCTCCCGGCTTAATGGTAGTAGTAGCCTTAATGTGGGAGCCCCCTAGTGACGGGGAGAAATTGGCCACGACTAAATTAGGGAGAAAATTGGAAAAAAACCAAAAATATATATATATAAAAAAATGAATTCTAAATTTGTACTGTAATGTTACTACTGTGATTATGAATTCGTTTAACTACAATGTTTTACTTGATTTTATCCACTACTACGTGCAGCTCCAAAGGACCATGTCTCATTAATCCTTGAGAGAATGAACTAATGCCCAGGCGTCAGTCTATAGTTATATAGCGCCACTCAGCGGTAGAAGCCAGGAAACACACAAACCCAAATGCTGCCACCGTGAGGCGTGGCGGTAAAACCAGAATACCGTTTGAGTACCATCTGTAAAAAAAGTTTATACATTCTTTCCGACATGAGTTGGTCTGGTGTTATGGGCAGAGCGCCGGGAGATTTCCTGAAGCTCAAATTTCCAAAATCTTTGGGGCATTTTTTCTAAAAATGTTTTTCTAAATCTTTAATAACTGATGGAGGTTTTGAGCTGAATACACATGCATTCTTTTTAGTACAGAGAGAACGCAAAGCAACTTTCTGCGCAGTAAAGGAAAGCGCGGCTTGTGATGATGAATTAATACCGTATTTACCCTACAGTACTGATACCAAAGAAAACAACATCGCATAGCAAAGAAAACCCTCTTGCATAAATTACAGTACATATAGGGGTAACATCAGTGTTTTACATTCTAGCACTGCAGGAGACAGCAGTACGTACTGTACAGTATACGAGTTTACCTTTACATTTTTTTAGGGTAATGTATAAAGCTGAGATTGAAATTAAAGTGTTTTGGGAGCATATTTAGTGTTTAAACTATAAAAATAAGTATTTAGGCATTTTTTTGACCACATCTAAAATTGTGCGTGCTTGAGGAACATAATCCCTATCAATTTCGGTGGTCGACTGTAATTACCAAATGACTTAATAAATAAAAAGAAAAATGGAATAGTGGAGGTTTTGTCACAAGGAATATTTCAGGACAGAGGATTTTTTTTTTAATTTTTTTTTGGTGTTTCATACAACTGTAAGGGAAAAGAGCAGTTTATGAAGGAGCGAATAAGGATTTTTTTTTACCAATGTGTCTTTCTTTTATTAATTAACAGAAAACATTTTTGGGTTTTTTATTTAATCGTTTTTGCTTTTAATTTAAGCAATACATTAATAATGATAGCTTAACACCCAGAGATCCGCAAATACAAAGACTCACAAACCCAGAAAAAGGAAGTATACCTGTAAATGAATGATGTGGCCATGAATAACATTAGCATTATAACTTCCACTTTAAGTGGCCATCACACACACACACACACACACAGACACGCATAGAATCACTTCAAGCTTGAGTACAAGAACTTAGACAACAGTGAAAACTGTTCTGACTGACTGACTGATTTGTAAAAGCTGTTCAGTGTGAGATCAGGATTAGTAACTAGTGCAGACTGAAGATGAGTCAGGAAGTTTATGCAAACACGGGAGTAACTGCACGCAGCACATCTCATTCAGATGAAGGCATTTATGACAACAAGCTGAACTTGGAGACTCGCTGGAACAGGAACAACCAGCATTCTACAAACTCAGGTAAATAACAAACACCTACACACACAAACACACACACACACACAGTCCACAGCATTCATATTCCACAATATCTATTAACACATATGCATTAATTTTCTTAACTTAAATTTTGTTGAATCTTAACTGTAATACTTCAAGGCAAGAGAATTCACTTTAGATGGAATAACAGGCCATTAAATGCTGCAGTAAATCCATATTGTAAGAGTTTTAAGTTATTTAACTCAGTACTTTGTTTTAATAAAGAAGGGAAAAAAGTTACACATCAGAAAAAAAGGCAGTTCCGTGTAACTATTAGTTAAATTGCTATTACAAAGGGGGAAGAAGCAGGGGGTGAGGAAGGAAAAAAGACAATAAGCAAGGGAAGTAGAGACAATAAGCAAGGCAAGTAGGCTTTTATTGTCATTTCAACCATATACAGTTTAGTACACGATGAAACGAAACAACGGTCCTCCAGGACCAAGGTGCTACATACGGCATAAATTTACAACATAAATTAACAAAAAACTAACTAGCTATCTAACTAAGAAATCTAATTAGCTGGCTAGCGGAGACAAACCAGATTAACATTATAAATTAAAAGAAACTATCTAAGTCTTATACAGAAAAATACAACATAAAGTGCACATGCAAATGTGCAAATGAGTGACAACATAACAGCATAATACGTTTTAATGCTCTGTGGTAATACATAATAATGAGGTAGTGGAATGAGAAACAGTAAACATTTACTAGCAGCAGAGATAGAAAAGAGTTCTTTTGTTATGCAAATAACAAATATTGTGCAAAAAAGCAATTTCAGGTTGGTATGTACAATTATTAGATTGTTGTTGTGCATGTGTGTTTATCAGTTCTGGGGGGCACAATTCTCAAACCAGACAGTGATGCAGCTGCTCAGGCTGCTCTCGATAGTTCCCCTATATAAAGTGGTGAGGATTGGTGGTGAAAGCTGGGCCTTCCTCAGCCTTCCCAGGAAGAAAAGATGTTGTTGGGCTATCTTGTGCAGAGAGCTGGTGTTGAGGGACCAGGTGAGGTCCTTCTCCAGATAACCCCACAGGAATTTTGTGCTTCATGAGAGCAGAGATCCTTTAAAGGGGCCACTCCACTCCATTCTCTGGACACCTCGGCACTCTGCACACTCTTTTATTCATCTAGCGCCTTCTGGTGGCCATCAATAGCGAAGGATGAGGAGGAGTTCGTCCAGGCATGCCCAGTGTGCACCAGGACCAAGAACACAACAACTAGCCAATGCCAGGGGAACTTCAACCACTTCCTCTTCCCCGCCGGCCCTGGACGCACATTGCCATCAATTTCATTATGGGCCTGCGGGGAAAAACACCATCCTGATCATCGTGGATCGGTTCTCCAAGGCCATGCATCTGGTGGCTCTTTGCCCGACTCCCATCAGCTGAAGAGACAGCCAAGCTGATATTAGAACACGTAGTTCACCTGCATGGGTTCCCAAAAGACATCGGCTCGAACAGGGTGCGCCAGTTCACTGCCCGGTTCTGGAAGGCCTTCTGCTGTATCATCAATTCCACCTGTAGTCTGTCATCCGGATATCACCCCCAGACTAATGGTCAGACCAAGCAACAACTGGAGCACTACCTGAGATGTTTCGTTGCCGATCATTAGTGCTCCTGGGCCCGCTACCTCATCTGGGCTGAACTTTTTGATTTTGTAAAGCTGCTTGGAGACAATGACAATTGTTAAAAGTACCTTACAAATAAAATTTAATTGAATTGAATTAAACTAAACTATCTCATAATCTCCACGTATCATCCGCAACCAACCTGAGCCCATTTGAGGTGTTCCACCTTTTCCAACCTTCGATGTTTGATCACCAAGAACAGGAGGTTGATGTACCGTCGGCCCAACAGTTGGTCCGTAGCTGTCGACTGTTGAGGAAGCAAGCTAACACTGCCATCCAACGTGCCAACACCTGCTACATCACCCAACATCACAGTCGACACCGTCTGGGTGCAACATAGGTGGACTGTGCAACATAGGTGACAAAGTATGGCTGTCAACAAGAAATCTACATATTCACACAGAATTAAAAAAACTCTCACCCAGGTAAATTGGCCTCCACCGCATCACCCTCCGGATCAATCCTGTCACTTACCAGATCCAGCTGCGGTGCTCTGCATCCACCCGGTTTTCCACACGTCACAACTTAAACCCTTCACCACTTCTCCCATGATTCCATCCACGCCCCCCAGCTTCTTCCTTCCGAATCATCGACAGTGGTCCCACCTACACTGTACGTCGGATCCTCGATTTACATCCATGGGGCAGAAGTACTCAGTACCTGGTTAACTGGAAAGTCTACAGTCCCGAGAAATGGTCTTGGATTCCGGCCCGGTTCCGCCTCGATTTCGAACTCATCCGGAACTACCATCATTGGGTATCCTCCACCTCAGGACCATCGGGAGCCGGTCCTGGACAGGAGGGTACGGTCATGCACACTTGCTACGCGACCGGCACTAGGACATGGAAGTAGTACGGTCGCGACTCCAGAAGCATAAAAGAAGACAAGATGGCGCTTCACATCACTTAGTCATTGAGTTGCCCATGCTGGTTCCGGCGCTTCGCTTCTCACCTATTTTTGGTTTATCTTCCAGACAAGTGTGTGTTGTTAGAACGCAAGTTTATTTGTGTAAACTCTTCCTCTCGCTTCGGTAGAGTTCTAATAATAATAATAATATGTGTGGTTATCCTGCCGATTCTCGCTACTTCCACGTTTGGGTTTACCATCCACGCTATACGGGCTAACTGCTAAAGTCTTCTGGTCCATCTCCGGTTAGTTTTGTGACAGTAAGGGAAAAAAGCAGTTTATGAGGGAGTGAATAACTGTTTATACCAGTTGTAATGTAAATGATAACAGGATTTTTTTTACCGATGTGTCTTTCTTCTACTAATTAAAAATAGAAAACATTTTTTTAATGTTTTACTACACAGTTTTTTGCTGTTAATGTAAGCAATACATTAATGATAATAGTTTAATGCTCAGAGATATAGACAAATAAAAAAACTCACAAACCCAGAAACAGGAAGTATACATGAAAATGAATGTTGTGGCCATGAATGACATTATCATTATAACTTCCACTTTGTGTGGGCCATCACACACACACACACACACACGCACACACACACACACACACACACACACACACACACACACAGTCACTTTAAGCTTGAGTACAAAACTAAGACAGCAGTGAGAACTGATCTGGCTAATTTGCAAAAGCTGTTCAGCGTGAGATCAGGATTAGTAACGAGTGCAGACTGAAGATGAGTCAGGAAGTTTACACAAACACAGGAGTAACTGCACACAACACATTCAAATGGAGGCATTTATGACAACAAGTTGAACTTGGAGACTCGCTGGAACAGAAACAAACAGCATTCTACAAACTCAGGTGAAAAACAAACACACACACACACACACACACACACACACAAACAGTCCACAACATTCATATTCCACAATATCTATTAACACATATGGATTAATTTTCTTAACTTAAATTTTGTTGAATTTTAACTGTAATACTTAAAGGCAAGAGAATTCACCTTGGATGGAATAACAGGCCATTAATACTAGAAGCGCCGCGCCAGTGTGACCTACTTATAACGCGGTTCAGCGGTCATTTGACCGTCTATTGTTTTGAATGGGAAGCTGCTGCTGACACACAATGATCGCTAGATGGCGCTTTTACCCAAAGCAAATAGTTTAGCTCCAAGATTAACTTGCACTTGGACAATGCGCCATTCATTCCTACGTTGATAATCAGCAGTATCTTTTTTTCATATTCAACTGAGAAAACCTACTACAGACTCTCTAAGGGACAAAGGAAGAGGGAAAAAAACGGCATAAAAAACAAGTCATGTTTTGCATTATAACCCAAAGTTTTTGGCATGACTTTTTTCTGCCGTTTTTTCTCCTCCTTTGTCCATCTAGGGGCTTCGTACTATAACAAAAAGGAAAGCTCTACTTAATTTTATATCGTATGGAGAAAATTTATTAGTTTGTTCATTCTATTTGAAGCTTCTGAATGTCTCGGAGCAGCATTATCGCTCTACCAGAGCAGATCTACCACAGCAGGTAATAAACTATGCTATGTCATAACCGAAGCAAACACCACGATTATGCCTCGTTTCGTTTAGTGTTGCTTGGCAACGGACCATGCGCCTAATCGGCGGGAACGTGGTTCACTTGGCCGCGGTGTATTATAAACCTGCAAATAGTTTCACTGCTTATGTTCATGTAATAAAAGCGAGGGAAATGTGGAAGTGATGTGTGGCCACTGAATGAGAACTAAAGCAAAGATTTCGGTAACTACTCTGAGAGTAACATCTGCAAAGTGAGACTAAACAGCTGAACAACTTCACTTTCCCGTTCACCTCTGAGAAAAAAAAAGTTGTATTTTGTTTGTTTATATTTAGAATGTTTATAAAAGTACACGAAGTAGGTGCACACACACACACACACACACACACACACAGACACACACACACACACCTCCCCTGAGCCCTCGGTCAACATCCAATCACCGTCGATATGCAAATGAGTCAAGACGTAGCCTAACGTGGTGTCGTGTCGGATTTCAGCGGTCACGGAGTGGAAAGACTTTGAAGCAGTTGCAGCGTTTTTTTCAGTTACAACAAGCACAGCGATGAGTTCACGTTGTTTCACTGTTTATGACATAGTGACACTTAACAGCTGAACAACTTCACTTTTCAGTTTAACTTTAAAAAAAAAAAAGCTGTATTTTGTTTGTTTATATTCAGAGTAACACCTTCCAACCACCTCTCATAGTCTATTGTTAGTTTTAATGATTTGGCAGAAACTAATTATCACTACATAAGTACCCCAACACCACTGATCATGAGTTTCAGCTGAAACTAATTCTATACATGCAACAGAAAATGTAGATGCAGATTCCAAATGTATAAAGACGCATGCTATATATATATATATATATATATATATATGTGTGTGTGTGTGTAATTGAGGCTGGCTCTATTCAGGGGCAAGAGGGGCAGCGCCCCCTCAACTAAATGTCTGCACATGTTAATATATTCCTAAAATTTATATATTACAAGTTGAGAATGAAAAAGGGACACTACACAATACGGTATTGAATGTCCCTCATGTCCCTCTGCTGTGCGTATTCATTCACAGGCTGCAGCGCGCGCACGCACACACACACACACACACACACACCTTCCCTGACGCAGTTGCATCGTTTTTTCAGTTACAACAAGCACAGCAATGAGTATAAGAATACAATAAGGTAAGAGTTTGATCTGTGTAGTTAGTGCCCTTGTATAGAATAAATAAATGAATAACACTCCAACTATGGCACTCAAGAGAGTGCCATAGTTTTGCAAAAATACTTGCAAAACATCAGCATACATTGGAGGGAACTTCTGAGGTGGTCAGTGATTGATGGCACGGTCGTTCGGAGGGGGTTGTGATCACACCTACAGTTCTTTTGTTCTAAGCTGTCGGTCAAATATCTCTCCACAAAAATTGAAATGGAAGCACAAAATTGAGGGGCAACATGCAAGGGATTTCAGCATCTCGACGCACAGTATAAGCTGACAGAAGAAGACAGTTTTTTCATTTTGTAATCTTTCTCGTGTTTACCTTGTACTGTACAATGTATATACATTTTTTTTTTATGAATTGCTGTAAATAAAACACATATGTAGTTGATTTACCAGAAAGGACTTTTCAGTTTTTTTGTGTGCTAAACTAAACTTCAGGGTCAAGTAATAGCGAATTTATTTGAAATGTGGGAAAGATTAAGAAACACACTAAAGCGGAATCTGAACGAAACAATGTTGATAAGTTCAAGCTTAGATTAACATATAGACATCTAATACCGTATTGTGTGGTGTCCCTTTTTCATTGGATTTTTCTGCTACCGCAGATCAGTTTATCAACTTGTAATATATAAATTTTAGGAATATATTAACATGTGCAGACATTTAGTTGAGGGGGCGCTGCCCCTCTTGCCCCTGAATAGAGCCAGCCTCGATTACACACACACAAACACACACACACACACATTTTATATATATATATATATATATATATATATATATATATATATATATAGCATGCATCTTTATACATTTGGAATCTGCATCTACATTTTCTGTTGCATGTATAGAATTAGTTTCAGCTGAAACTCATGATCAATGGTGTTGGGGTACTTATGTAGTAATAATTAGTTTCTGCCAAATCATTAAAACTAACAATAGACTGAGGTGGTTGGAAGGTGGTACTCTGAATATAAACAAACAAAATACAACTTTTCTCAGAGGTAAACAGAAAAGTGAAGTTGTTTAGCTGTTTAGTGTCACTATGTCATAAACAGTGAAACAACGTGGACTCATAACTGTGCTTGTTGTAGCTGAAATAAACGCTGCAACTGCTTCAAAGTCTTTCCACCCCGTGACCGCTGAAATCCGACACGACACCACGTTAGGCTTCGTCTAGACTCATTTGCATATCGACGGTCATTAGATTTAGACCGAGGGCTCAGGGGAGGTGTGTGTGTGTCTGTGCGCGCGCCTACTTCGTGTACTTTTATAAACATTCTAAATATAAACACAAAAAATACAGCTTTTTTTTCTCAGAGGTAAACGGGAAAGTGAAGTTGTTCAGCTGTTTAGTCTCACTTTGCAGATGTTACACTCAGAGTAGTTACCGAAATCTTTGTTTTATTTAGTTCTCATTCAGTGGCCACACATCACTTCCACATTTCCCTCGCTTTTATTACATGAACATAAGCAGTGAAACATTCCACAGGTTTATAATAAACTGCTGTTACAACCCCTTAGTCTAGGTTTCAGGGCCGCAACAAAGAAGAAAATAAAAAAGAGAAATCCTTCACAACAGGATAGAGTGTGCGTGGTCTTTTATTTTTTTACACACACACACACACACACACACATACACATACAGGAAGCTCTAGGCTTCAGGGTTGGGCCCAGGCCAAAACAATAAACAAAAACTCCCCCTATCTCCTCCCACAAGCTAACTAACCTATCAAAAGAAACTTTAACCAAAATACATAAACTAACCTAACTTCCTAACTAACACAAAAACAGGAGAAAACGGGTTAAAGAAAATGGCACCCAACCCCTACTGCTTCAGAAGAAAAAAAGTATATATAAACAAACCGAAAACTATTTACAATATTTACAACAAAAATAGAATAAAGATAGCAACAAAAGAAAAAAGAAACCAACACTCTACAACCCACAAAATACCGGCGCGACCCAACAGTTTTATAATCAATAACCAATACAATCTCCAACACAACACACATCTCCAACTCCCAACAACGCGCGCTTCCGGGTTTCACTGGCCAGCTTAAAAGGACGCGCTTCTCCACGGCCAGCCAATCCCGTCGCACGTCACAGCACGCTCAATCAGGGCGGGACCTCCTGCAGCAGGGAGAGCGAGGGAGAGAGAGAAAGGCAGGGAGAGAGAGAGCAGCACCAGCAGCCACGCACATACGTGCACTACAGCCGCACGTAACACTGCGGCCAAGTGAACCACGTTCCCGCCGATTAGGCGCGTGGTCCGTTGCCTAGCAACACTGAACGAAACGAGGCATAATCGTGGTGTTTGCTTCGGTAATGACATAGCATAGTTTATTATTTGCTGTGGTAGATCTGATTTATTCAAATTTAATAATGAGGCTTTATATCCTCAGGAGGGGCCATTACATATGTAATATGTAAAACAATATTGTTTTAGAGAT
Source organism: Clarias gariepinus (assembly GCF_024256425.1). Classification (NCBI taxonomy): domain Eukaryota; kingdom Metazoa; phylum Chordata; class Actinopteri; order Siluriformes; family Clariidae; genus Clarias; species Clarias gariepinus. The sequence continues at coordinate 7,365,864 of NC_071119.1, forward strand.
AATTTCACGGAAGCTTCTAACAGAATGAACAAACTAATGAATTTTCTCAAAACGTTATGAAATTAAGTACAGCGAAATCCCCTAAATGTCCTTATAAAATATTGCTGATTATCAACGCCAGAATGAATGGCGAGTTGTCGATATATATATATATATATATATATATATATATATATATATATATATAAATATAATAAACTGCATATATAGAATGAAACCTGAGATAGTTACATATACGCACTGAATGACGCTTAGATAGTATGCACGATTCCTTGCGCCATCTGCTGAGAGAAATGAGAATCGCAGGTTGGAAAAGGCAGGAAACGGCATGTCCGGCACGTAGCTGTCAGCGATTTCACGTAAATAAGAGCAAAATAGCTTTATACTGGCTTATACTGGTGCGATTTTAAAAATGTAAGCATACAGGGTGATTAAGCTCACAGAACTAGGAAAAGTCATGGAAGGATTGTCCTGGATTTTGATCGAGTGTAAAGTATTTTTTTTTTTTACCCCCTTGCGGTCAAATGACCGCTGCTCGGCGCTTCTAGTGTTAAATGCTGTTATAACTCCAGATTGTAAGAACAAAGAAAATTGTTATTTAACTCAATGCTTTGTTTTAATAAAGGAGGAAAAAAGTTACATATCGGAAAAAAAGGCAGTTCCATGTAACTACACCGCATTCCAAATTATTATGCAAATTGGATGTGTCAAATATTAAATGTTTGGTTTTTAAATTAAACTCATGGATGGTATTGTGTCTCAGAGCTCTTTCGATCACTGAAATGAATCTCAGACACCTGTGAAAATTACTTTGGCAGATAAGCCTAATTAACGAAAAAGTACTGAAAAAGGTTGTTCCACATAATTAAGCAGGCCACAGATTTCAAGCAAAATGGGAAAGAAAAAGGATCTCTCTGCTGCCGAGAAGCATCAAATAGTGCAATACCTTGGACAAGGTATGAAAACATTAGATATTTCATGAAAACTTAAGCGTGATCGTCATACTGTGAAGACATTTGTGGCTGATTCAGAGCACAGACGGGTTCATGCAGATAAAGGAAGTTTTGGGCCGGAATCATGAGGAGAGAGCTGGTAGGCCCCTTTAGGGTCCCTGAAGGTGTGAAAACTACCTTGGCAAAGTATATAAAGTTTTTGACTTTCTTCCATGGTACAAAAAGAAGAACCGTGCCTTTTGTAACAGAATCTTCATGCATGACAATGCACCATCTTATTCTGCAAAGAATACCTATGTGTCATTGGCTGCGATGGGCATAAAAGATCAGGAACCTGGGTACCTTTGGAGCATCCTCAAGCAAAAGATCTAGGATAGAAGGCAGTTCACATCAAAACAGCAGCTCTGGGAGGCTATTCTGACATCCTGCAAAAAAATTCAAGCAGAAACTGTCCCAAAACTCCCAAGTTCAATGAATGCAAGAATTGTAAAGGTGATATCAAAGAAGGGGTCCTATGTTAAGATGTAACATGTTAGGATGTTTTTGATTTAAATAGCTTTTGATTTCAGTAAATATGACCTCATAATGCTGCAAATTCAACAAAAGCCTATTTTCAGTTCTTTACAAGAACTATTTACCTATAAAATGTTTTAACTCTGTTGTGCATAATAATTTGGAACAGTGCATTTTTAGCTTTATATATATATATATATATATATATATATATATATATATATATTTAAATATTATCACTAGGAGGTTTGTTCAATAAAATTTGAATGATACCCTAATGGTTGTTGACTTGAAAATTATACTGACTGTCATTTGCATTGACTGATTATGAAAATCAGAGAAATACATCATTTGCGTAATAATTTGGAACACGGTGTATATTAATGAAATTGCTATTACAAAACAGGAAGAAGCAGGAGATGAGGAAGAAAAAAAACAATAAGCAAGGGAAGTAGAGGCAATAAGCAAGAAAAGTAGGCCTTTATTGTCATCTCAACCATATACAGTTTAGTACACGAGGAAACGAAACAATGTTCCTCCAGGACCGAGGTGCTACATACTACATGCAGGGCTTAAAGTATTCCGGCACCGTGCCGGATCTCCGGCGTGCGGCCGTGAGGGAAAAAAATTCTAATATTTTAGAGCCTGCGCATGCGGTTTAATATTTTCGAGCCAATTTATTTCACCTTCCAATCATATGAGAGGAACGCAGCTTTAACTAACGTTACAAGCCTATCAGAAGCAGAGAAGGGCGGGTCCTTGAAACACGGTATGATTGACACCCATACGTCAATGTCACATTAGCGTTGTCAGAGAAAAAAAAAAGGAGTGCAAGTTTATGAAGCCTGGGGATGATGTCCTAGAAATAGATAAAGGACTCTGGGCGTGGATTGAAGAAAGTAGAGATGGCGAGCCTTTTGGCAGTTGGTGCAAGAAACTGAGAGAGCCCGGCGCTTTTTTCTGCACGATTTGCTCGAGGAAGCTACTGTATGCCAGCAGCGGTAAGAAAGTGCTTGCTCATGATTTAGACTCCAGTCATAGAGCTGCTGCACGTGCACTCAGACTTACCACCACGTTCCCGGGAGCAACTGTTCCAGCTGACACACCGTTGTCGATGACCGACCGTGTCTGCGATTTAAAAATACGTTTGTGCACATTTATAGCAGAACATAATTTGTCATTCAGAATTTCGCATCCACTGGTCACACTGTGTAAAAAACTGGCAGAAGACAAAAAAGCGTTAACTAGCCTGTCGGTTTCAAATCAACATGCGGGTTACATGAACACTCATGGAATTGCATTACAGTTCAAAAAATGTTTGTCTGAGAAACTAAAAAAATGCATGTTCTCACTTAATTTTAATGAAGCAACAACCTTGAATATGGATAAAATACTCAATGTGCTTGTTCGCTTTTTTGATAATGAAAGCAACAGAGTAATAACACAACATCTGGCAAGCGGAAAAGTCAACATTGCAAATGCCCCAAACCTCATGCTGGAACTTAAAGATGCCATGCAGACTTATGGTCTTGAGTGGAGACAAGTTACCAGCTTGTTTTCCTCCTTGACAACTGTGCCCCCCCCCAAAAAAAGTTCAGGCTCAGGATTTTTTTTACTTTAACCCCTGGACATAAATTTACAACATAAATGAACAAAAAACTAACTAGCTGGCTAACTAAGTAGCTGGCTAGCTGAGACAAACCAGATTAACATTATGAATTAACAGAAACTATCTAAGTCCTATACAGAAAAAGACAACATAAAGTGCACATGCAAATGTGCAAACGAATGACAACACAACAGCATAATACGTTTCAACGCTCTGTGGTAATAATTTGAGGTAATAGAATGAAAAACAGTAAACATTTACTTGTAGATAGCAGCAGAGATAGAAAAGCGTTTGTTATGCAAATAACAAATATTGTGCAAAAAAGCAATTTCAGGTTGGTATGTACAATTGTTAGATGGTTGTTGTGCATGTGTTTTTCAGTTCAGTCCCAATGTTATTAACATGGGTGATTGTGTGGGTGTGTAGACATGATACTATAGGTTTTATCTGGGAGACATGGAATTGAGGGTTGATGCGTTGCATAGTGGACGGAAGGAGCAGTCTGACTGTGCAGAGGTTGATGATTTTGACTATGGTGAATGGCCCAATGGCAGCCAGGTCCCGATGCATGAAAGCCTGGGCAGAGGTTAAAACCTGCCACCTCCGACGGGTGAAAGCCTGCCACCTCCTCCTCTTGGGATGGAAATAAGGGAGGCTGGTAGCCTAGACAACACTGGAATGGGGAGAGGCCTGTAGCTGCTGTGGGTAGGGAATTGTGTGCATACTATACCCATGGTAACATTCGGCTCCAGGAGGGCGGGTCCTTGGAGGTCATGCATCGAATTGCTGTCTCAAGATCCTGATTGGCTTTTTCGGTCTGGCCATTAGTCTTAGGATGGTAGTCAGAGGACAGACTGGTAGTGGCTCCGAGTAATTTACAGATTGCCATCCAGAACTGGGCAGAGAACTGGGGTCCGCGATTTGAGACAATATCTACAGGGATGCCATGAAGGCAAAATATGTGTTGGATGAACAACTTTGAGGGAAGTTGACCCAGGGGAACAAAGTGGACAGCCTTGGAGAAGCGGTCGGCAATGGTCAAAATACAATTATAGCCATCAGAATCTGGGAGTCCTGGGATAAAAACCTAAAGCAATGTAGGACCAGAGTCTATGGGGCACTGGAAGTGGTCTAAGGAGACCTGCTGGTGGTTGATTGCTGGTCTTGTTGCAAGCACAGTCATCACAGGCGGCCACAAACCGACGAGTGTCGTCTCTGACAGAGGGCCACCAGAAGCGTTGTTGGATCAGGACGAGGGTGCGAGCTCCACCAGGATGGCAGGCTAATCGTATGCTATGCCCCTATTCCAGGACTTGGGGGCGAACTACTGGTGGTACAAAGAGTTTACCCAGGGGTACCTTTGGGAAAGTAAGTTCCTGTTCCAATGCCTGCTTAACTTGGGCCTCGATGTCGAGGGAGGTAACTCCAATAAGACATTGTGATGGCAGGTAGGTGGATATTGGGGGGTCGTCTGTGATCGAGACGAACTGATGGGAGAGAGCATCGGGCTTGGCATTCTTGCTTCCAGGCCGGAAGGATAGGGAGAAGTTGAAGTGGGAGAAGAATAAGGACCATCTGGCTTGACAATCGTTAAGGCACGATCTGAGATATTCGAGATTCTTATGGTCCATCCAGTACCCTCGGGCCAGTGTCTCCATTCCTCTAGTACCAGCTTTATTGCTAGTAACACCCGATCACCAATCCCATAGTTATTTTCTGTGACTGAAAAATGGTGAGAGAAAAAACAGCAGGAATGCAATTTGCCATCCGATTGAGCTCTCTCAGATAGGACAGCTCCCACCCCGGAATCTGAGGCATCTACTTTCACTACAAACTGGAGAGCAGGGTCTGGTGAGAATGGGTGCTGAGGTGAACAGATTCTTTAACACTAGAAGCGCCGAGCACCGGTCATTTTGACCGCAATGGGAAAAAAAAAAAAACTTCACACTTAATCAAAGCCAGGACCCTCCTTTCATGACTTTTCCTAGATCTCTGAGCTTAATCACCCTGCATGCTTACATTTTCAAAATCGCACCAGTAAAAGCCAGTATAAAGCTATTTTGCTCTTATTTACATGAAATCGCTGACAGCTGCGCGCCGGTCATGCGTTTCCTCCCTTTTCCAACCTGCGATTCTTATTTCACTTAGCAGATGGCACAAGGGATCGCGCATACTATCTATGCGTCATTCAGTGCGTATATGTAACTATTTCTGGTTTTATTCTATATATGCAGTTTATACACTCACCTGAAGGATTATTAGTAACACCATACTAATACGATGTTTGACCCCCTTTCACCTTCAGAACTGCCTTAATTCTACGTAGCATTGATTCAACAAGGTGCTAAAAGCATTCTTTAGAAATGTTGGCCCATATTGATAGGATAGCATCCTGCAGTTGATGGAGATTTGTGGGATGCACATCCGGGGCACGAAGCTTCCGTTCCACCATATCCCAAAGATGCTCTATTGGGTTGAGATCTGGTGACTGTGGGGGCCATTTTAGTTCAGTGAACTCATTGTCATGTTCAAGAAAGCAATTTGAAATGATTCAAGCTTTGTGACATGGTGCATTATCCTGCTGGAAGAAGCCATCAAACAATGGGCACATGGTGGTCATAAAGGGATGGACATGGTCAGAAACAATGCTCAGGTAGCCCGTGGCATTTAAACGATGCCCACTTGGCAATAAGGGGCCTAAAGTGTGCCAAGAAAACATCCCTCACACCATTACACCACCACCACCAGCCTGCACAGTGGTAACAAGGCATGATAGATCCATGTTCTCATTTTGTTTACACCAAATTCTGACTCTACCATTTGAATGTCTCATGTCTCAACAGAAATCGAGACTCATCAGACCAGGCAACATTTTTCCAGTCTTCAACTGTCCAATTTTGATGAACTTGTGCAAATTGTAGCCTTTTTTTCCTATTTGTAGTGGAGATGAGTGGTACCCAGTGGGGTCTTTTGCTGTTGTAGCCCATCCACCTCAAGGTTGTGCGTGTTGTGGCTTCACAAATGCTTTGCTGCATACCTTGGTTGTAACAAATGGTAATTTCAGTCAAAGTTGCTCTTCTATCAGCTTGAATCAGTCGGCCCATTCTCCTCTGACCTCTAGAATCAACAAGGCATTTTGGCCCACAGGACTGCCGCATACTGGATGTTTTTCCCCTTTTCACACCATTCTTTGTAAACCCTAGAAATGGTTGTGAGTGAAAATCCCAGTAACTGAGCAGATTGGGAAAATACTCAGACCGGCCCGTCTGACACCACTAACGATGCCACGCTCAAAAATGCCTAAATCACCTTTTTTTCCGATTCTGACATTCAGTTTGGAGTTCAGGAGATTGTCTTGACCAGGACCACACCCCTAAATGCATTGAAGCTTCTTAAGAGCTGCACGTAGTAGCAGATAACATTGTATTTAAACAAATTCATAATCACTGTAGGAAATTACAGTACAAATGTAGAATTCTAATTAAATGAAATCTTATTATGATCGAATTTAAGCAAAGTAAACGTTAACACAGTGAGCCTTTAGATTTTATCATATGTAATTAGAAAAGCTACGCATGTAGGTTTTTTTGTTATATTATATTTTGTGTTCTTTAATTTTCTAGTAGATTTATTAACTAAAATAAACTCAACTGAATTACCATAAAAATTCAAACATTGTCAGCACATGCTACTGCGTGTCGATGTCGATCTGTTTTTGCGTTATTATAAGAATTAAATTAAACATGTTATGATCATCATAATGTTCTTTAATAAATAATGAAAACGTTTTAACAAATTACATTTTTACATCCCAGCATCCCGTTGTGCTGGACCACTGCCGGCAAAATCTTATAGAATACAAGTTAAACATTAACACAAGAAGCGAGTTAACACAACATTAACACAAGAAGCGACTACCAATGTCACCTATTTTTAACGCGGTTCACTGGTCATTTGACCGCCTAGCTGTCGCTGACACACAATGATCGCTAGATGGCGCTTTCACCCAAAGCAAAGAGTTCAGCTCCAAGATAAACTTGCACTTGGGCAATGCGTTATTTATTACTGCGTTGATAATCAGCTGTATTTTTTTTATATTCAACTAAGAAAACCTACTACAGAGTTTCTAAGCGGAGTCACTAAGTCTGTACTTTTTAATTTTATAACGTTTTGAGAACTAAACCACAGATTTCGGTAACTACACTGAGTGTAACATCTGCATAGTGACATTAAACAGCTGAATAACTTCACTTTTCCGTTTACCTCTGAGAAAAAAAGTTGCATTTTGTTTGTTTATATTTAGAATGTTTATAAAAGTAGAAGAAGATAACAGTTTGGTCTGTGCAGTTAGTGCCCTTGAGAATAAATAAATAATAAACACCTTCCAATCCCCTCTCAAGAGAGTGCCATAGTCCATTGTTAGTTTTAATGATTTGGTTGAAACTAATTAACACTAACCTAACACCATTGATCATGAGTTTCAGCTGGAACTAATTCTATACATAAAAATGTAGATGCAGATTTCAAATGTATAAATATGCATGCTATTATATACTGTTCAAAAGTTTCAGATCACTTTCTAACTCCATGATTGTTTCTGATTTTTATTTTTTTCTACATTGTAAAGGAATGCTGAAGGGATCCAAAAAATGCATTAATCTCCTTTGAACAGTTGATATTGAGATGTTTTTGCTACTTATGCTCTGTAAAGACTTCATAACGCCTCTAATCTGAGGTGCTGTTAATTGGTCATTTTTCAGGCTAATAACTCTAAATCAACTTCTGGTCTGCGGCAGAGGTAGGTTTTGGTCTCGCCCTCCTGGGATGGCCTTCATGAGAGCCAGTTTCATTATGGTGCTTGACGGATTTTGCAAATGCATTTGACAATACTGTTCTTGCAAGAACTATTACAGAAAGGCTGACCTCTGTGTCTTAAAATAACAACTAATTGTTGTTTTCGTTGTTGTTACGTAATTATCTAATTCATTATGTGTTATTTCATAGTCTTGAAATCCCTAGTATTGTTGTAGAATGAAGAAAATATATCACTACGAAAAAAAAGATATTTGCAAGTGATCTAAAACTTTTGAACGGTAGTGTATACAGTGGTGTGAAAAATTATTTGCCCGCTTCCTGATTTCTTATTCTTTTGCATGTTTGTCACACTTAAATGTTTCTATTAGTCAAAGATAACATAATTGAACACAAAATGCAGTTTTTAAATAAGGGTTTACGTTATTAAGGGAGAAAAAAAACTCCAAATCTACATGGCCCTGTGTGAAAAAGTGATTGCCCCCCTTGTTAAAAAATAACTTAACTGTGGTTTATCACACCTGAGTTCAATTTCTGTAGTCACCCCCAGGCCTGATTACTGCCACACCTGTTTCAATAAAGAAATCACTTAAATAGGAGCTACCTGACACAGAGAAGTAAACCAAAAGCACCTCAAAAGCTAGACATCATGCCAAAATGGTAAGAAGTCTGGTAAAGGTTATAAAGCCATTTCTAAAGCTTTGGGACTCCAGCGAACCACAGTGAGAGCCATTATCCACAAATGGCAAAAACATGGACCAGTGGTGAACCTTCCCAGGTGTGGCCGGCCGACCAAAATTACCCCAAGAGCGCAGAGACAACTCATCCGAGAGGCCACAAAAGACCCCAGGACAACATCTAAGGAACTGCAGGCCTCACTTGCTTCAATTAAGGTCAGTGTTCACAACTTCACCATAAGAAAGAGACTGGGCAAAGACGGCCTGCATGGCAGATTTCCAAGGCGCAAACCACTTTTAAGCAAAAAAAACATTAAGACTCGTCTCAATTTTGCTAAAAAAACATCTCAGTGATTGCCAAGACTTTTGGGAAAATAACTTGTGGGCCGACGAGACAAAAGTTGAACTCTTTGGAAGGTGCGTGTCCCGTTACATCTGGCGTAAAAGTAACACAGCATTTCAGAAAAAGAACATCATACCAACAGTAAAATATGGTGGTGGTAGTGTGATGGTCTGGGGTTGTTTTGCTGCTTCAGGACCTGAAAGGCTTGCTGTGATAGATGGAACCATGAATTCTACTGTCTAAAAGAATGTCCGGCCATCTGTTCGTCAACTCAAGCTGAAGCGATCTTGGGTGCTGCAGCAGGACAATGACCCAAAACACACTAGCAAATCCACCTCAGAATGGCTAAAGAAAAACAAAATAAAGACTTTGGAGTGGCCTAGTCAAAGTCCTGACCTGAATCTTATTGAGATGTTGTGGCATGACCTTAAAAAGGCGGTTCATGCTAGAAAACCCTCAAATAAAGCTGAATTACAACAATTCTGCAAAGATGAGTGGGCCAAAATTCCTCCAGAGCGCTATAAAAGACTCGTTGCAAGTTATCGCAAACGCTTGATTGCAGTTATTGCTGCTAAGGGTGGCCCAACCAGTTATTAGGTTCAGGGGGCAATTACGTTTTCACACAGGGCCATGTAAGTTTGGATTTTTTTTCCTCCCTAAATAATAAAAACAATCTGCATTTTGTGTTTACTTGTGTTATCTTTGACTAATAGTTAAATGTGTTTGATGATCAGAAACATTTTGTGTGACAAACATGCAAAAGAATAAGAAATCAGGAAGGAGGGAAATAATTTTTCACACCACTGTATATACTCAGCAAAAAAAGAAACGTCCCTTTTTCAGGACTGTGTATTTCAACAATAAAGTTGTAAAAATCCAAATAACTTTCCAGATCTTCATTTTAAAGGGTGTAAACAATGTTTTCCATGCATGTTCAATTAACCATAATCAATTAATTAACATGCACCTGTGGAATGGTCGTTAAGACCTTAACAGCTTACAGAAAGTAGGCATTTAAGGTCACAGTTCTAAAAACGCAGGACACTAAAGAGACTTGTCTACCGACTGTGAAAAACACCCACAGAAAGATGCCCAGGGTCCCTGCTCATCTGCGTGAACGTGCATCAGGCATGCTGCAGGGAGGCATGAAGTCTGCTGATGTGGCTAGGGCAATAAATTGCCATGTCCGCACTGTGAGACGCCTAAGACAGTGCTACAGGGAGACAGGGAGGACAGCTGATCATCATCGCAGTAGAAGACCACGTGTAACAACACCTGCACAGGATCGGTACATCCGAATATCACACCTGCGTGACAGGTACAGGATGGTCACAACAACTGCCCGAGTCACACCAGGAACACACAATCCCTCCATCAGTGCTCAGACTGTCCGCAATAGGCAGTCCATGAGGAGGAGATGCACTGCAGTACAGATGTTACTCATGCGGTATACTGGTTTTACCGTCACGCCTCACGGTGGCGGCATTTGGGTTTGTGCGTTCGCTGGCTTCTACCACTGAGTGGCGCTATATAACTATAGACTGACGCCTTGGGCATCAGTTTATTCTCTCAAGAATTAATGCGCGCCGTTAAAGCTGCACTTAGTAGCAGATAAAATCAAGTGAAACGTTGTAGTTAAACAAATTCATAACCACAGTATAAAAAAATTACAGTACAAATGTAGAATTTAAATTAAATTAAATCTTATTAGTATCGAATTTTAGCAAGGTAAACGTTAACACAGTGAGCCTTTAGATTTTATCATGTGTAATTAGAAAAGCTATGCAAGTATGTTTTATCTTATATTTTGTGTTCTTTAAATTTGTAGTAGATTTATTAACTTATTAACACCTTGGAGGGCAGTCAGAAGTCTCTCAAGCGTCTGAGGTGGTAGAGACGCTGTCTGGCCTTTTTCACCACGGTGTTGATGTGACAGGACCATGCCAGGTCCAGGTCTTTCGTTTACTGAAATAAACGAAAATAAATTACCATTAAAATTAAAACATTGTCAGGCCGTGCTACTGCGTCAGCAGATGTCAATGTGTTTTTGTGTTATTATAAGAATTAAATGCAGTAGGCTGTTATAATCATCATAATGTTCTGTAAAAAATAATAAAAACAGTTTAACAAATTACATTTTTACATCCCAGCACCCCCCGTTGCGCTGTATCACCGCTGGCAAAAACCTTATAAAATACAAGTGAAACATTAAACGAATTTATTATCACAGTACTAAAATTACAGTAAAAATTTAGAACTTCAATATAGGGGTTTCTTAGTTTCATCGAATTTAAGCAAATGTTATGTTTAAGTAAATGTTAACACAGTTAGCCTTTAAATTTTATCATGTGTAACACTCGCAAAGCCAGAAAACTCTGGCTGTGTATATCAGAAAACGTGGGTGAGTCACAGGTGTTGTCAGATTAATGGGCAAAAACTATATATTAAACCTATATAAGCTACATAGCCCTTATAAGACTTTACTTTTATTTAAGTGCACGCACAATGACGACAAAACGTTAGGATGTTGTAAAACAATGAAAACAAACAGGGATACAGCGCTATTCTGTATCGGTTTCTGAGAACTTGAGCGCGCCAGAAAATAAACCGAAACTCTGTGTATACTCGCCTCACAGACGTGAAAAATATATACTTACAGAAAGCAAAATGTCTGCTTTTATATAAACTAATGGAAAAAATCAGCTTATGTAATTCGTATGAAACGTGGATTACTACAGTGGCTCCACTCACAGCTGAAACAAAAAGACATCAACTCATCAATGAATTATTAAAATGGTCAGTCAGTTTCCTTGCTGTTTTCCCCGACGCATTCATAATCATTAGTCTAGTTCTGCCGGTGCGGTGTTTCTTATCCCCACCCCCGTTAAAACGGTGTATTCAGAGGCTCGCCCGCGAGAGGTTGTGCGCGTGCGGTCCACTACACAGCTAAAACATATTTGTATATTATGACTGAGATAAGGCGGCTCACATCGGCGTGCGTTTCGCACAGCGCCGCAAAGACAGCGCTTATTTAACACGTATAAATGTGTGTTTGTTATATTTCTGGGAAAGAGAAATCTCTTATAAATGTCTCATATCGGCGGGTTCACGCGAACATTTTACTTTCACTAAAAGATTTATTCACAACCACATTTCGGCCATTCACACACATGCATTGTGCTATGTTGTTTGTACACACTTTTACTTTTCTCCTTCTAATCTCCCCTTTGATCAAAATGCTCCCGATATGAGCCGACACGAGCTTATATCGTTTCATAAAGAGAGGCGACATATACGATATGAGCAGCTTTAATTATTGATAAATTATTATTAAATGGTGGACATAAACAGCAAAAAGAACAATATTATTTTACTTTTTATTATTATCATGTTATTGAATGATTGTTTGAACCTAAAGCCCTTCGTCTAGATTCATGCCAGGAGTCATTTTATCATACAAAGATTATTACATTGTGCTCAGACCACTAAGCGTCTGTGGATTCCAAAATTGACATTTTTACCATTTTTGAATCACTGGAATGAAGAAGATAGAAAGTTTCCTTATCATAACACGCCTTGTATTGTTTTTAATCGCTCGATACACAACCCATCATTTTTAATGCTTTTTTACAAAGGAAAAAATACAAATGGAATATATTTATTTGATTTATTTATTTATTAATAAAATAAAAAATTAAAACATTGTAGAGTAATAAAAAACAGTGTAGAGTGATTAATAACATGCATGTTATGATAAGAAAAATCTCATTCCAGGGATGTCAATCTTAGACAATGTCAATTTTAGAATCCAGAAGATTTTAAATTTACACAAATTTAAGAAGAGGCCTGAAGCAAGATCCAAGATGCTCCACTTTGCTGAAACCATGCACAGTGGGGAGGGGTGCATTTTAGTTTCTCCAAGTGTAAAGGTGAAAACAGCCGATTCACACCTGGGGAGGGTGCAGGGGCGTAGCTGTCACGAACTGGGTGTAGTGGCAGGTGTTGATCGCCATGGGCAGTGAGAGCAGGCACAGAGGCAGAGGGGTTGTGTAATCAAAAAAGTCTTTAATGAACATTAAACACAAAGTATAAGTAAAAACTCAACAAACAAAAGAAACAATCAAACTTAATAACTTTGTGCTAACAGGGGCTCTCTGGCAAGAAACAGACTGGAGGATGAACACACCCTGTGGCGAGACACGGGCAGAGGGAGGACAAACACGTAACGGGACGCACAAACTATGTGTGGAGCTGAAACTGGACACTAGAGGGAGAGAGGGGAGACACGTAGAGAGAGAGGGGAGACCAAGAGAGAGACGGGACTAGGGCTAAAGACATGGCAATCAGCTAGGCATGGCTTTTAGCTAAACATGGTTAAGCTGGACTTAAGCTATGCGCACTGGGACACTCGGGAGATAGGAAACACAGAACAGCTTGAGACACAAAGGGGCTATGGCTAGAAGCATGCTAGTTACGGTAACTCAACATAGATTTTAGCTAAACACGCTCCTAGCCAAACACACACCTAACTACTTACCTGACTCTAGCTAAAGACACAAGAGCACAGGAGGACAAAAACCACAGTACTTACATACATTTAGGACAGGACTGAATCAGCTCCACTAACACAGACATAACATACACAGAAACATTACAAATAAGAGAGCCCAAGTCAACACAACTTAAATCAAAACATAAACTAAACAAAAAACAGAACAAACCAAACCAAACCAAAATGCCCACACGACAAACAGTGGTTAAACTAAAAATGCTCGACCCAGTTTCTTCTTCTTCTTCTTCTGTTTTAATGGCGGTTGGCATCCAACGTTAAGGTGCATTACCGCCACCTACTGTACTGGAGTGTGGGTCTGAATCCGCTACCTCCCACGCAAAAAAAAATAAAAAATAATAATAATAATAATAATAATAGTAAATTCTCCCCTTCATACACATACTAATTATATTCTGTTAATTAAACCAGTTATTCTCAAAAAATGTAATACACTTCTATTATTATGACCATTAAGCATGTCTGCAATATTAATTCCAACTTGTCCTTGTTCCTTAGCTTCTTCCTTTAATATTTCTCTTTCTGTAATGTACTTTGGACAATGACATAGTATGTGTTCCACTGATTCCTCCTCCTGACAATGATCACATAATCCAGTTGGATGTTTCCCTATTAGATGTAATGTTTTATTCAATCCTGAGTGTCCCATTCTTAATCGAGTAATTATACCTTCAGTTTTATTATCTCCTTTACACTTCCTTCTATTTCCTACTTTCTTTTGAATTCTGTAATAATGCCTACCCGTTATCTCCCTATCCCAGTTATACTGCCATTCCTTTATTATATTATTTCTAACTATTGCTTTTACTTCAGATTTACTATACAGGATTTTCATAATTTCATCTATATCACATGCCTCTTTGGCTAAAACATCTGCAGCTTCATTTCCTTTGACTCCTATATGTGCTGGAACCCACTATTACTGTATTTCTCTGTAGTCTAAATAAAATTTCATAAATTTCATATATGCAATCCTGTCTATACTGTGACGATACTGCTTTAATTGACATCAATGCTGAACTGGAGTCTGAGCATATAACTGCTTTCTTCAGCCCACTTTCCTCTATCCAGTACAAAGCAGTTATTATAGCCATTAACTCTACTGTATATATTGATAGATGATCTGTTGTCCTTTTCTTTATTGAAACCCCAACTTCTGGTATAAAAACACCAAAACCAGTTTTTCCTGTATCCATCTTCTTGGATCCATCTGTATAAATTGCAGTATACTTATGATATATTGTCTTTATTCTCTCTTCTATCATTCCTGACATATTCGCTATATTTTTATAATCACTACTCCTATCTAGTAAATTCAAATCCATAAAAGCCACAGGAAATAACCATGGTGGTGTTACTGCTACTGGTCTTGATACATTAAATCCTTTATTATTCAATCCCATTTCTTTAGCCACTTCTACGCTATCCCATCCAAAAAATTTCTTTTGATCTTTCTCATATTCCCAACTTGGATTAAGAACACTTTTTGCTGGATTTCCATTTTCTGATTGACCTTGCAGATTAATCCAGTAGTTCATCATGAGCTGTTTTCTTCTTAATCGCAAAGGTACTTCTCCCATCTCTACATGAAGTGCTGCTATCGGTGTAGTTTTATATGCTCCACTACATATCCTTAAAGCTTGGGCTTGAACAACTTCTATTTTTTGTAGTGCCGTCTTGGAGGCTCTCCCATATATAAAACATCCATAGTCTAACACTGATCGTATTAATGCTATATTTATTTTCCTTAACCCATTTCTACTAGCTCCCCAATCTCTTCCAGTCAAACATCTCATTATATTAATTATTTTTTTACATTTGTCAACTATTCTATTGATATGTTCAATCCACGTTAATTTTGTATCCAACCACATCCCCAAAAATTTAAACGACTTTACCTGTTCCAGTTTTTGCTCATACATTTTAACTTCTATATTATCTATTATTTTTTTCTTAGTAAACAATACTACTTTTGTCTTTTCAACAGATAATTTAAAACCCCATGAATATGACCACTCCTCTACTAAGTTTATAGCCTCTTGTATCCTTTGCTTTACATGTGCAACATTCCTTCCTCTCTTCCAGAGAGCTCCATCATCCGCAAATAATGATCGCAATATCACTTTGCACATGTGAAAAAATGTCATTTATCATTATTGTAAAAAGAATTGGACTTATCACGCTCCCTTGCGGAGTTCCATTCTCCACTACATATTTCCCTGAAAATGCTGATCCAATCCTGACTTGAATAGTCCTACCAAATAAAAAGTCTTTAACCCACTTAAACATTCTTCCTGTGATTCCTAATTTATCTAAATTAATTAAAACTCCTTCTTTACATACCATATCATATGCTTTCTCTATGTCTATAAACACTGCCGCTACCACCTCTTTATTAACCTGCGCTTTTCTAATTTCTGTTTCCAAACTTATTATAGGGTCCATAGTACTTCTCCCTCTTCTGAATCCGCTCTGGTACATTGAAATGATTCCTCTACTTTCTACATAATGAGGTAATCTTTCTATTATCATTCTTTCCATCACCTTTCCAATATGAGAAGTAAGTGCTATCGGTCTATAATTACTAGGATCTACTGCATCCTTTCCTGGTTTCTTAATGGGAATAATAATCGCTTCTTTCCAGCTACTAGGAAGTTTCCCCTCTTCCCATACCTTATTATACAATCCCAGCAACTTACCTAAAGCCAGTACATCTAAATGTTTTAACATCTCATAACATATATTATCTTTTCCTGGAGGCTGTCGCCCCAAATGTTCCTAATGCCCTCTTCAATTCTCCTATACTAAACAGAGCTTCCATTGCATTGTCTGTACTTTCTCTTTCCTCATCAATACTAGGATATCCCTCTTTTGTTCTTTCCCTTCCTCTTTTTCCATTTTCTGTTAAATTACTTGAACTATGAATTTTAATAAGTTCTCTTGCTATCATTTCTGCCTTCTCTTTTTCTGTAATAGCTGTTTCTTCTCCTGCTTTTAATACTGGATACTGCCATTCCTTTTTAATCTCTCTCATACTCTTTATCATACCCCATATTTCTTCAATTGGTGTTGACCTTCCTATTTTACTACAGTATTTCCTCCAACTCTGCTTCTTTGCTTCCTTAATGGTCTTCCTCACTATTGCTTGTGCCTTTTTATACTTTATTAAATTTTGAATGTTATGTGTTTTCTTTAACTGCTTAAATGTTCTATTCCTCTCTCTAACAGCCTCGCTACACTCATTTGTCCACCAAGGTACTGCTCTCCTCTTCATGCTGCCTTTATTTTGAGGTATAGTCTTTCTAGCCACTTTTATAATGATTTCTCTAATCTTTTTATCTATCTCCTCTACCTCTTCATTTAGATCAACTTCCATACTTTCTACATTACAAAGGTACATAAACATTCCCCATTGGGCCTTACTAAATATCCACTTCTCTATCCTTCCCCTTTCCTCTTTTTTCCCTTTCTATATTAACTGACTACTCACGGGGAAATGATCACTCCCTAATGTGGACTCTTCCCAAACTTCCCAGTTACACATATCTCCTAGACTTCTAGATACCAACGTTAAGTCTAACTCTGACACCTTACCTCTATGTAGATCAACTCTAGTTCCTCTACCATCATTTATACAGACCATGTTCATTTCTTCTAACAGTATCTCAATTACCCTTCCATTCTCATCTATCCTCTCCCCTCCCCATAATGGACTATGCGCGTTAAAATCTCCACATATAATTACCCTTCGTTCATAAATTCCTTTAATTAGTCTTATTTTATCAATATCCAATTTCCTACAAGGATTATAGTAATTAATAATTATCAACTCTACCCCTTTAATCCATACCATTAATACTATGTACTCCTGATTACTTCCTTTTTCTATTTCTCCAAAAGATATACCCTCCTGAATAAATGTTACACCCCCCCCCTCCTATTCCTTCACTTCTATCATGTCTAATACTTACATACCCATATATCTTAAATTCTAAATTAATCTTCAACCATGACTCTTGAATACATATAACATCAGGTTTATTTGGTAACTCTTCAATATATTTTTTAAACCCCTGTCCGTTTGCCAAAAGACTTCTCGCATTCCATTGCAATATAATTGCCATAATTATTTATGTAATCTAAGTATTATCTTGACTTGCTTGTGCATTCAGATTATTCCTTACCTCTTCCCATGTTAATTCACTCACTTCAAGATGATGTACAGCAGCCTTTACTATTATCTGAATTCTTTCTGTCTTTGATTTGATTTCCATTGTAGCATTTATTACACCTGCAATAAATGTTACCAATTTTTTTAACATCTATTAGTGTTTTCTTCTCATTCATTTCTTCTTGTACTTCCATATTTTGTCTTGTCATTCCCGCTCCTCCTTCCGCTCCTCCTTTTTGATTTACTCTTTTTACTGCTTCTGCATATGTTATCTTGTCTTTTGTTTTAATTTGTTGAATTTCCCTCTCTCTCTTCATTATTGCACACCCTCCATATGCTACACTATGATTTCCTCCACAGTTGCAGCATTTTGGTTGTGTATTAACATTGCATTCTTCATATCCATGATTTTCTCCACATCTCGCACATCTTTTCTTCCCTTTACACACTTTGGCCACATGCCCAAATCTTTGACAATTGTAACATCTTACTGGGTTTGGTATGTATTCCCTTACACTGTAGTTCATATATCCTAGCGTCACTCTTGTTGGGAGCCTCTCTTCATCGAACACAATCATAATCCCCTCACTATCACTCCTTGTACCATCCCTCGTTGTTTGTAAACGTCTAACTTTGATCTTTCCGACTCGCATATTTGATTTAATATCATCCAAATTTATTCCGATTGGAATTCCCCAGATTACTCCTTTAGTCCATTTACTTCCTTCTTCGATATTACTCACATTTAATACTTTGTATTTACCGATTTCCTTGATTTTCTTAGCTTTTCCTCTTTGTTCCTCATTCTTACAAACAATCAATAGATTCCCATCTCTTAACACTTTGGCCATGCAAATATCTCCCACTTGATTTTTCAATATTGTTGTCAGTTTTATTGGATTCATTGATGATATTCCATTGCCTTCGCCAAACCTAAGCACAATTTTGTATGACATTGACTCTTGATTCCTTTCCTCTTGTCTGCCTCTTAATTCATCCAAGTTTCTAGCTTTTTTTGCATTGATTCCATCAAATTCACCTCCTCTTTTATTTTTTGATCTCGTTGATTCTTGGCTCATTTCCATACTATCATCACTGTTTTCCGTTTTACAATCTCCCCATTCAGGCCCATTTCCAGTACAGCTGTGCCTTACCGCCATTCCTTTTCTTATTTCTCTTACTTTCCCAATTTTAGACCACATATTTCGATCTTGATCTCCAGCACACTTGTTCTTCTTTCTTTCTTTTCCATCCAGTAATTCAGAATTTTTTAACTTTTGGATTGTTTGCACAGTTTTCACAATTCCGCTCCCTACCCAATGGCTCGTTCCGTCACCATTTTTGTTTTGAATCTTCCTACTCAAAAAAAATACAACTTGCAAGCTGGCGCGTGGAAATCGTCATCTGTATGTTCGTCTGGGAAATCTCTTCCGGTTTCTCCTGGGTGTAAATCGGAAGCCATGCTAACTATTTAGCCTCGACCCAGTTTCCCAGTCTAAACAGCTATTTATAGATGGGTTAATGGCTACCTCGGCTCAGGAGTGCACTCGCATCACCTGACCGAGGTGCCTGCTGGGAAACTGAGTCAGCCAACAAAAACTACAAATAAAAAACAGCGACCTCTGGTGGTGGACCCTTACAGTAGCAAGCTTTTTAAAAGTGTGGGGGATGAATGTGGTTTGTTTTTTAACAATAAAAAGGATGAATACAATGACTGAAGGGTACAAAAGGTATTAACATACAAGATATAAAAAGCTCTTAATTTAAATGAGTGATAATGATACTAGAGTGATACTAAAAACACACTCAGAACACACTTGCTAGACTTTGAAATGCTTTAATAATCACAGGAAGAAATTATTTTGTTACTCCAAATTTACAGACAACATTTCATACAAACAACATACTGTATATTCAGAACAAAAACAACATATAAACAACTATGTACATATATAAATGCAACCAACAACAACAACAACTGACCAAATAACTATATCTCTCATTTAAAAGAACCAAAAGTGCTCTTTCTGCTCTCCTTACAATAAATAAACTGCTCAGCAACCTTTTTTCTATTTACCCTGTCCAGCTTGTCTTTATGTACATGGCACACAGCAACACTGTTGGGGCAAGTTTGGGTCATCATGCTGCGTAGCCATGTTTTCAGCCTCCGGAGGCTGCTGAAACTCCTTTCTGACTCTGCTGATGACACAGGCACAACTAGGAGGAGTCGCGCAACTGTTTCGACTTGGTCAAAGAGACCACGGACCTCTGGGGTCATTCCTTGAAGAACTGCAACAACTTCAGTACTAGACTGGAAGCTGTACTTCATTCTGAACAATGAAAGCTGAACTTTAAGGATGTCTGGGTTGATTTCTGGGTACTGTTGGAAAACAACATGTATTTTTCCAGTTAATAGAACTTGTTCCAGGTGTCCTAACATTTGCAGTCCTTCCTGCTCAAATCTTTCGCTAAACTGCATGTCAGCAGCATTCAGAACTTTGTAGAATTCAGTCCTGTAGTAGTCAGAAGGGGACACATATACATGTGCAGGAGCACTACCTGTGAAGCGCTGAGGTGGGATACGGACACGAGGAGCGGCAATAGGAGTGAGATGGAGTGTTTCACACATACTTGTTGCCTTCGTGTAAAGAGCCTGAAAACTCTGAGTTTCTCTTTTTGCTGAAACTTTCCTTAACACAGGCAACAGCTTAAGGCATCCCATCTATGGTCTGAATTGTGCTCTGGAGGGACATATTCAAAACCTCCAACTTCCCTGTGATCTCCAAAGCACACAGAAGACCAAAGACAACATTTTCCTGCTGAAATGTGTCATAAAGCCCCTGTGCCTTACTAGCCACATCAGACTGACTCATTGCCATTTCAGTCAAAGCCTTGATTATGCACTCATACTGGTTTAGCACAGTGGGGATGGCACTAGTGTAAACGGTCCACCTGGTTGGACACAGAGGTCTTATAGTGTGACATGGACCCTCGCCCCCCTCAGACCTTGCAATTCCCTTAAATATGTCCTTCAGTTTTAAGAGTATAATAATATAAATAATAGTATAAATAATTTAACAATTTACTGTTTTTAAACATTAAAATAATATACACATTAAAATAGTATCCTTCTTCTTTAGTCAACAGGTATGCAAACTGACATTATTTCTCACTTTTTTCTCCTCAACAGATCCAATCAAACCCAACAGGCAGGTCAGCTAATGAACAAACAATGCTCAAAATATCAAAATCAATTGCACTGGCAATAAACCCATAAATACATTGCTTAACATTATCAATTTGACCCTCCTCATCAATTTCCTGCCTTCTTCATCACAGTTACTTTATGCATTGCATGCCACACACATAACCGAATTTAGCTACTGAACACTATCCCAATTAGCAATTGCCATTAGTCTGAAAAAACGAAATATAATCCAGAAAACATTCGACATGTCAACAAAATATAAACATCTTCCCAAACATATATCAAGCTTATTTAAAAACCTCAAAGCATAAACATTTGTAAATGTTCAAAGTACTGAAAAACGGAGATGTAAATAATCATAACAACCATAAGTTCCCGCCTCATCTGCACGAGCTGACCGATAAATCTAACACACCAAGAGAGGCGGGACTTAAGGCAGATCAGTCAATCATCAGCCGGTGTCATGTTTGAGAGGGAGGGGAGAGGAGAGCTGAAGCGAGCGTAGACACAGAGCGGCCAGAGAAACGGAGCAGCAAATGCGAAGGCGTTTGTTCAAAACTGCGGGAAAACTGTAGAAAAAGTGTGGGTGTTGAACCCTCTTACCGGGAAAAGTGTGGGTGTTAAAACACCCACATCCCCCACGAGAAATCTCTTATAAATGACTATATCGGCGCGCGCTTCATCTGACATCAAAACTCGGCAAAGTGAAAAATCGCACGCGTGCGCTGCAGGTTCACATGAACATTTTACATTCACTAAAAGATTTATTCACAACCACATTTCGGCCATTCACACACATGCATTGTGCTATGTTGTTTGTACACACTTTTACTTTTTATCTGCACTCTAATCAAAATGCTCCCGATATGAGCCGACACAAACAGCTTCGAAAAATCAGATTATTCATCTATCCTAAAGAGAGGCAACATATACTTGCTGATTAAACACTGCATTTTTTAAAGTAAAAGCGCGCGATGTGAGCAGCTTTAATTATTAATAATTAAATAATTATTCAATGCTGGACATAAACAGCTAAAATCAAGATGAATGTTATTATTTAGATTGTTATTATCATGTACTTTTGCTGTTTTTTGGTTCAGCGTTAAATGATTATTTAAAACTGAAGCGCCTCTTGTAGATTCATGCCCCGAGTCATTTTATCATACAAAGATCATTACGTTGTGCTCGGACCACTGACTCCAAAATAGAAATTTATACCGTTAAAATAAAAATGTTTTTACAAGCCCTTGAGCTGTTGTTTGTGCTATTTTTATTAATTATAACAACAATAACAGTAGACAGAGAGAAACATAGAGTCTGTCTAAACAAAATTTATTGCAGCCATTTGCAAAATGTCTCCTTGCGCCACCTGGTGGTCATTTCACAAATTATTTTGAATTGCGACTGATTTATTTTGGCTGTTGCCGTTTGCCGCGACAGAGTGCATGGCAGTCATAGACATTCCGCGTGAGTAACCACTGTACTTCAAGCAGCTGGTGGCCACACCAGATACTGACTGGTACAGTGGTTAATCAATCGGAATGTAGGTCCTACCGTCGCCGCGCTCGGTGGTACCGTTTGGCTTTGTGCGTTTGCTGGCTTTTACCATTGAGTGGCGCTATATAACTACAGGCTGACGCCTCATGCCTTAGTTCATTCTCTGCTGGATTAATGAGACACAGAGTTTTAGAACTGCACGTAGTAGCGGATAAAATCAAGTAAAACATTGTAGTTAAACAAATTTATAATCACAGAACTAAAATGACGATACAAATGTAGAATTTAAATTAAATTAAATCTTATTAGGATCAAATTTAAACAAAATAAATGTTAACACAGTGAGCCTTTAAATTTTATCACGTGTAATTAGAAAAGACGCGTGTAGGGTTTTGTGTCGTCTTATATCTTGTGTTCTTTAAATTGTAACATTGTCAGGACGTTCTACTGCGTCAGCTGATGTTGGTCATTCAGCCCCGCTTGTGTTTGTGCGTTATTATAAGAATGAAATGCAGTAGACTGTTATGATCTGTAAACGGGTTCGACCCATGTTGCACGGGCGGCACCATAAAGCACGGACACGAGGCGAGGTCTTACGGGAAAAGGGTAATTTATTTAGGTAAAATGGGGAAGGAAAGTGTTGAAGGAGGGAGAATGGAAAGAATGGGATAAAGGTTGTGCATGTGCAGTTCCGGGGGCTGTGCCACACTGGCATGCGGGCACACAGCTGATGCTAAGTGTTGGTGCGCGGAGTGGCAGAACTGAGCACGCGGAGGCAGCGCTCCTGCACGCTCCCTCGTGACGGCGCAACCCTTCTCCCGCTGTTGATGGCCGGCGCAAGTTCTCGCTGACGCAAAAACCTAACCACACTTTTCCTCTTCGGCAGCGGGGCTGCAAGCAGGCACGGTGCGGGAGTGTAGATGCCGCGGGAGCTCGCGCTGTCCTCAGCGCGGAGATCAAAGGGCGGAATTCTAGTGTCCTTGTTTAAAGTCCCTGGGCCACGTCACATCTCCCCACTGACATGCTTTTTTTTATATTCTCCATTACATCACGTACTTCCCAGACCTCAGACAAACCTCCGCGCCTTGCTTTTATAATGCGGAGCAAGCCCGAGATCATCTTAACGTTAATTATCGCCAGCCGGCACAAATAGGCGGCTCCCGTCCCTTTGCCGCCTATTCAGGGAGCCTACGGAGTGAGGGAGTAGTTATAGTAGATTTGGGCGTACACCCATCACACGCGCACGCCGTGGCAGATCATCATAATTGTCTGTAACTTGTATTTCATAAGGTCTTCCGAGCGGTGGTACAGCGCAACGGTGGTCATTATTTACTATTAAACTTTAAACGAATTTACAAAACTTTATGCGTGCGATTAAGCGCTGATTCTACGTACGAAAGTAAAGAAGAGGATTCTGATGCTCAACATTCCGGAGACCAAACCCCATTTAAATTAAATTAACAAATATTGCATGTAAATAACAATAGCCCACGTTTAAAAAAGCATTTTTATTTAGATTATAAAAAAATAATCCTGCATCTGTTTTAGGTGTTCCAGCTGCCACTGTTCTAAAATTTAAATTAAATCAAATCTTATTAGGATCAAATTTTAGCACAATAAATGTTAACACAGTGAGCGTTTTGATTTTATCACTTGTAATTAGAAAAAAAACGTGTATGGATTTGTGTCATCTTATTTCTTGTGTTCTTTAAATTTATAGTAGATTTATTAACTGAAATAAATTACCATAAAATTAAAACAGTGTTAGGACGTTCTACTGCGTCAGCAGATGTCGGTCTTTCAGCCCCGCTTGTGTTTTTGCGTTATTATAAGAATGAAATGCAGTAGACTGTTATGATTTGTAACGGGTTCGACCCATGTTACTCAAACAACTCAGTTCAGGTGTAAGTAAATGGATAGAAAGTAAATGTCTGTGCTGTTTGGGGGAGGGACGTGCTAATGATTTGGTCGGCTGTGTGTGTGTGTGTGTGTGTGTGTGAGAGAGAGAGGGGTGTCGCGGTCGTTTTCAGTGAAACAAAGGCTCAGCTGAAAAATGTTAGGCACATCAGTCACTTAACCCCCAATAAAAGGTATTTGAGTGTTATGATAGTTGTAATATAACAGATGCGCACTGAATACTAAACCTAAACCAGGCACGGAGATTATTGAACCAAGATAGCCCCCATACCCGTTAAAAAAAAAAAAAAAAAGAATATTATTGTGTATAGACTGATTAAAAACAATGCAATTTATGCTATCATAAGGAAAATAACAAGTTCTTCCATTTCAATGATTAAAAAAGGTAACAATGTCAACTTTAGAATCTAGAATGCAGGAGATTAAAATTACACAAATTGAAATCACTGAAAGTCTCCAGAAGAGCCTCAGATTCAAGAGGTTTTTAAAGTGGGGAGAAGTGCATTTCAGTTCCTCTGAATGTATAGGTGAGAACAGCCGATTCACACCTGGGGAGGGTGAATAATTTGTATTTGAATGTTGTCTGATATTGTAAAGCACTATAGTGACACTAAAAGAACAACCCAGGATTAATAGGAATTCTTATACTGCATAAACATTATTTAGCACAAAAAAATTCCTCGCGCTCGAGAAAACTATGCGTGCGGTTGAGCGCTTTTTAGACTAAAGGAAATTAAATCGGAGGGTTTTTATTTAGACTATTAAAAAAATAACCTGCGTCTATTTTTAGGCGTGCCAGCTGCCACTTTTTAGTTAGAAGTTTTCAATACAAAGCTTATAATGCCCACATGACCTGACGGAATAAGGCACGGCTGGTGATAATTGGGGTTTGTTGGGTTACAGTAGATTTTACTTCGCGGTGTGAGTGCAATGGCCATCCGTCTGCTCGCGCTGACTCTGCTCTCCGCGGATGGCCGTACCGCCCCCCTCCCACCTCTCGCTCCTTTGAAGTTCCTGGGGCGCGTTCCATTTGCCCTGCTTACATGCCGCACTTCAGCGTTGTTGCACGCGCGCTGCATACACAGCGCGTATTAAAATCCACTGTAGCCCAACAAACCCCGAGTATTTTATAGCGCAGGATGCAAGCCCGGGCAACGATAGCAACGATAGCTCACCAGTCATGTGTAATTCTGCGGTCCCGCTGGTTCGCATGTCTGAAGGGGAGGCCGCCTAACTAGTGAGCGAGGAGCGATATTGATTTGGGCGCACGCCGTGACAGGCTGAAAAAACTGTGTCAGATTAATGTGCAAAAACTATATAATAAAACTATATAAGACTACATGCTAAATTAAAGAGGAGAATCAAGATGCCGAGTCGAAGTCCTAAGCCCAAAAATCATTTAAATTAAATTAACAAATATTATAAGTAAAAAAACAATAGCCCATGTTTAGAAACCGTTTATAAATTCCTTTTCGACATGAGTTGGCCCGGTGTTATGCGCAGAGCGCCGGGAGATTTCCTGAAGCTTAGAAATTACTGGGCATGTTTTCTAAATAGCCGCTATCTTTAATAACTGATGGAGGTTTTGAGCTGTATAAACAACTCTTAAAACTACACCTGTAACACAATAAACAGTAATATTTCAAACATTCTGCAGGCTGATATTTGGAGAAAGGAAAGAATAATGAATAAACCAGTTGTTGGGTCAAAATAACCCAACCAGGTGTTCATTTGTAAACTACATCTCATATGAGCCAACATGAGCGACCCAACAATGTGTTTAAAGTACCTGAAATAATCCAGAACTTAAATAACAATAAACCGATACAGAGATACGCTGTATAACGGTCACTGTTGTATTTACGGCAACGAGCGAAAATGTCACTTTGCGCCACCTGGCGGCCATTTTACGAATGACTTTGAAATGCAACTGATTTATTTTGGCCGCTGACGTTTTTACGCGGCGGTGAGCGCGACGGTAATAACCATTCCAATTGATCAACTACTGTACTTTTGATTTACTTTTGAGCCTCCCTTCATTCAGGGACACATTGTGAAACATTTTTAGTTTATGTCCTATGATGTTGACTCTTTTAGTGTTCATGCAAATATTTACACATTAGGTTTACTGAAAGTAAAAACAGTTGAAAGTCAGAGGACGTTTCTTTATATATATATATATATATATATATATATATATAGTTTGTGAGTATATTAACATGTGCAGACATTAATTTGAGGGGGCGCTGCATATTTATACATTTGGAATCTGCATCTACATTTTCTGTTACATGTATAGAATTAGTTTCAGCTCAGTGGTGTTAGGGTACTTATGTAGTGATAATTAGTTTCCGCCAAATCACTAAAACTAACCATGGACTATGGAAGGTGTTACTAATTTTTATTTCTTCTCTACAAGGGCACTAACTGCACAGACCAAACTGTTATCTTCTTGTACTGTTATAAAAATTCTAAATATAAACATTATAGAATATAAAAAAACTGAAAGGTTGTCTTATAAATAAAAAAGTTAAAGCAGATGGACTATATAACAGATCATATTATGTTTTTTTTTATATTATTTTTTTTTGTAATTTGTTTTATCATAAATGAACAGCTCTAAGTAGATGAATATAGTCAAATTTACTATAGGCTTTTACTATAGTGGATTCCTGCTAACAGGACAAGAACTTAAAACACTTAGAATGCTTAGCTTAGATTTGGTTTATGATAATCATATGGTAGAAAACACAAGGTAAATTTGACTATATTCATTTACTTATGCTTTTACTATAGGCTTTACGTAGGGGTCTGTCAGACAACTGTAATTTGTCCTCAGTCTGTCGAATTCAGCGGACGTAGACTCATCGCTGTGCTTGTTGTAACAGAAAAAACGCTGCAGCTTCTTGAAAGTCGTTCCTTTCTGTGACCGTTGAAATCTGACACGACACTATGTTAGGCTACATCTTGACTCATTTGCATACCAACAGTCATTGGATGTTTAACGAGGGCTCAGGGGAGGTGTGTGCGTGTACTTCTTGTACTGTTATAAAATTTCTAAATGTAAACAAACAAAATACAGCTTTTTTTTCTCAGGGGTAAAAGGAAAAGTGAAGTTGTTCAGCTGTTTAGTGTCACTATGCAGATATTACACTCAGTGTAGTTACCAAAATCTTTAGCTTAGTTCTCATTGAGTGGCCACACATCACTTCCACATTTCCCTCGCTTTTATAACATAATTCTTATGTGTCTCTTAGTCTGATTCTTACACACCGCGGCCAAGTGAACTACGTTCCCGCCTGAACGAAACAAGGCATAATCGTGGTGTTTGCTTTGGTTATGACATCGCATAGTTTATTATCTGCTGTGGTAGATCTGATTTATACAAATTCAATATTGTTTTAGCGATAATTTCACAGAAGCGAGTCCAGAACTAAATCGCTGCTCCTGCTCCATCCAAGACGTTCAGAAGCTTCAAATAGAATGAAAGAACTAATTAATTTTCTCAAAACTATATAAAATTAAGTAGAGCATTCCTTTTTGTTATAGTACGAAACCCCTAGATGGACAAAGGAGAAGAAAAAACGGCAGAACAAAGTCATGCCAAAAACTTTGTTGGTTATAATGCAAAACATGACTTTTTTTTTCTTTTGCCGTTTTTTTTTCTCTTCCTTTGTCCCCTTAGAGACGCTGTAATGCTTGGATTTAATTAAACCACTAGTTACTTTGCTACGGGGTCGAGAATCAAAATACAGGTTTTTAAACAAGACTTCCGGTATTGAGCAATCAAGACAGGACAAGTAAAGACGCGACGCAATAACTAGATGTAAACCAAACCAAAGTGTATTAAACAAAACAAATCAACAAACAAACAAACAAGGTGCACCAAAACCAATATATACAAATATATTGGTCCTTTTTTGTTTTTTATTTGTGCTGGTCCCTCCCACTTGGGCGCTAGCTTGGCAGAAAATCTTTTCGCTGTGGAGGAGAGTGGGTGAGTTTTTATCCAAACTAGATCTCCCGGTTGTAAGTGCGCATCTTTTCCCAGGGCATTGTAGTATCTAGCTTGTTTGGATTGTTGTTGTTTTACTCTGCGTTTCTATGATGTATTGTAAAAACGAACTGCTGTAGGCATAACGTCCATCGGGTGAGACAAGAGCTGGTTTTCGGGCAGTTGAAGGCCCATGACAGGGCGGCATGGTCAGTAAAGACCTCAAAAGCGCGACCTTCTAGATAGTGCCTCCATTTTTCTACAGCCCAGACCACGGCCAAACACTCCTTTTCTGTTGTGCTCAGAAATTATGCTCAGCTCCTCTCAACATTCGCGAGGCGTAAGCTACTGCTCGTTCTTCTTCTGCTGAAGTTTGGGTAAGTATGGCTCTCAGGCCCACTTTGCTGGCGTCCGTGTGTAATTGGAACGGCAGATTTAGGTTTGGTTGTATTAGTACTGGTGGGTTTTGAAGTGCGTATTTGATGACATCCATGCTGTTCTGGCATTCTTCGGTCCACTCCCATTTTACTCTCTTCTTTTTTAAATTATGTAATGAAGCTGTTATCTAAGTGGGAAATGAACTTGTGATACCAGCCGGCAAGACCCAGAAAACGTTGAAGAGATTTTAAGTCTTGAGGAGGAGGATATTTTGCCACCGCCTTAGTTTTCTCTGGGTCTAACTGCACACCTTCTTTAGAGATGACATGGCCAATGAACTTTAGCCGCCTTTTAAAGAAATGACACTTCTTTATGTTGAGGAAGAGATTGACTTGGGTGAGTCTGGAAAATACTGCGTTAGGATGCATTCTATGTTGTTCTAGTGATTGTGAATAAATAATGATGTCATCTATATAGACAAAGCAATATTTTCCCCGTAGATCCGCCAAGACTTTCTCCATCAGTCGTTGGAGGTGGTGCGGGGCCAAGCGGCCATTAGTTTCAGCAGCTCCTCTTCATTGTCGGTGTCCCAGGATGTCACGCTTTCTGTGTTTTCCTCCGCGCATAGTAGATCATCAGGAGTCACAGGTAAGGCAAGATACAGATTGGCTGTCGCCGGGAGCTGAGTGTGTCTCGAGACAGACAGGGCGCGAGACAGTCCCGGTGGAGCACGACCACTCGCGACTGCCCTGTCAACCTCACCCGGTAGACTACATCAGAGAGCTGGGCGATTACCATACAGGGGCCCACCCAGTGAGACATGAGCTTAGGCAAGAGCCCCCTTTTCCTTCCAGGGGGAATACACCCAAATCTAGCCCTCCTCTGTGAGTATCATACAGGCGGCGCTGCTTAACACCGGCGTCCGCCAAGTGTCTACGCGCCAACTCGTGGACACGGAACAGTTTGTCTTTTAAGGAACAAAAATAATCCAACCCAGGCTTCGTGGGTAAATCAGACTGTGGAGGTGGCCCGAACACAAGGTCCACATGCGCAACTCGCGCCCGAACATTAACGTAGCTGGCGTCAGCTGAGAGGACTCCTGCACTGCTGTGCGATATGCCCACAGCACGAGAGGCAAATGTCCATCCCAATCCTTCTGCCGGTCGCTGGTCAGCACGGCGAGTTGGGTGGTGAGCGTCCGATTGAACCGCTCCACGAGGCTGTCACTTTGTGGATGAAGGGGCGTGGTGCGGGCCTTTTTTACCCTGAGGCGCTCACACACTGCCGCAAACACCTCCGCCTCGAAGTTACGCCCCTGATCGCTGTGTAACTGCTCCGCCGCCAAATCGGCTGAACACCTCATCCACCAGCACTCGGGCGGTGGTGGAAGCGCTCTGGTCAGGCACAGCAAACGCCTCCGGCCACTTGGTGAAGTAGTCCATGGCCACTAGCACATACCGGTTCCCGCAATCGGAAATGGGAAACGGCCCGAGAATGTCCACGCCCATACGCTCCATAGGTGCCCTCACCCGAAAGTCTTGCAGGGGTGCTTGCGAGCGCTGGGTAGGGCCCTTCATTGCCGTGCAGACGACGCATCTGTGAACAAAGAGTTCACTATCCGTGTGGCAGCCCGGCCAGTAGAAACGAGCGCGCAACCGCCGCAGCGTTTTAGTGACTCCAAAGTGTCCCGCGCCTGCGTGCCCATGGACCATCCTGACACACGTGCCCATAGAGTCTGCGGCACCAGCAGCTGAAAAGATCTGCCAGCGCCACACGGCCGTTCCCAGTGGCGGTAGAGTAAGCCCCCCCGCAACGCAAGTCGATTAAACTGCGAGTGGAGGGCCTTTTCCTCTTGTCCCAGGTGAGCAACCATGGCATAATCCGGTCTCTGGCCCGCGTTAACCCAACTTAGTACCCGCTGCAGTGCCGGATCCTTCTCCTGATCATAGTCCATTTGTGGCACAGGCGGAACGACTACAGGTGATGATGTAGGCGACGCAGTAACTCGGCTGCACGCCGGCTCGGTCGGCTAGTTACCGACGGGGGCTCCGGGGGACTGCGCAGGGAGAATGTTCTGATTCACAGGGGTCGGAGAGTGTTCGATGTCGCGACTACCCACGCGCTCTTCAACCCGCTCGCAGTGCCGACAACGCTCTTTGCTACACGGCCGGCGGGATAAGGCATGCAGTTTTCCCGCTCGGTGCTAAACGGTAAAATTATAATCCTGCAACCGCTCGAGCCAGCGCGCTAACTGCCCCTCGGGCTCTTTAAAGCTAAGCATCCACACCAGCAAAGCGTGATCAGTCCGCAGCGAGAAGGATTGCCCATATAAATACGGCCTAAAATGTTTAAGGGCCGCGACGACCGCTAGCAGCTCGCGCCGTGTGACGCAGTAACTTTTCTCCAGTCCAGACAACGCGCGGCTGAAGTAGGCGATAGCACGCTCTTTACCCTCGGAAACCTGAGACAGTACAGTACAGCCCTACACCGCTTGCGTCCGTGTCGAGGATAAACATACGAGACGCGTCAGGATATCCGAGAACGGGCGACGTGACCAGAGCTTCCCGTAACCGAGTGAAAGCGCGCGCGTGCACCCTGTCCCATTGAAACGGCTGATTCTTTTTCGTGAGCCCGTGCAGTGGACTAGCTATCGTGGCAAAATCCTTCACGAACCGACGATAGTACGAGGCTAACCCGAGGAAGGTGCATAGCTGCGACACGTTTAACGGTTCAGGCCAATTCTGTACCGCAGCAATTTTGGCTGGATCGGTGGCAATCCCTTGAGCGCTAATCACGTGTCCCAGAAACACAGTCTCTTGCCGCAACAGCTGGCACTTTTTCGGGTTAAGCCGCAAATTCGCCCGCCGGATAGCCAAAAATACCTCCCGTAGGTTAGCTAGCGTGACCTCAAACTCCTTGAAGTGCACCATTAAATCGTCCAGGTAGACGACACAACGATTGCGAGGAATTTTGGCCAACACTTTCTCCATCAACCGTTCGAACGTAGCTGGAGCGTTACATAGGCCGAACGGCATGCGCCAAAACAACTGGTAAAGACCACGGTCCGGACACTGGCTCTATGACGCCCGAGTCGGCCATCTCACGCAGCTTCTGCTCAGCGATAGCTCGTTTAGCCAAAGGAAGGCGTCTCGGATGTAACCGAACAGGAGCCGCATTACCTGTATCAATCGTGTGCTGCACCAAATTGGTATGTGTGCTCACGCTCATCTACCGCGAAAATGTTTGCGAACTCATGTAAAAGGGACTTTACTGTGTCGGTCTGTGTCTGACTTAACCCCACGCTGCTACGCTGCATAAGCTCGGCTTTTATCCTCGCTCGGTCTGCTACCGGATGTTTACATGGAGCGTCCACTGGAAGTTCCGCCCCCCCCGGGTGCGCGCTACTAACACGTCCGGCTGAGCTTTGGGAACTGGCAACCTGGCTAACCCGAAGTTACCACGTAACGTTCCGTCCGCGAGATTCAGTACCGCACCCCACCTTTCCAAAATGTCCAACCCCAAGATACAATCATCCTCAATGTCTGCCACAAAGAATGGATGAGAAAGACTGATTGCACCTACTTGTATTCGCACAGTGCGAACGGCCCGTATCTCCAAATAGCTCCCTGACACGGTGCGAATGGTCAAGGCTGGGGCCTTGCGAGAGATCTCATGTCCATGGCGAACACCCCCAGTGGCTCGGAGGCGCTCTGCTCGCGGGACGCTAGCTCTTCGCCCGCGGCCTCCTGACGGTCACCCGCGCCGAACCAGAAGTGGAGCGACTCCCGCAGCTTCGCCCAGTCTTTCCTCTCATCCGCCTGGAGATCTTTCAACGACCGGAGCGCCTCGCCCTCAAGCGAGAGAGCCACCCGGACGTCTGTTTCCGCCGTGGACCAGCCCGCAAAGTCGGCAGCTAGCTCCACCTGGGCGATGAACGCGTGGGGCTCGACAGCGCTATTGTAGGACGGCAGGTGCAGCTGCAGGTCGCCTCGCCGGCTGACGGCGCACGGAGCTGTAGCTTGCTCCAGGGTGCGCTCAAACCCGTTACTCTCCATCCCACTTCTGACACCAAATGTAGCGTTTTTCACCGCTAAGCAGACACTTGGAGAGACGGGTGAGCTTCCTTGCTGCCCAATGCAAATGGCTGGGAGTAATTTATTTTCTAACAGCACGTAATAACAACAAAAGCACATTCAATCAGTTTATAAACACACATCTAACTCATACACACACACCCTGGCTGAAGCCACTAACCCAAACACCTTTCCTCGACAGGGTGAACACCTAACAACCCCTCCCGCAAAGCATGATGGTTACTAGTGCAAAACCCAGCCCACGCCACAATATACACAGAAATAGAAGAATAAATAAATATATATATATATATATATATATATATATATATATATATATATATATATATGTAAATACATTTTGCCCAACTGGCACACCTTAAAGATGTTTAAAATAGTGTATGCCTTTGTTCATTAAAAGGCATGTGCTCTGGAGGTCAATGAGTGTCCAGGTGTGACTTGGTGGTTCCCCCCCAACTTGGGGTGAAGCTGTAAAACTGTCTGCTTCGTTTACTGGATTGCCGATTTACACCTTTGTTTTTAGGGTTTATTTCAAGGCGCCTTGTGAAGTTTCCTCCAGCTTTGTTTTACAGATGCGCCTTTATGATCGCGAATCAGATAAAATTATCGGGATGGCGACATGCAGGCTAGAGAGGGGGTTCAGGAATGTGATCCATTGACTGTTCTCTCTATGGGAGCCCTGTTCATCGTTACATGGGTTCCCCAAAGTTTGCATTGGGAGATTAAGTTCCTGAACCTTTGAGGTGGAAATTAGGTTCTGATCAGATCCAGAGTCTATTAAAGCTGAGATTGTGTGGAATCTGCCTTGCACAATGATAATGACTTGGAGGAGTGGTTGTGGGCTAGGGAAATGGTTAGTGGCTGGCCCCTCCAGAGCCCCTAGGTTCACTGGAGGGGCTTTGCTTTTAACGCGCAGTGGAGACAATAGTGGCCTATCTGGCCACAATAAAGACAGGAACCGGATTGGATTCTTCTCTGACGTTTTTCTGGAGAAATCCGGGCCCGGCCCACTGTGGAACTTACATACAACTAACATACAACGTACATAACATACACTAACATACAACGTAATTAATACAATTTAAGTATATATTGAATGTATTATAAGTACATTACAGCTATTTTTACTGTGTTACAAATACATGATTAATATACTACGAGTATATTCTTATTGCAGCAGTAGCATGCTGTTATACTTCTGTTCAATTACAAATACTCTATATAAACTTCTATACTACAGTATTGCAAATGTGTTACCAGTACACTAAAGGTGTTTCGGATAATTTACAAATGCTAAATGCATTTTCTACACTATAACATGTTTTTGAAAAGCATTACATCATAAAGGGTTTTTATTTACTATTAAAGTCTTTATCTATTTTGTATGACTGTTTATATAAATCTCTGTAAACATGTAACAAATTAAATTTTTACACCCATGGCCATTTTTTGTAACATGGCAAATCAAAATAAATAAAATAAAATAAATCTCCTCCAAAAAGAAATGTTAAAAATTATAATTAATATGAAATAAACACAATACATGAATAATTCAAAACACAAAAAAATAATACATACCTGATTTTAAAACCAAGTATTTGTTGCGTTAAATGCTTTAAACTATGTTTATTCAACTGAGGTAGATCTAACAACTTACAAAATGTTTGAACTACATGTTAAACAATATACACTTGTAAACAACCTTTAAATAAACACAATCTGATTACAAAAATCAGGTTCCAGTGGTGAGAGTGCAACTGGGGTAGATCTGGTGCAGAAGACAACCTACCACATGTAAAAATGCTGTAAACTACATGTTTAGCTTAAAAAAACTAATTAAGATAAACAAACAAAGGAACTGATAATATTAAAGTAACAACCTACCAAATGTTTAAACTACATGTTTAACAACTTACACTTGTAAAACACCTTGGAATAAAAAAAAAAACAACAATCTGATTTGCAAAAAGTTTTTGTTGTAGAAATGCAACTGGGGTAGATCCGGTGCAGAAGACAACATACCAAATGTAAAAATGCTTTAAACTACATTTTCTACAACATACTCTTTCAAAACTACTTAGCAGGAACTAACAAACCCAGAGTGCAATCAAGATAGATTTGGTGGCCAGGACACAACCTACCCAATGTAAACATCCAGGCACTTAAAACAGCACTCTGTTTAGCTTCCAGCACTCTGGAAACGTGGGGATGTTGCTTAGCACAAACTCATCTTCCACCACAACATGTGACTTCCATCACAAGGGCAAGAGAGGTACCAGTGATGTCTGGATCATCCAACTCCTCCACCAAAGAGGGTCACAACTGTAAACATGTCTAGTAATGAATTACATCATCAGCTATATCAACAGAATTTTTCGGTTAACTATCATTTTAATATAGTATCATACTTAACCTGGCAGGCATTTTTAGTTTACACTGAATTGGCCCAAATTGAAAAAATAGACAAAAACATACATAGAGAATTTGCAAAAGTAGAGTGAAAAAAGTTGAATATATGTTATGGTAATTCATTAATGAAGCAAAGACCCTGGTAAGCACAAAAACTGATCCTGTTTGGTGAGTGCACTAAATACTTACATTCCATGTCTTAAAAAAACTGTGGGTCATTTTCACGCAAGTATACTGCTAGGGCACGGAGAACTACAGTGCCCTTTATGTTGATTGTAAGGATTTCTTGAATTTTGGTAGACCTCCTTTTGTCTACTCAGTGCTCAGCCTGTATTCTGCTTGTCCCGCCTGGTACCAGGGAACCCCTCAATGATACACACAAGTCAGTGCTCAGTGAGACGTTCAAAGTTTATTGTGGGAGACAGGAGTATATATACGCACACACACAAAGAACCAAAGAAAAAGTGGATGCAGAAGTGTTTACATCCAGTCTGGAATGCTTTTAACAGATAAGGTAAGGAAGAACATAAATTTAGGAGTAGCTCTCAATTTACGAGCGTTTAACAGTTTTACGACCTTTAACATAAACTTCCATAGGATGTGTTTTTTGAAAGCACAGCTTATGTCGTGAGAACAGGAAGAAAATCACTCTGTTCTCATGCACACAGAATACAATGAAACATACTAAAAATCAAATATTCCCTACAATTCCCCCCTTTTATTCATAAGAAATATCGTTGAATAAAACTCAGAGCTTTCAAGAAGTCGCTGGTGGATAATAGGTCATCAGACGCGGCGCAGGAACATAACCTGAAACATACTTGTACAAAAGATTTTGCACACAGCGAAAAATACATGGACCTAAAAGACATAACAACAATAAAATAAACAAAACCGGTACGACAAGGGAGAGATAAGGAGCCCATTGACCAAACAAAGTATACCAAACTCCCCAACCTACTTGACCCTTTTCATCATCCTTTAACTGAGAAGCAACCTCGCGCATCTTTTCCAAAGCAGTAGAAATTTTTCCATGTTCATCATCATTAGCTGGAATGTATGTACAACAACTATCACCTACCATAGCACAAACACCCCCCTTCTCTGCGAGGATTAAATCAAGGGCCATTCTATTCTGTACCGTGGTCAGTCGAAGAGCAGTTAATTCCCCTTTAATACCTTCTACAGCAATATTAGTGGCATAAACAAAAGTAGCTAACCTGTAATGTGTTACCTCAATCTGATTCCATAACTGAGTCACACCATATTGAGGAAAAAAAGCATGCCAAAATTTAACTGCCTTAATCTGTAACTGATGATCAGGGGGAGGGAATGGATCACTATCTCGCTTAAGGCGAGCATGATGTTGGGTTCTACGTGGGTTTCGTGTGACCAGTGTAAAAGAGCCTCTAAATTGAGAAGGGGCACAAATTCCAGCCCAGTTAGCAGGGAGGAAAATGTAAACAGCCTTATCACAAACCCAATACCAATCTGAATAGTGATTAATGGTCCCACGGGGGCCAGGGTGGATTACTGAGCAATTACCTTCAGGACAAGAACGATCTGGAGAATAGGGAAAATATGCTTCACTACACATATCTAGATGCATGTTTCCAAGAAATACAGAGCCATTTCCTATAAAGCAGTAAGGATATTTAAAATTGGGCAAAGTGAAGACCTGGAAAGCAGTGACGAGAGCTCTTTTCCTCGTGCTGAAGCGGAGAAGGCTAATATCTAAAGCAGTAAGTAAATAGTCACAAGGGTTTGAGAAATTATGATCGTAGTGCATCAGTCTGCACCACCAGTCAGACCCTGTTTGATTAAAAAATAAGCTATGTGTCAGGTTAGAGTTAATATACTGAGTACCATTTCGACAGTAGGAACTAATACAAACTCGTGCAGCTAGTAAGAGAGCTGATTCATTACCAGGTAGGGGTCTCAGTGACGTCTGTCCTACAGCGGAAGGGAAATGTTGGCACACATAACAAGACTCATTGGTATATTGCTTAGCGGTCCAATTAGCGAATCTCCAAAAAACATTATCATGTGGATGAGGTTGCACTATGTACAACAATCCCTTGTTCAAGATTAGGAGGACAAAAAGAAACTTCATCCTAAGGCAGGAGAGGTTTCCACTCCTAGTGCTGTTTTACAAACTCTACAGGATGGAGTGTGATCAAAAGAATACACACAAAATATAACAGGTTGAGTGCAAACTCATAAATAACTACTAGTGGTGAATTATTGCCTTTCTTGACGATACAGTGCTCAGAGTGCGGGCACGCCCAATCTGCACTCGTCCCACCTTACGAGGCGCTAAGACACCACCAGGAATGGCACACTAATAGCAGAAGTGAAATCGTCCAGCGGCAATCCAAGGCGATCCCTCTGTGTCAGGTCACATCACGGGTTGGACATCACTGCAGCACGTCTTTAGTCTAGGAAACAAAAATCACAGAAACAGAAAGATAATAATGCACACGCATTTATTCATTCTTTGGTCTCACGCCGACAGGACATCTCTTCAGCCTAGTAGCATGGATCCACTGTGGAAAAAGATCAGTTAAGACAGCAGTACGAGTAATTGCGATTATTTCTGCTGGTCCATCATATTTACAATCTCCCAGTTTTCTGGGGGTCAAAGATTTTACCAGAACAGTATCTCCCACATTAAAAGGATGTGTGGGTTTTGTTGAGGGTATTGGAGTCACATTAGCAATTTGTTCATAATGTTTAGTTAGAGTATCTATCAGAGCAGCAGAATATTCAGCAATATGTACATCAAGATCAGTTGTTCCTATCGCGGGTTTACCTTTCCTCCATGGCACGGGAAAGGGTCTGCCAAATATAATTTCATGTGGGGACATGTGCACGTCTTTTCTTGGTGTCATTCTTATTTCAGCTAGAACAGCAGGTAACAGATCAACCCAGTTTTTACTTCCCATGGTTTGCATTGCTTTAGTCAATTTTTCTTTCAGTGTCCTATTTGTTCTTTCTACTATACCTGATGACTGTGGATGATAAGGAATGTGAAAATACCAGGACAGTGAAAGATATTTACACAAATTCTGTGTTACCTGAGATGTAAAAGGTGTTCCTTTATCTGAGTCAATAGCATGAGGCACGCCATAACGAGGTATTATTTCTTTCGCTAAAAC
This sequence comes from Clarias gariepinus, assembly GCF_024256425.1. Taxonomy (NCBI): domain Eukaryota; kingdom Metazoa; phylum Chordata; class Actinopteri; order Siluriformes; family Clariidae; genus Clarias; species Clarias gariepinus. The sequence continues at coordinate 7,404,167 of NC_071119.1, forward strand.
TCGGGTCACCACCTTTGCATTCTCACGAGCACACGGGAAAGCTTCCACCCACCTAGAAAACTTGTCTACCAAAACCAGAAGATATTTGAATGTGCCACATGCAGGCATATGCGTAAAATCAATTTGCCACTCTGCAAACGGGGCAGTAGGTAATGGAAGACTTTCGTGTTTACCTAAACCCTTTGTCACATTATTCTGAGCACACACCAAACATCTAGATATTAATGAATCAATTGTTCCAAGCATGTTGGCTATGCAAAAGAGTTTTTTCATATCTTCCTTAACCCCCCTTCGCGCGCGATGTGTAACACCGTGGAACTCGCGCACGAGGAACGGAAGACAATGAGATGGCAGGCACAAACGACCATCAGCACAATACCATAAACCATCAGAAGCAACATAGGCACCTTGAGCTTGCCAAAAAGAGGAATCATTCGGCGTGGCTGAAGCTTGCAAAGACCATAAATCTACATCAGGAATCAAAGAGCTAGCAAGAAAGGATGTATTGATCAAATCAGAACCAGAGTCAGGAAAGAAAATCTGTTTTTGAGCTGCTTTTTTAGCAATACAATCAGCTAGAGAATTACCTCGCACTTCCATAGAGTCCCCAGAAGAATGACCCTTAGTTTTTACAATAGCGAGAGTACTAGGTAGATGGCATGCGTCTATCAAATCCTGAACTAGAGAAGAATGAGAAATTGGCTTACCCTCAGCAGAACGAAAACCCCTGGATTGCCAGATGCGGCCAAAGTCATGAGCGATACCAAAAGCGTAACGAGAATCAGTGTATATAGTGACATCTTTTCCCTCAGAAAGAACACACGCACGAGTTAGAGCAAAAAGTTCAGCTGCCTGAGCAGATGAGAAAGGGAGAGAGTAAGCTTCAATGGTTATATCTGGCAATGCACACACAGCATAACCACAAAGAAATTTCCCATCATACGGTTTTGAACAAGAACCATCTACAAACAGAGTGTCACCAGTTGCTAATGGAGTAGAAGACAGATCAGGGCGTATACTAGTGGAGTGAATAATCTCTGAACAGCAGTCATGATCTGTATCTACTAACGTGTCGTCCTGTGCATTGATCAAGCGTGCCAGAGCATATCCAAGGGTGTCAAAAGAAGAGGTGGATTTTATCTCTAAGTTACTTGTAGAACAAAGGATAATCTCATACCCAGACCTTCTCTGAGCCGTCATATGTTGTGTTTGAAGGTTCTGTAGCACTTGTTTAACTTGATGTGGAGAATACAAAATTAAAGGATGAGAGAGAACAATCTTCTCAGCATCTTGTACCATCACCGCACAGGCGGCCACAGCCCTGAGACAGGCAGGCAAACCTTGTGCCACAGCATCTAAAGTTTTAGATAAGAAAGCACATCGTTTAACAACACCCTGCTTGAGCAGTGAGCTTAAAATCTCATCTATTCCTGAAGCCTTGGCCTCAGAGAGTGGATATTGTTTGATATACACAGGTTGCAAGTGTTTTAATTTAGCTTTATAAGGCACACAGTGAACTAACCCCACCTCATCCTTATGTTCAGCCCACAGACTGCTTGGCACACATTCAAGGGCAGCAGGAAGAGAGCTGTTCTGTGAAGAAAGGAAACAATTATTTACACGCATATTTGTAAGGTGGGAGAAAGAAACTGAATCAGGCACTTCAACAGTGAGTTTCGCTCCAGAAAAAGTCAGGGACATGTGTAGCCTACTCATTAAATCACGACCTAACAGATTAAAAGGACAATCAGGCATGCAAACAAAACGATGAGAAAGATGAATTCCCTTATCTAAAGGACATGTTACAGTTAACTGGGGAGTAAAATAATTCCGTTGAGCAACCACTTCAATTCCCACAGAGCTGATACTTTTATTTGAGAGCGGCCCCTCGTAATCACGACCCAAAGACGACATTGTGGCTCCCGTATCAACCAAGAAAGAGAATACGGAACCATCTATACATAATTCTATAAAGGGCAACTCATTAACCTGAGGTGACTCGAAAGTACAAAGTAACACTGCGGGGCTGGAACTCTGCGGGCATCCCTATGCATCATATGCTCCTACCTGCATCCCTGAGAAGGGATTGGGTCTATATTGCTGTTGTTGTTGTTGTACTCGCTGTGGTGGCTGCTGGGAAGGATTAGGAGAAAACACCTCATTAGCATCATTCAATTGATTATACACATTTTGTCCACTACGTCCCTCATCTCGGGCCTTCGTGTGACATTCACGAGCCCAATGACCTTCTTTATAACAATAATAACAATAACCAGATCTACGGGGTACACTCTGACCCTGCAGACCTCCTCTACCTCTTCCACGGCCTCTTCGGCCTCCTCTACCTCCCTTTTTTCCACCTCTGTATCCTTCACTTTCCACAAACAAACATGCCACTTGTTTATTTTCTAAAATACCATCTCCTTCTAGTGTTCTCACACGCTCACCTAATTTTTTGATAGTCATTGTAGAACGATCTGACAATTGAAACTTTAAAATTTTCACGATTTCTGGTCGACAATTATTCAAGAAGGTTGTAAGGAAAAGTGGGTTAGGGTTTTCTTCAGGGAGGGGCATACCACCCAAAAGGGTCCAGGTCTCTCGAAACCGCTCCAGAAACCTGGATGTAGTCTCACTCTTTTCTTGTCTACAATTAGTTACCTGTGACAGATCTTGACTAGCTTGTTGACGTGCAAGAAGATAAGTAGTTAGCTCATCTTTTAAAAGTTTCATAGCCTCATTAGAATTACCCCAATGAAAGTCATATTCCTTCTTTTTCCGTCTTCCCCCACCCTCTACATCTTCCTGTTTCACCACTACAGTCCATGTGTCTTTTTCAGGGTCTAAGCATTTTACTGTTTTTATCAAATCAGCCTCATCGTACCCGATTGCAAAATAAAGCGGTAATCCGCACCCACGAGCTGACAGTGCCTAGAAGCCTTTATCAGCATATCAACAAAATGCAAAGGTTTGTTGGGAGAAGGGAGCATCTTAGTAATGTCCTTCAGCATGCTTACGGATGGTGGAAGGATTTTTGGACCCTTTAGTCCCATAGAAAAAAAAAAACGCAGTGTTTCTTGTCGAGGTTTGGGGCGAGACCTCTCATCCGGACCTTCCGAATCGTCCGAATTATCATCATCCTCACCATCAGTATCCTCGGGATCATCCGATAGAGGGCTGTCAGAAGTTCGTCCTGACACCTTCTTGGGAGTCTTTCCCCACGGTTTTGTGGGTACAGGGGAGACAGGAACAGATGGGCAGCTCACAAAAGGATTAGTGGGATTCAAATTAGGATAGATTTTCTCAATAATTAGTTGGTTAGATGCTGACGTTACTATGTCAGCATGATATGGAGGAGGAATCGGAAAGGTTGAGTGAACAGGCGGCTTGAATTTAGTTTCAGATGTAACCTTTGGAATCTTTTTCTTCTGTATTTTAGTTTCTTTTATGTCTAAATATTTATCCCAAATAGCTTTCATTTCTACCCATTTTTGATAACATGAACCCATATAAGGATAATCCCAACCTGGATCACCCATACCCTCATATATCTGAGAGTAAGCAGAGGCTAGATATTCAGGCTTAAAAGTACCTCCTCGTGGATAGGTTAAAAATTGAGATTGTGGTTCAGTCCACCCTGATAAATTATTAAGCCAAGGTGTGGTAAGGTAAGTAAGTCCACACCTATTCATCCAGTCACGCGGAACCTCTTCTGGGTCCGGCTTTGGATAAGTAGTTGTGTTCTTATTACCCATTTTATAAATGTGAATAAACCCGCGACAGAAAAAACCAATATCTTCAACAAACAACACACAATACTTTAACAAAGACAACAACAAAGAGCTCAACAAAGACAATAACAAAGAGCGGGCAACAGAATACAGCTTCCACACTATGCTTCAGTTCAAGGAACCTTTCAGAAGCGAGCGCGCGCTAAACAGGCGTAAAAGCCCCAAGACAATCCTCCCCCGTACTGTATATGGTCCAGATACCAAAAACCAGGGAGCGTGCTTGCTCTATGCTTATAGAGAAAAATTTAAAAGCAGCACTCACCTGATTAGAGGTATCCCGGACGAGCCCCCAAATTGTAAGGATTTCTTGAATTTTGGTAGACCTCCTTTTGTCTACTCAGTGCTCAGCCTGTATTCTGCTTGTCCCGCCTGGTACCAGGGAACCCCTCAATGATACACACAAGTCAGTGCTCAGTGAGACGTTCAAAGTTTATTGTGGGAGACAGGAGTATATATACGCACACACACAAAGAACCAAAGAAAAGGTGGATGCAGAAGTGTTTACATCCAGTCTGGAATGCTTTTAACAGATAAGGTAAGGAAGAACATAAATTTAGGAGTAGCTCTCAATTTACGAGCGTTTAACAGTTTTACGACCTTTAACATAAACTTCCATAGGATGTGTTTTTTGAAAGCACAGCTTATGTCGTGAGAACAGGAAGAAAATCACTCTGTTCTCATGCACACAGAATACAATGAAACATACTAAAAATCAAATATTCCCTACATTGATATCATGCATATCCTTGAAAGATTAACAAAAATAACAATGAACAAGCAAGCAAAGTTATTCTGGGTTTGATACTACGGTTGTACAGTATTTAACTCACCTCACGATCATAATTCCTGAGGATGTCACGCAGCACCTCCAAGACCTGGCCAGTAATGTGACGCTTTTGCCTGTACAAGGCAAATAGTTGTGGCGTATGCCTGTCCAATTCGCCATAGAACTTTCGAAGTTTCAAAGATTGTTGTTTGTGATGCGATGAAACTCTGCACAAATCTCCAAAATCATAAATGTATAAATGACATCAAAACAGCCTTGAAGAAACATACAATTATCTTGATAGAGGTTAAGAATAATTATCCAAAAAAATGTTTTTGCTATCTTTGAAAGATTAAGTAGTGGCCTATTCATACATATTCACCAATTTTTTAAAAAATGCTAATGAACAGCAACAAACCCCAATAGTTTAAAAGTTTTATTGACAAACTAGTTTTTAGTGTTTGCCGAAGCTGGACACATAATTTAAAGTTGAGGCAGAAAAGAGAAATGTCGATGTTTTACCTGTTACTCTATCTGAAGTGCTGGCCATTTTACCAGGAAGTCCTTCAACAATGGGTTTTCCTGTACGGTCTCCTGGCGACAAAAGGAAAATGTCATCTGCATAAGATTATCTATCAACAACAGGTTTTTCTCACTCTTCTCAACTTTGTGTAGAATGTCTAGTCTCAGTTCTCCTGAACAAATGAATTTTTGGTGCATTAGTCAATTGAAATGTGCAAATGCAAGAGTCATAGAGGCATAGCAAAGGGCTAACTTGTGTGTAATGACTGTGCTTTAAACTGTAGTGCTGAAATAACTGTGCCTGGGTGTCTGAGGAGACAGCACACAACTTGCACTGCCACTCCATTGACTTTTTTTTAACCCTATAAATGGAGTAAAGAAATTTAGCCTTAACGTTACACTGTGTTATGGAACTTACCACTGGAATTGAATCAAATCTTCACAATAACAGGGACACTACATCTATACAGGAAAACAAAAAAATAACAGCATTTTAGTTTTCATGATTATAATAAATTAGATCTGGCAAATGCTACAAACTCGACCAATGAGGCCAAAGCCAATGCACGTTTCAGTTATTGATTTGTACAATTTGTACATTGCTTTGTAAACTCTAAACACGTTATTCTACTTCACTCGGTTGCTAACTTGATCTGTACGAAATTAAATAAATATTCAGTGCAGGATAACGTGTAAAGCTGCAAAAAATATCTAAAATATCTAAAGTAAATGAAAAAAGGATACTTACCAAGTTCACAGACTCTGCATCCACTTTAGTCTACAAGGCCAAACATATGTAAATGTTAATACGAGCTTGCTGGTTTACCATCCCTAGTTTTCACAACTCTTATTATTAACTATTTTACCAATGTATTGCTAACTTTGTGTCATTAGCCTTAACGTAATGGATAAAAGTGACAGCTAGCCGCAAGTACATTAACAGCTGAAGGCAAGCATAAATTCACATTTTCCGGAACAGATAGCTTAACAAAAACAGAATAAAAAATATGCCAACTAACTGATTACAATATTAACATTACATATCAATTAAACATGGCAGTGGGGTTAACGGTTAACGGTTTAAAAAATGCGCGCGAAACAGAGCACTGCAGAGACGCTTGTCGAGCTTTTGACATTAACGTTACCAGTAAAAAGACAGCAAAGCAGAACATAAATCATGTTATAAAAGATATACGTGTAGTTATTATGATAAAATAAAAAGCAGATTAAAAAACATTTACTTACAAATCTCTCAACGTGCATCCAGAATCGCACGAGTGTCCGCCATCTTGGTTATGTTTTCTGGGAGCGTCAGTCAGGATGACGACGTACGTCCTGACGTAGATGACGTCATTGAACGTCACTCCGTATACTTAAAAAATATTGCTTCATTAGCAATGTACTGTACAGTATACTCAAAAATGATAAGAAACGTAAAATTAAAATTAAGTCATTAGTTTAAAAAATGCTATAGTTTTAAGTTCAATAAACTATTTAACCGATTTTAATTATGGTGTTCTCATTTAGTTAGTAGTACAGTTGTTCAGTTTTACAGTGTAGTTGTAGACTTATAACGCTGCTACAGTTTGTGCAAGTGTGGCTTTTGACAGTGAGCGCACAGAAGAGTGAGAGAGTGCAAAAATAAACTAGAGAGCGGAAATTTCTGAAGAAATTTTAAGTGCGACTCTGCGACGACCGGGTCAGTTCTAATGTGCACACTCTCTGCCCTACACAGAAATACTGCTCTGTCGCGATCTTTTTCAAAGGTAAAGTGCAGGTTCATTTGTTTGTTTGTTTTACTTTACAGCAGTGATTCTGTTAGTATGCACTTACACAAGTGTCATTTTTTTGACAAAACAGTCTTTCCGTTAATGTGTGTTTATGTGAAATTTAAATAAGAGAGGGGAAAAGTTTACTGGGTAAGAAAGTCTCATTAGAAGGTTAAAAACCCATTTTCTCTCTCGGGAGGGGAGGGGCTTCACACACATACATACTTTTTTTAAAAGGTAAAACGCAGGTTAATTTGTTTTATTTTTACTTTATATTTAATTTTTTAACAATTTTTTTTGTGTTAATTATTTTTATGTATTTATTTTTTTGAGGCTGTGGAATGAATAATTTGAGTTTCCATTATTTCTTATAGGAAAAATAAATTTGGTTTACAAGTTTTTTGGAATACGAGCCCACTTCCGGAATGAATTATACTTATAATCCAAGATTCAACTGTATATTGGAAGCTTCTTTGTTCCCTAGCACTGAGCAAATACTCGGTGCGTTCCACTAAACAAAAGTTGTCTTTGAAATACTGTCTTTTTTTGTAAGAGGTGGAAAGAGGACCATAGGTCCCAGGAGCCAGTGTAATTGGGTAGCACTTACAAAGCTTTGCCACCATATCTGAAAGAATTATATCATTAACCTTAGAATTATGCTTAATAAGGCTTGAGCGTAAAGTCTCTTTTAGAGTGAGACCTGAAGCAGAGTGCAATTGCTGCAATTCTTTCACTATCTCATCAATACATATCTGAGGTGCATTGTATATGCTTTCCAGTTTTAGCAATAAGTAAGCTAAATTTTTCTCAATTAAATTGGGCAACTTACAAAATTTTTTCAACCCCTGCACTTACTTCGTCTTCACTCAGTGCACCCTCAGTTTGTTAATCAACAGGATCATCTCCTGCATTTAAAGGATTTACATACCTCTGTAAAAGCTCAGTCTTGAAGTCATCAAGTGAGTGAGGAGTGTGTATACATGTTCCATGCAGCTCCATTTTTTTTGCTAATTCTTTAGATGTTGGACATTTCTATATTGTAAATACTTTTTTATTGATCTTATAAAATAAATAAAAAAATTACAAATAATAATAAATAAACATTTAAAAAAAATATTTCTTTCATGGGCTGTAAGCTATAATCAGCTGAATTGAAACAAACAAATAAAAAGGCTTGACATTTCACTTTACATGTAATGAATGTAGTATATGAGATTTACTTTTTAAAATAATTTACAAAAGAAAATTTACTTTTTCACAATATAAAAAAAAATCAAGAATGACAGTACATCACATGGGGTCAGAGCGCTGGGCCAGCTAGGATACAGCAACCTAGGGTAGACAGGCCCCAAAAGCAGCAACTTAAATTGCTAAAAAAGACCCCCAGATTTTATTATTTTGTGAATGTTTTGTTTGAAACATGCTCCACTTATAAAGCCAACTTCTTTTGTTCATGTTTTGCTTAATAAAAATACTCCAAGTCTGTACTCTCTGCATCTATGCCTCACACCTCAAGCCCACAGTCCAACACCATCCCGTATCATGACACTCCACCACTGAAAGCACAATAGTTAAATGATTTTATTTCTAACAAATTGTTTTATGGGATCATACAGTGAAATATTTACCTGGTTATTTATGACTCTGCAGATATGTACTAGTGTGTGGGTTTTTTTTTTTTACTTATTTTTGGGGTCTGATGTTTGACTGTGACCCTTCAGGTCAAATTAGAGCCATTTTGACATTTAAAAACAAAATAACCCAAATTTATGAAAATATATGACTTTTCCTAAAGTGACCCAAAATACAGAAAAAATTAAGTATTTTAAAATATTAAACATTTGTTTAGGTGCTACAATTTATTTTACATTAAAGCTGTTCCTGGCATGATTTGACCCATATGTATTGCATTGAATTTTACATTTACCAGTTTGATTAAAGACGTAGTAAGTGGAAAAAACTGCAGCAAGCCCTGTGATGAACCTTTGGTCGACACCTTTACAGATTACATGATTTTTGATGGTAATCATACATCCTTCAATTGTGGCTTCATCACCGGCAACTGATAAAGACAAATTGTAGTACAGTTGTAGAACAATTGTAAACAGTGTCTAATATGCTCATCACTACTTTACTTATTCATTGTAAAGTAAGTAACACATTTTCTGCAGATTAGCATTTACATGACCTGGGATGGCTAAAACAATATTGATGAGGTAGACTGATGGGGGAACCTTGCTTATCTGACACTTAGCCCTCTGAGTCAATACTTTGTAGAACCACCTTTTGCTGCAATTACAGCTGCCAGTCTTTTAGGGTATGTCTTTACCAGCTTTGCACATCTAGAGAATTAAATCCTTGCTCATTCTTCTTTGCAAAACAGCTCCAGCTTAGTCTGATTAGATGGACAGCGTTTGTGAACAGCAGTTTTCAGATCTTGCCAAGATTCTCGATTGGATTTAGATCTGGACATTCTACTGTAACACATGGCTATGTTTAGTTTTAAACCATTCCATTGTTGCCCTGGCTTTATGTTTATGGTTGTTGTCCTGCTGGAAGGTGAACCTCTGCCCCAGTCTCAAGTCTTTTGCAGAATCCAAGAGGTTTTCTTCCAAGATTGCCCTGTATTTGGCTTCATCCATCTTCCCATCAACTCTGACCAGCTTCCCTGTCCCCAGAGCATGATGCTGCCACCACCATATTTGACAGTGGGGATGGTGTGTTCAGAGTGATGTGCAGTGTTAGTTTTCCGCCACACATAGAATTTTGCATTTTGGCCAAAAAGTTGACTATCTTTAAACGACGACTCAAGACACATCTGTTTCTCCAGTACTTGGACTAACCCCTCCCCCCCCCCCCCCCCCCAAAAAAAAAAAAAAAAAAACCCTCTTCCTAGTTGTGTTGGACTAATGGCACTTAGTTATTAACCTAGTTAAGCCAGTGTAAGTATGTATCCAATGATGTAAACATTAAAGCACTTTTTGTAAGTCGCTCTGGATAAGAGCGTCTGCCAAATGCCTAAATGTAAATGTAAGTTCCATTTTGGTCTCATCTGACCAGAGCACCTTCTTCATGTTTGCTGTGTCCCCCACATGGCTTGTGGCAAACTTCAAACGGGACTTCTTATGGTTTTCTGTTAACAATGGCTTTCCTCTTGCCACTCTTCCATAAAGGCCAACTTTGTGCAGTGCACAACTAATAGTTGTCCTATGGACAGATTCCCCCACCTGAGCTGTAGATTTCTGCAGCTCGTCCAGAGGCGCCATGGGTCTCTTGGCTGCATTTCTGATTAGCGCTCTCCTTGTTCGGCCTGTAAGTTTAGGTGGACGGCCTTGTCTTGGTAGGTTTACAGTTGTGCCATACTCCTTCCATTTCTGAATGATCGCTTGAACAGTGCTCCGTGGGATGAAAATCTTTTTGTAGCCTAAGCCTGCTTTAAATTTCTCAATAACTTTATCCCTGACCTGTCTGGTGTGTTCTTTGGACTTAATAGTGTTGTTGCTCCCAATATTCTCTTAGACAACCTCTGAGGCCGTCACAGAGCAGCTGTATTTGTACTGACATTAGATTACACTTAGGTGCATTCTATTTAGTCATTAGCACTCATTAGGCAATGTCTATGGGCAACTGACTGCACTCAGACCAAAGGGGGCTGAATAATTACGCACACCCCACTTTTTAGTTGTAAAAAATCTTTGGAATCATGTATGATTTTCGTTCCACTTCTCAAGTATACACCACTTTGTATTGGTCCTTCACATGAAATTCCAATGAAATTGATTAATGTTTATGGCTGTAATGTGACAAAATGTGGAAAAGTTCAAGGGGGCCGACTACTTTTGCAAGCCACTGTATCAATGCTAGTTTAACACAAGCCCTCTTTGAGCTAAAAATAAGCTAAACTTACGTTGACTGGCAATGCAAACATAGCTACTACATTGCTAATTCAGTACATAATACTCATAATACGATTTTATTAGATCATTATTAGCAAATGATATAATAAAGGCTAGTACGGTGTAACAATGAAAATGATAAAATTGCATTTACCTCAAGCAAGGAGGAAAACACAGTGCGGGATGCCGTTTATCTCGACCAGTTCAGCTTTAGCCGATAAGTTTATAATTGCGTTTTAAAACTTTTCCTCCTTCATTCCTTAATATTCATGTACACCAGGTGTAAAGATGAGGCTAGATTTGATGATCTTGCTCAGATTAGACCTGCAGGAATCTCTTCTGAGGAGTTGTGAGATACACGTGACTAGACTTAAAAAATACTGTTCTGTACCGTAGAATTAAACAGTAGTTTGCAATTAATTATTATTATTTTTTAAAGAGTTTGCATTCACAGTATTCAACTGTATTTTTGAATAACAATGCCTTACTGTTGCAAAAGTTTTTTTACAGATTTTTTTTACAGTGCAGTTTGTGCTCTACATAAATAAGGGAAAATGTATTAGCTACTATATTGTGTCATGAGCGCCTGTGATGGGCGTGTGCCCAAATCTGTTATCGCTCCTCACTCACTCCGTAGGCTTCCTAGCTAGGCGGCATCCCCTTCTGCAGGTATGTGAAGGGACAGGGCCGCCTATTCGGGACCGGCTGGCAATTATTAACATTAATAGGATCTCAGGCTTGTTTTGCATTACAGAAGCAAGGCGTGGAGTTTAGTCCAGGGTCCAGGAAGTACGTTAAGTGCCGTGCAGTGAAGCATACAAGCCCACTGCCACCTTTCGCCAGTTGCATGGCCGCATGCCAGCTGGGCACTGCCCCCGGACATGCAATGCACCTTTAATCCTTTACTTTCCCATTTTTTCTAAATAAATTATCTTATAAATGACCTTTTTCTCTAAGACCTTGCCTCGTGTCCGTGCTTCATTTTGCTGCCCATGCACGTGGGGTTGAACCTGCTATAATTGGTAAAGAATTGAATTTTACACAAATTTAAGAAAAGCACTGAATCACTGCAGGTCTCCAAAAAGGCCTCAGACCCCTAAGGGTTAAAAGGTAAAAGATTGTAACATCAGAGGTCTTTTCCACCATTATTTTAAGAGTACATTTATTAAAAAGGTACAAAGCTGTTCTTCATTATTTGTACCACTGTGTACCTTTTTTTTTCCCTGAGAGTGTAGCTGTCAATACAAACATTAAACTTTCAATATAAACAATTCAAAAACAACTTTGTCGCTTATGTAACACAAAAAATGCAACAAAAATATATGTTTGTGTGTTTACCTTTAGGTGGAGAGAATGAATGGAGCAAGTGTTACAGACTGATGTTAGTGTGTGGGGTACTGCTGTGTGTTCTCCTGTTGACTGCCATCACAGTGCTGTGGATCGAATACAACATCCTGACTAAAGAGAGAGACCAGTTACAGAGAGAGAGAGATGGATGCCTGAGGACATTTTGTGATTTGTGTAAGTATATAGATTTAGCATTACATTTTCTGCCCAACAGTAAATCCATTAGCATCTTAAAACTGAAGTCTTAAAATTTAACTAACATCTTCTTACATGTTCATCTGTATAATTTCCCTAAACTCTTAGAATGAAAGCATCTGTGACACCTTTAAGATTCTAATCTATAACTTGTAAAGAACTGTAAGAGTAAAAAAGTAATATATTACTTTTTGACTTTAGTGAAGCACTCAAAGGGGCAACCCCTTTATATATTATTATTTTGCCTAATTAAAATTTAACAAATTAAACTAATGGTATATGTAATGTTTCTTTTTGCTTATTATTTGTTTATAAATTATCCATATACCAGTTTCCAATACACAGAGATAGTGCATTTAAAAGCAAGTTGAAACAGTGTTGTTACTGACATGCACCACAAGAGGGATAACACTAGCAAACATTGCTATCTCAAAGAGTTGCTAATATGCACGGTGAGTAGTGCAACTCCGAGGGTGTCAAGAACTAACCTGGAGTGACCAGAAGACGTAGCTTTAGCGGTTAGCCCTTTGTTGCATAAATGGTAAATCCAAACGCGGAAGGACATGAATAGGCAAGATAATCATGCTATTTAGTCTAAGGACTCTCACGAATGGGGAGCAAGGGAAAGACACAATCTAACCCACGTCCTATAAATACACACTTGTTCAGGAAATTAAACCAAGAAGGTGAGTACTCACAGTTTGTTGGAGAATTCCGACGTGGCATCGGCAACTCAATGACTGAGCGAGGTGCTATGGTTTATTTATCTCTTTTTTACTTTCTGGTACGCGACCGCTTAACTTCCGGGTGAAGTGAACCATGGGTGAAGTGGTGAAGGGTTTTTAGTTGCGAAATATGGAATACTGGATGGATCCGGAGCGCCGCAGGCAGCTGGAGCCGGTAGGTGACAGGGTTGATCTGTAGATTGATGCAGTACAGGCCGATGAATCTTGGTGAAAGTTTCCGGGATTCTGTGTGGAGATGGAGGTTCTTGGTTGAGAGCCAGACCTTATCACCTACTTTGAACAACCGTCCCGGAGGGTGTCGACGGCGGTGTTGGGTGATGTAGCAGGCGTTGGTACTTTGGATGGCACGGTTGGCTTGCTTCCATAGCCATCGACACCTACAGACCAACTGTTGGGCCGAGGGTACGTCAACCTCCGGTTTCTGATGGGTGCACATCGGAGGTTGGAAACCATAGCATACCTCAAATGGGCTCAAGTTGGTAGCCGAGGAGACGTGAAGGTTGTGAGACAGCTCAGCCCATGTGAGGTAGCGGGCCCAGGAGCTCCAGTTGTTGGTTGGTCTGTTCCGTCTGACCATTAGTCTGGGGGTGGTATCCAGAGGACAGACTAGTGGTGAAATTGATCAGACGGCAGAAGGCCTTCCAGAACCGGGCAGTGAACTGGGCCCCTTTGTCCGAGACGATGTCTTTGGGGAACCCATGCAGGCGGACTACGTGTTCCAATATCAGCTTGGCGGTGTCCTTAGCTGATGGGAGTCCGGTGAGGGCCACCAGGTGAGCTGCCTTGGAGAACCGGTCGACGATCTTGAGGATGGTGTTCTTCCCTTCGGAAACCGGCAGGCCCGTGATGAAATCCAAGGCGATGTGCGTCCAGGGCCGTCGAGGAACGGGAAGAGGTTGGAGCTCTCCGGGGATTGGTCGGTTGGTATCCTTGGCCCTGGCGCACACTGGGCACGTCTGAACTAACTCCCCGATGTCCTTCTTCATGAAGGGGCCACCAGAACGCCCGTTTTACGAACTGCAAGGTCCTTCAGTTTCCCGGGTGTCCGGCGACGGGCGATGAGTGACCCCACTGGAGGACCTCAGCTCTTAGTGGTTGGGGCATGAAGAGTCATCCAGGCGGCGCACCTGCCGGCCCGGCCTCCGCAGCCTGAGCCTGGCGAACCCTTGTCTCGAGATCCCACTGGAGAGATGCCACGATGCGTAAAGTTGGTAGGACAGGCACGGGGTCCGCCCGGGGGACGTCTTCCTCCTGTTGTTGAGATAGGGCGTCCGCCTTGGTGTTCTTCAACCCAGGTGGTATGACAGATGAAAGTTGAACTGTTCGAAGAATAATGCCCACCGTGCCTGGACCTCGCTGAGAGAGAACAGCGCCGGTGCCCACATCCAACGCGTCCACCTCCACAACAAACGGTTGGTTGGCATCTGGGTGAAGAAGGATAGGTGCGGTGGTGAAGCGATGGCAGAGTTCTCTGAATGCCGAGATGGCGGCCGGAGTGAGTTGGAAGGGCTGAGTTGCGGGCCTGGTCAGATTGGTCAGTGGTGCTGCAACTGTACTGTAGCCCCGGATGAAGCGACGACAGAAGTTTGCAAACCCGAGAAACCGTTGAAGCTGTTGGAGCGTCCTGGGTAGGGGCCAATGACGCACAGCCTTTAGCTTCTGCGGGTCCATGGCCACACCCTGGGGTGAGATGACAAAATCTAGGAATGTGGTGGAGTGCTGGTGAAAAGCACATTTTTTTAACTTACAGTACAGTTGGTGAGCGAGCAATCTCTTTAGAACAGCCCGGACATGTTGGGTGTGTTCTGTGATGGTGCGGGAGTAGATGAGAATGTCGTCCAGGTAAATGAACACCCATTGGCCCAACATGTCTCTCAGGACATCGTTGATAAATTGTTGGAAGGCCGAGGGTGCGTTACATAATCCAAATGGGATGACGAGGCTTTCATAATGTCCTGTGGGGGTGATAAAGGCCGTCTTCCACTCATCGCCCTCTCTGATGCGCACCAAGTTGTAGGCGCTCCGGAAGTCCAACTTTGTGAACACGGTGGCACCAGAGAGGGCGTCCAGGGCTGAGGTTGTGAGCGGCAACGGGTGTCGGTTCTTGATGGTTATCTTATTTAACCCTCGATAGTCGACACACGGGCAAAGTTCCCTCATTTCTTTTTCACAAAGAAAAAGCTGCTGGTGACGGGGAGGGCCGGATGGTTCCGTGTCGAAGAGCGTTGGTTATGTACTCTTTCATCGCCTGCGTTTCGGTAGCTGACAGGGAGTAGAGGTGGCCGCGGGGGGGAACAGAACCCGGCTGGAGCTCTATGGCCAGATCGTAGGGACGATGAGGTGGAAGGTGGGTGGCTCTTCTTTTACAAAAGACTCCAGCCAGGTCACGATAGGCAGGCGGAATGGCGTTGATGACGACATCGGGGGCCTCGGAGTCCGTGGAACATGTCCCAGCCGAGGCCTGTAGGCAAAGTTCAGTGCAGGTCGGGCTTCACTGGAGGATACGGTTCTGGTTCCAGGAGATGAGGGGGTTGTGCTGCAGCAGCCACCGGTATCCGAGGATGATGGGAGGAGATGAGATGGAGGTGAGGTGAAGTTGGAGCTGTTCCTGGTGTTGGTAGATTATGAATGTGATTGGTTGGGTCTGGTGGGTGATAGGACTGAATGAGAGGGGCCGACCGTCGACTGAAGTGATTTGAACCGGCTTGGATAACGCCTCGATCCTTATCCCAAATTCTTTGGCATAAGTTGAGTCAATGAAGTTACCAGCGGCACCGGAATCGATGAATGCAGTACTTCGAACTTGTTTGTGGCCAAATTGGAGAATTAACTGGACCGTGAGACGTGAGATGGTGGCGTTGGTCGTGGTGGAGAGGTGGAGAGGGCCCGGTGAGTCTCTCCTCGCACTCACCCGGGCTGGGCGTTTCCCGGGCGAATTGGACAGATCGGCCGGTGATGTGCCGCTGACCCACAATAGGCACATAACCCCTCTCTGTACCGTCGTTCGCGTTCCGCCACGGTCAAGAAGGCGCGTCCTAGCTGCATGGGTTCCCTGGCTTTGGTGTTAGCTACGGCAGGAGGTGGAGATCCGACAGATCCAGTAGTTGGGGCGGTGAGAGCAGTAGGTGGTCGTGGTGCGGTGTAGGAGAAGGTGGGTGCAGGCGGCAGGGTCCTCGGGGCTGGCTTCGGGCGAGAGAGGATACGCTGATCGATACGGAGGGTGAGCTGGATCATCCCCTCCAGGGTGGCAGAAAGCTCTCGCTCGGCGAGCTCGTCTTTTATGCGTGGAGCCAGTCCCTCGTAGAAAGATGTCCGGAGCGCGGTTGTTCTGCACAGCGATGGTCCGGAATTCAGCTGGGTACCGGCTCACGGACAATCCCCCCTGCCACTGATGGTAGAGCTTGCTGTCGGTCTCCACCTCGCCCGCTGGGTGTTCGAAAGTGTGTCGGAGTTGGCAGGTGAACTCATTATATGAGTGCGCAGTGTCTGTATCCGCCTGGAGAACTGCCGTGGCCCACTCAGCTGCCTGCCCGGATAGCAACGAGACCAGAAGCGCGATACGTAGATGATCGGTGGAGTACCTGGTGGCATTGAACTCAAACACCAGATTAGGCGCTGTTAAAAACACATTACACTTTCCGTCCGTGCCATCCCACTTATCCGGAAGTGCCAGAAATACATCAGAAGTAGGAGGGGGAGGTTGATGCGGCGCCAAGGCTGCCGCGACGGTAGACCGGCTAGCCGCGCCATCCACAGCCGCCCGGAAATGCTCATTCTCCCGCCAGAGCTCCGCAACCGCGCGGCGCAAGGCCGTAACGTATTGGACGCTCCGGCGCAGATTAGCGATCTCCCCAGTGAGCGTGTTGATGAGCTTGGCGTGTTGATCTACCACGTTGCAGAGATGCACGTAATCCGCTGGGTTCACCCCGGTTGGCTCAGTCATTCTGTCAAGAACTAACCTGAGGTGACCAGAAGACGTAGCTTTAGCGTTTAGCCCTTTGTTGCGTGAATGGTAAACCCAAATGCGGAAGAACACGAATAGGCAGGATAATCACGCTATTTAGTCTAAGAACTCTCACGAATGGGGAGTAAGGGAAAGACACAATCTAAATACACACTCGATCAGGAAATTAAACCAAGAAGGTGAGTACTCACGGTTTGTTGAAGAATTTCGACGTGGCATCGGCGACTCAATGACTGAGCGAGGTGCTATGGTTTGTTTATCTTTTTTATACTTCCTGGTCCGCGATCGCTTAACTTCCGGGTCCTAGTGCCGGTCACGTTTCGAGTGTGCATGACAGAGGGGTGTTGGACAGAAATGTGTTTACAATGTGCTGTTATGCCTGTATTTTTGCAGTTTAGCAGTAAAGAGAGGAAAAATATTTATGTCACACTGAGTCTTGTCTAAGTGTGCTACAATATATTTCATTAAAACATAGATTACTTACATTAACTAGTAAATAATTACTTTCTCAACTAATTAGTAAGCCTGCTTGTGTTAGTTCAATATTAACTGTGCAGTAATTACTGAGTTTTAATCAGTCTGACATTTCCCCTGGAGAACTAATAGCTAACTTTTTTTTTTTATTATGTGCAGTGTGAAAACCCCAAGTACTCAAAATAAATAACCAATCAAAACGGTAACTCACCAAATAATCTTACATTTTTAAACCCTGAAACAGAACAGTTGGGATAAAAACACCTATTTATTACATAGGTCTTCTTATTTACCTGCACCTTACCTACTTGTACCAACCATACTTAACTATTGTTCTTTATTTTAACTGAATGTAAATTTTAAATGATTTTTTTTAACCTATTTTATAGCCCATAGTCTATGTGGTGACATAGTTATCATGACTATGCACAAGAAACAGTCCAAAAGCTGTGTGTTTTCATCTCTGTATATTCTCTCTATTTATCTCCACAGACAAAGGGAGCTGTTTCAGTTTTAACTCCAGTTTTTATTGCATGTCTACAGAGATGAAGAACTGGACTGAGAACAGACAGGACTGCAGAGACAAAGGAGCAGACCTAGTGATCATAAACAGCAAAGAGGAACAGTTGTGTGTGTGTGTGTGTGTGTGTGTGTGTGTGTGTGTGTGTGTGTGTGTGTGTGTGTGTGAGAGAGAGGGAGAGAGAGAGAGAGAGAGTGTGTCCATATAAAAAAATCTAAAGGCTCCCTGATAACATTCAGCATACAATCATACGCAAAGTCCATGTAAATTAGTATGAGACACACATTTTTTTTTTCCTAACAAAAAGCCTTGTAATGTGACCTAAATTTTAAATTATATTAAGATCAATGTTGCAGCTTAAACTAGTCTGACTTAGAAAGACAGTGGAATGATGTGTACTTCAGTTTGTTAAATGTTTTATCTCACATTTCCTCTACTGTGCAAATGCCTTGCATGGCACTCTTGTGTCCAAAAAGGTACAAGGGAGAAAAGAAACCCCCTTCTATCTAGAGTCTGCTTGTTTGTCTATTTATTTTATGTGAGAGAGACAGAGATCTTGTTTATTCTTATATTGTACTGATCCATTACAGGAGTTCATCTCTAAAAAGCAGAACAGAACAGCTTGGATTGGTCTGAATCGCAGAGACACAGAGAACAAGTGGAAGTGGGTGGACGATACGCCACTGATCACTAAGTAAGAAATAACTGAACTAATATTTTGTTTATGATACAGTTACTGACTCTTCATTAGTCTGAGAAACACAGCAGATCCTCTGATTCTCTTCTTTAGGTTTTGGGGACATGGAAAACCAAACAGTACTGCAGGAGATGAGGATTGTGTTGTAATGAGTTATTATACTTATTATTATTATGATTATAATCCTATTCATTATTATTATTATTATTATTATGTCATGAACTGGGGTGATGTTCCCTGTAATTATACGTTTATGTGGATCTGTGAGAAGAAAATCTTTAACTGAACTGCTGTATGTGAATGAAAAGCAGTAAATTGAATGTACATGTGTATCTGTGTGTGTGAGTGTGTTGTGTCTGTAAAATCCTCATTACTGTTAATAACTCTGTAACCATCACGGAGACAATTTTTCCATTTAGATGTGTTAAGAAAAAGCTCTAGATTCTACAGCAGTGATGTGTAAGTGCGAGTGTAAATGTGGTTTAATCTTCTCAGTCTGTGTAAAATTTTATTTTGTGTCTGCTTGGTTCCTGTAGCTCCCTTTTAACTTTTTAACTGAATGTAGTCCATTTTACTAAAACAATATAACAATACTAAATATAATCAAATGTAATCTAATCTATGGGCTTATACAGTGTACTGACTTTTAACATTCCATAAACCCAGCATGTGTGAACAAATATGTTCAACCATTTAGAGTAATTTTTACTCTGCTTCTGTTTCAGTGTAGTTTGAGAATTCTTTTCTAATTTACCTTTACTTTTTTATGTGATGTCAGAATTTTTTTTGAGTATATATTGTAAATCCAAATGTTGCTTTTCATCACACACACACACACACACACACACACACACACACACACACACACACACACACACACACCCACCCCTACCTTCCCCTCAGTCTTACACACTCACTCACATACACTCTTATCTCACTCTTATAGATGCTTTTTGCAATTTTTTATACTCTTCTAACACAATTAATTTTAGTTTTGCTGTCATTCTGTCTTTTAAGGACACAAACACCCTCACTTTTTTCTCCTTTCTTATATTAAGACTTACATGAATTTGTAACATGCATACACTTCTTGGTCAAAAAAAAACAAAAAACTGGTTTGATCATCTTTACCTTTGATTATGTTACATTTACCACGGCATTGTTTCAACCAAACTTATGCACAGTCAGAATAAATCTTCTCCAACACATCCTAAAGACTTTCAATTCAGTTAATGTCATGCCTCTGAGGAGGCCAAATCAAGTGCTGTCAGGAAAAAAAGATAAATGTGCATAATACCAAAACACAGTTCCCATTATTTCGCTATATAATCCCCTGTTACACTGATGCACTTATCCCAGTGTTTCACTAGTGCTTGTATACCATCAAGGTAGAAAGATTTATCACATCTGAAACTCTGGCCTCCCAGGAACTCTTTTAGAAGGCCAAACATGTGGAAATGACTTGGAGTGAGGTCAAGACTGTACAAGGGGTGTGGCCATAACTCCCAGTTTTGTTCCTGTTATGTGCATGTGGTGTGGGTGAATGATTGTGTTTACAGTTTACACAGACCCTTCCGAAAGTTAGAGACAAGTTTCATGTAACAGCGTTCCACCTGCTGAAGCTTCAAAGGAATGGCTGCAGTGAGCTCTGAGCCAAAATTCCTAGAATTATCATTCATAGATGTGCAGTCTTCTTTAAATAAATTTATTTTAATATGTCCTTCCTTTATATGGCCTTTCTTTAAATATGTTGGACAGTTTTTTTTTTAACTCAATTTAAGTCATTTCAATTATTCTTTTTGCCCCTGCATTGGATTGATTAGTTCAGTCTGTAATTATTTTTAATTGTTTTTTTAAGTTTGTTTTCTCGAAATCTCTTTTTGCCCTTTACTCCTTTTTATGTATAAACTTGTCAAGTACAATAAACATAATTCATTATGTGTATGAACTGGTAGTCTTTTTTTTGTATTATATTTAGTTTGTACACATGGTATAGACAAGATAAAGAACTAAAATATAATTTTCAGTATTTAGCTACAAGCTACAAAACAAGCTACAAAATGGCAAGCTACAAAATGGGTCTGTTACCCATAAGACAGATCTTATTGAGAAACCATAGCTGATCTTAAAGCATTAAAAGACAGAATTTCTTAATTCGCTTGTCTGCTCCTCTGCACCACTGCCGGGGGGGACGTTTGGGACGCCGCGCTGGGCTTTACGTCGACTGTGTGCTGGACGGCGTCTTACTTCGGGCGCTCGTGGTCACCGGCTCCACTGTTTCGCTGCGGCTTTCTGGATTACTGGGGCAAAGCAAGCGTGTTTGCAGACAGCCTGATCCTGCCTTCAACATCTGCACCGTTGCTGGGGGCTACGTAAAGGTACGGGCGTGTCGCACGGTGCGAGTCCAGGTGGGTGGTCGAACTTGTGCACTTGAGTTCTTAGTGGGGAGTGTCAAGGAGGACTGCGTTGTGGGGTTGGACATTTTGGAGAGATGGGGTGCGGTGCTTAATTTGGCTAATGGAACTCTGCGTGGTAACTTCGGGATAGCCAGGTTGCTAGGACCCATACCACAGCAGAACAGTGGTATGGGTCCTAACACAGGTTGGAAGCACACACCCGGGGGGCGGAACTTCCGGTAGCAGGCCGAATGGGAAATCTACGCGCTAACGCCGGGGCTTTACCTCGCCGGCCGGGCAGCAAGGCGCGTGGTCGGTACTGTGGGCGAGTGGAGCGCTGTGGACGTAGAACTCTCGACGCCGAACATTCTCCCCATGCAGTCGTCCAGGCTCTCCGGCGGTGATCAGCTGTCCGAGCCAGCGTGCAGCCGAGCTACTGCATCACCCAGAGCGTCACCCACAGTCGCTTTGCCTGTGTCACAGCTGAACTGTGATCCGCTCATCGCCAAGCAGAAGGGCCCTACCCAGCGTGGACACTCACAGCCAGGGGCGAGATTTTGCTGCTGGGAGAGCAGGTATGGGTGTGTTCCTCCGGAAGGAAGAGGGGGCTCTCGGACAAGCTTATGTTCCCCAGGGTGGTCCCCTGTACGGTAATTGCTAGGCTCTCCGATGTTATCTACCTGGTGCGGTTGGCGGGGCGGGCATGAGTTGTGCTCCCCCGGGACTGTCTTGCGCCTTACCGGCTGCACGCCGACGAAACATCGAACTCTGTGGGGGCCGGACCGCCTCAGGACAATGTTCGCATTCATCCCTCACCTGGCAAAAGACTCCGGCATTCCCAACGCCAGCAGCAACCACCTCCACGCCTCCGAAACGAAGTTCGTCATGGTGACCCGGGATGGTCACAGCTCGGGTGGGGGCAGTGTGGCATAGGCGGGGCGGCGGCTGACGACCAGCATGCCTTGCGGGGATGTCGGTGTGTTTACCGTGGGAAGGGTGTTTGGGTTAGTGGTTTCGGCCCTGTTTGTGTGGTATGTGTGTGATGTGGGGAATGTGCTCCGGTTCATGCTTAGGCTGAATTGAAGGTAGGCTTCGTGTGAATGTGCTGCTCATGCGTTTGTTTGACTGTGTACGTGAAATAAAGTACTCCCAGCCATTGCATTGGGCATCAAGTAAGCTCACTCGTCTCTCCAACATCCCTTTCGGAGGTAAAACGCTACAATATATATATATATATATACACAGTGGAACCTTGGATTACGAGTACAGTGGTTTACAAGTGTTCCGCAAGACGAGCAAAGATCTTTTATAAATTTTTACTTGAAAAACGATCATTGTCTTGGTTTACGAGCACCGAGTATCATTTACCACGCATGCGCTTCTTGTTTTGACACCGAGCGTCATGTCATCACAACTGAGCCAACAGTTTTTTTTCTCTCTTGCAAGTAATCATCTCCCCTGCTGGGTAAATGCACACACACACACACACACACACACACACAGCGCTTGCGCGCATAAACAGAAACACTTATCTGTCTGGATTTATTTTAAAGGTAAAGTGCAGGTTAATTTGCTTTATTTTTAGATTTTGTGGTAATTATTTTTTGAGCTGTGGGACGAATAATCTGAGTTTTCATTATTTTATATGGAAAAATCAGTCCACGACCAAATCGAGTCATGACCAGAACTTACCTGTAGGAATGAATTAAGTTTGTGAACCGAGTTTCCGCTGTAACATTTCCAAGTAGTTTGTAGGAATCAACTGTTGTGTTGTTGTGGTCTGGTGGAAGTATCCTGCATCACCCTGTACAATCTATCTTGGAT
The DNA here is from genome assembly GCF_024256425.1 of Clarias gariepinus. NCBI lineage: Eukaryota > Metazoa > Chordata > Actinopteri > Siluriformes > Clariidae > Clarias > Clarias gariepinus. The sequence continues at coordinate 7,427,074 of NC_071119.1, forward strand.
AATGGAAAAAAGGGGTGAAAAAGTGTCGTGGTCTGGTGGAAGTATCCTGCATCACCCTGTACAATCCATCTTGGATAAGGGAAAAAAAGGGGTGAAAAAGTATTGTGGCAAATTTGCTGTGAACTATGCCAATAGAGTAAAAGTAAAAACTCAAAAATAAAAGAGTTTATTGCAGCCAAAAGTAAATGGACAGCATTGGACCAGCCAGACAAAAGACAAACAGACAAGATTCTGCAAAGTTGTCTCTCCCTCACCTTATCTCACTTCCCTAATTTTACATGGTTTATATACTGTACCTTCATTAACAATTACATCATTGTTTGCTCGTCCTTAAGTCAAGAAACCACTTAATATACAGTACATGAAATGTAAGTTAATTTTGCTCAGGTCAGATTGATATAGCACCTCCCAATTGCATAATCTCTTCTTCTTCTTTCTTTCTTTATTTATTTTCATTTCATGTTTATTCAAGTCTGGACCTAAGAAGTCTTACGCTCTCCTTTTTTTGGAGAAAATTTGGCTTGTTCCTTTTTTCTTGACCAGACCATTGATCACCGTTGGTGACTCGGGTTTTGTTAAAGCCGCAATTTTTCTAAATCTTCCTCATCAAAATGTGTAAGTGTTCTATTTTTATTATATTTAATTATTTTTATTATTATTCCCATCACAGTATATTTTATCTAATTTGTCTTTAACTGTCCGTTATCTATTTTTACATGTACAGAGATTATTTGTCTATTAGTACTTTAATAATATGTTCTGGTTATTCATTTTGATTATACTTTAAACATATTTCTATACCTAAGTGATTATTTTAATGATTTTAACCTTATATATCAACTAGTTTATTTTTTTATTATTATTATAGGATAAGTATTGAGTTTAAAAATGAATTAAATCAGATTAAATCAATTAATTGATCATGTTTGTTAATATTTATTTTTCATTTACCTACTACTATTTCCATATTATGGTTAGTTTAAGACAATCACATCAATCTGATCATTGCATGATTATTTGTATTGCTAGTTTTGAACCTACACCTCTTAAAATCAAGATTATGTGATCACATGATTACATGCATAGTAGATTATTATTGTCTATATTAGTTCAATTTGGTAAAGTAAGGGTTAATTTAAGTTGTAGCATGTTGCAGTATGTCTTGTTTTGTTATATTTCTTTTAATATGTGCAAAGTGCACACATTAGTGCATTTCTCCAGATTTTATTTTATTGGGCCCATGTTTACAAAAATTCTCTTTCTTGTTCTAGTTCGCAGGCAGCGCCCTTCTCGTTCAACTTCTCATCTGAGATTCCTTCTGGAAGCAGATGGCTACTAGTTCCCTTACCCAAACCGTCACAATTTGTGTCTGATTAGAGGATGTGCCTAGTTCGCCACCTGGAAATTGTGATTGCCAAGATTGAGGCTCTCTTTTCACCAAGGCATCCCCCAGTGCGACCTTACTACAGGTCCACGGGTGTTTCACCACCCGGTGATAACACTCCTGCTTCTCCCCCATCTTCACCCAGCATCAGCCTCAATCCCACCTCTCCAGTATCTTCACCCAGCGTCAGCCTCAATCCCACCTCTCCAGTCCATTATCCTCATTCTTCTGAGGATGATGGTACTGCTTAAGATCAGTGATTAATTTTGTTCTGAATATGATTTATGTTGTTTATCTGTTTTTTTTTTAAGCAGAAGTCTGGCTCTTTGCGCTTTGTCCCAATTAAAGCCGAACTGAAAGCTTATTTTTATATTTTGGATCACTGCCTGCATTTTCTGTATTTTCCCCTCCAATAAAGTTCCTTAATTTCTTGCACTCTGTGTGTACGGGTTGTTCTTGGGTCACACTTTGCATATTTTTTCTTAATTATTATTACCCAACTATCATTAACCAACGTAAGAGTAAATATGATAATAAAATCGTAGTAAATATTATTAGTATTATCATTACAGATTACTATTTTTTCCCTAATGTAATCTATTGCTCTGTTACCTGCCTCCTGCCTGCATGTTTTTCTCACTTCCTCAATTTGTCGTGCGGGCGCCTCTTTGAACAAGTACCGCGAGGATCAAAGCCTCTTAAACAAAGGCCTTCTGGGTATTTGGTACCTTCCACTTGACTACAATTATAAATCAATAACATTTTTCCACAAAAGTTTAACATTCATCTGGGGCAGCAAAAGTAACTCAGATAAACAGTCTTTACTACTGTGGTGAACAGAAAAGCATTTCAGAATGTAGGAACAGTTGACAGTAGACATGGACACCTGTCACTTGTATTTGAATGTGTTCCATGCCAACACTACGGCGTCAACACTACATTCTGATGGCTGTTGTGTCACAGTGCACACGTGAGTCACTTGTAGTTTGATCATTCACCAGCTACAAACATGAATATCAAGTGTTGGACAGAAAATTAATATAAAATACACAGATAGCCGAAACACTGTTCAAGCAAAGGTAATGCACAATTGTGTTACTAGTTACTTAAAACTTTTCCACTGTTAATAGTTTGAAAACATACAAACCGGATTCCAAAAAAGTTGGGACACTATACAATAAAAACTGAATGCAATGATGTGGAGGTGCCAACTTCTAATATTTTATTCAGAATAGAACATAAATCACGGAACAAAAGTTAAAACTGAGAAAATGTATAATTTTAAGAGAAAAATATGTTGATTTTAAATTTCATGGTGTCAACAAATCCCAAAAAAGTTGGGACAAGGCCATTTACAACACTCAACAGACATCTGGGGACCGAGGAGACCAGTTTCTCAAGTTTAGAAATAGGAATGCTCCCCCATAAGGGGGGTGGCAGGTTATTCAGAGGGCAGGGCTTGTAGGACGACTTTCACACACAATAACGGAATGACTGCTGTCTGGCTCACAGATTACAAAAACTGAATAACTGATTAAATTTTTGAAAATATAACTAAATAACTGAGTACTTACATGGCAGACATAACACGTTAGATTACTCGTTACATCAAGTAGTTTAACACATTAATTTGTAATGGCTTACACCCAACATTGGATTATTGCAATAATAGAAAAAATAAAATAGCATAAAGCAAGCTCATTTGTCAGTCCCATGTTGATAAGAATATTATAAACATGAAAAAATAATATAAATAGGATGTAAACAAACAAGGGGAAACTGTAAATGCATATAACAGACAATAGTTAGCACACCAGTTTGTGTCAGGTAATCAGAACAGACACAAATGCAGGCTTCCTTCAAGGTTTTATTTGTTGAACAAATGCCTTGATTCAGCCAAAAAAAAATAACAAAACAGAAACAAACTGAACTCTAAGCAAAACACAGAAGCGCCAACGTCCTAAAAAAAAAAAAAAAAAAAACTCTGAAAAGGAAAAAGGCCTTGACTATTAGATGTGGCTGTAGACGTGGCCAGCAGGGCCACCAAAGGAACTAAATAGGATACTGGCTTGGAGCCAAAATAGGAAACTACATACCTGTATACCAGACTAGACAGGACACGAAACAGGCAGACGGCTGGCGACATGGAACAACAATCTAACAGGGCAACAGACAAGAGGGAATAAATAGGGTGAATGATTATAACAAAAACGAGGGAAACAGGTGAGTGAAATCATCTTGATAGAATAATAAAGAGGAAGTGGGAGGAATGGTAGTGATGTCACAGAGACACTGACACATGGCAAAGTAAATTGTTACGTTCCCCTCTAGTCTAGGGGTGGAAGGAAAGTAACAAAATGAATTGAAATAGCAGATTTTGATCTAAAATTAAGAATACAAGGTTAAATTTGCTTTTCCCTGGTCCCAACACTTCAAAAGAGATCACACTAATCTCAAATGCCAAACAAAAGATTTTATTTACAAACTTAAATATCCAAACGATGGAGCAAAACAAACTTCAGGAGGGAACTAGGTCAAAATAACATAACAGTTCTACCTTAGTTTTAAAGAAAGCTGGTTAACCTCACAAAAGAAAATACCAAATAAACAACAGAAGTCTTACCTTGCTCCCTTACTAACTTAACACATGAGAAAAGATGGTACAAAAGTAAATGGCATCCTCCACCCTACTGCTCCACATAAAGTAAGTAAGTAAAGACAATAAAGCACTTAAGTTCAAGAAAAGAGTAGGAACAGGGTTGTAGCAATGACTACAAAAAGATGACAACTGGTGAAGTTACACTTAGCACAAGCTAACACCTTAGCACAAACAACAAGCTAACAAATAGCACTAGCAATAGCACACAAGCTAATGTCTAAGACCGGAGAAAACACAATAGTCTCTGGTGAGGTGGTCAGAAGAGGGGGGAGGCTCTCCTAAGCTGCACTGCACTGCACTGCACTGCACTGCACTGCACATCCACAGTACGCGCAGGTCCTTCAAGTGTCTGCAGCCTTTAACCCCACAGAGTTCCCCTTATTAGCCAAGGTGGATCCAGCGGTGATTGGTGCAATTAGGCACAGCTAAGCTACATCAAGCTTTCAGTGTGGTAGACGAGAGAAAAAAGAGAAAAAACAAAATACTGTAGCATGACAGTTCATGTTTACACAATATAATATAAACATAAAATAAATACCCCAGAGGACGTAACAAAACGTCTCGGGTTACTTTGCCGTAACCCTGTTCCCTGAAAAAGCGGGACCGAGATGCTGTGTAAAAACGCTATAGGAACATCTTTTCATGTTGCCGGTTGTGAAGCATGTGTGTATCAAACACGCCAAATTTTGGCTTATATAACCTCGGTCAGGTGACGTCATCTGATAGGATGCACCTGCAGGTTATAAATAGGAGTGAACCGGAAACATTCCTCAGATTGATTTGTCTGAACGGACGTCCAGTCACATAGGCAGTGCGGCATTGGGACGCAGCATCTCGTTCCCGCCTTTTCAGGGAACAGGGTTACAGCAAAGTAACCCGAGACGTTCCCTTTCAAAGGCTACACTCGATGCTGCGTGAAAACGCTATGGGAACAAGAGTACCAACGCCGCTGCACTGCAAGTGTGACTGCAAGTTGTGTAGCGTGTGTGCACAAGGCCGAGAAGGTCTCAGAACTATGTCTGGGTAGCTGACTCGAGGACCCGTGAGCCCGGAGTAGCATGAACATTCAGGCTATAAATGTAATAAATGTGTGCGGAGAGGACAACCCTCCGTGTCACACACTTGCTGCAGGGGAATACCTCTTGCTAGTGCAATAGATGAGGCGATCCCCCTGGTTGAATAAGCCCTGATTCCTAGAGGCGAAGTGAGCCCACGCACCTTATAGGAGAGGGCAATAGCCCAGTGTAGTGGGGGCCACCCCCCGTTGCGGCCCCAGACCATGTAAAAGCTGCTCTGACTTACGCCACTAGCTGATGCGGTGGACGTAAATCTGAAGAGCACGTACTGGACACAGTAAGTGAAGTCTCTCCTGCTCCGAAGCTGTAAAGGCGGAGGACAGAAGGCTTTAAAATAATAGGAGGCATATTGGCAAATGTGTGCGGAGAGGACCAACCCTCTGCATCACAGACATGCTGCAAAGGGATACCTCTTGCTAGTGCAATTGATGAGGCGATTCCCCTGGTTGAATGAACCCTTAATCCTAGAGGCGAAGTGAACCCACGCACCTCATAGGAGAGTGCAATAGCATCTCTCACGCAGCTTGCGGCTTCAAAACATGTAAAAGCTGCTCTGACTTACGCCACTGGCTAATGCGGTGGACATAAATCTGAAGAGCACGTACTGGACACAGTGAGTGAAGTCTCTCCTGCTCTGAAGCTGTAAAGGTGGAGGACAGAAGGCTTCAAAAACAATAGGGATCTCCGATCCTCTTAGAGAGGTAACACTATTTAGAAAAAACATCTTAAGGGTCAGAAACCTGAGGCGCTGACTCTAGTGGTTCAACAAGGGGGCACCTCCGCTACATGAAATTTTCCCAGAATGTAAATCGCCCTGAGGGACAGGAATCTGGTTCGCTAGATATTTAGAGGCGCGAGCACAGTCCGCCCTGGCGATTAATATATGAGACTGCCATAGTGTTGACCACCCGCACTAGGACATGGTAGTCTCAACTGCTGGAGGAAGTGCTTTAGGGCCTGAAATAGAGCCATGATTTTGAGGCAATTGATGTGCCGCGCAAAAAGATGGCCTCCCCAGCTCCCTTGGGCTGGACGGTCATTTAAGGCCGCACCCCAGCCCATGAGGGAAGCGTCTGTCATTAGCATCTGCGACGACAAGACAAACTTAGAGTGGGACCCAGAGTCAGAAACCGGGGTCTGAACCACATAGGAAGGGTACGAAGCACCTGGCACGTAGCCCTTATTGGGGATTGGCCCTAGAGTAAAATCCCCTGGTTCTTAGCCACAACTGAAATGCTCTCATGTGCAGAAGGTCCAAAGGTGTCACAGTGGATACAGCTGCCATGAGAGCTAAGATCTCTGAAAGTGATGGTCACTTTCTGGTCTAGCTTGATTTCCTTGACGGTGTTAAGAATGGATTCGACACGAGCGGGAGACAGTTGTGCCCGCTTACGCTCAAATTCCATGTGACACCCAAAAATGTTGTCCTCTAAACAGGAAAGAGCATGCTTTCATGACATTGGATCTCAATCCTAGGAAACAAAGATTAGCTAGAACGACATGCTGATGTCGAAGTGCTAGCTACTGAGACTGGGCCAGCCAGTCATGTAATTCAATACGGATGCTCTGGAGTCGTAAGAGCCAGAACTTAGAAAAAACATGTGAATACACATGTATTTTGTGTATGTGCGGGTGAAAAAGCTAGACCAAATGGAAGGACCCGATACTGGTAAGCTTCGCCCCCGAAAGCGAACCTCGGGAACCTCCTGTGTTGTGGCAATATTTCCATTGATTTATTTTTAGATAGCGGTAAAGCCCGCAAAATCTAAAAAATTGGACGCAGCCCCCCGTTCATCTTGCGCACTTTCCGGTTTCATGGAAGTGGAGACCACGCCATTGAAACGCGGAGGGTGATGTGAGAACTGAATCCTGTAGTTTCTCTGTACAGTGCTTAGTACCCAAGGAGATATACTTGGCAGTAGCTTCCACGCTGCCAGTTTCTCTGAAAGGGGCAAAGCTCAGCAGCTTGGTTAAACGGGGGGGATGTTAGATTTTCGGCATCCTGAAACATGGCAGGGAAAACCCGAAGAACTAACATTTTATTGGAGACTGGAGTTGCCCGAAACACCAGTGGTGGCGGAGCAAGAACAGCAACCTCCTGGGGGTGCCAGGGAGAACGCTTCATTCTTTAAAAGGAATTCTACGTGCCTCTCCCCATTGGGGGGCAACCCCCCACGGTCCTGGGCACATGAACCTCAGGGCTTCTTTGTGAAGACAATATGCCAGTCTGACCTATTTTAAGGCGGATTGCGTGACGCACCCCAATCTTGCGAGGGGGTGCCCAGTTCAAAAACACTCTCCTTGTGTGTTTCATGCCTTGCAACAGTCAGACCCGGTCGAGACTGGGTGGCCGACAGTCCTGACTCTTGAGCAAGGCGGGGAAGGAATTTCCCGAAGGCTTGTTATATAACTTCGCCTCATGAACCTAGTGGCGACTAAGTTAACGACATCGCCAAGTAGGAAAAACCGCCATGGTGTGCAATGCGCCAACCTGACCTGCTGCCTGAAAAACTTTTCCCTCCAGGGAAGATAAAAAGTCTACACAGCTTGAAAGGAAGTAATAGCTTTTCAGGAAGGATGATGTCCCAGAAGAGAGATAGCCTGGAAGCGTCTCTTCTATCTGGGTGTCATCATATAACTCCGCGTTTCTACCTCAACTATATTTAAATAAATAAATAAGTTGATGGCAGGAAAACACGGGATGAATACTGTACAGCTTACTCCATGAAAGGGTTAACTCATATGGAAATTGCTAAGAAAAGGGGAGAGAGCGTCGTTGAGGCTCCGCCCCCAGCCACCCGACAGTGCCTGCTGTCTATGTTTTTATCTATTTATTTTTAGGTGCTTAGAGGCTATTACCATCTCCGCGGAAGCAAGAGAGGATGTTTATCCTTGCCCATTCACAAGAAGCGCCAGTGCGCGCTTGAGAGCGGACAGAGGGATTTCCCGATCTGATGAGAACGCGAAAGAAAGGAGTTTTAAATCAGTCTCTCACTGCTCTGCCGGATGCACGAGTTTAAGCCCCAGGAATGCGCGGAGGCTGGAGGCAAGGAATGTGAAGCGCACGCGTAGCACTTAATCAAAGCAGTAAAGTGTAGAGATCGCCCTCTAAAAAGGATTATACACACGGAGGGACATCTCGTTTAAACTCTGCCATTATCGGTGAGTTAAACACTTATTTTTGCTGGTTAGACACACACGCTCACAACTAGGTGAAGACAAAAATCTAAGGAATGTTTCCGGTTTACTCCTATTTATAGGTGCGTCCTATCAGATGACGTCACCTGACCGAGGTTATAAAAGCCAAAAATTTGGCGTGTTTGGTACACACATGCTTCACAACCGGCAACATGACAAGATGTTCCCATAGCGTTTTCATGCAGTATCGAGTGTAGCCTTTGAAAGGGAACACTTAGAGAATAAACATTAGAGGAACTGCAGCTCTGCTTTACAAACCTGAGGTTCTGTCAAGATGCCTGTAAAGACAGTTATTAAAATGTTTTTTTTTTTTTTTTTTTTGTAGCTGTTAAAAGCTTTTTTAATATTTATTTGCATGATGTCTATGGTTAACCTGTGACTGCAAACCAATTACTCATTTATAATCATATGTTTTAAATGTACCTTTAAGGGATCTCCAGTACTATGCAAAGTCACACACAAGTAACTGATGTAGCGCTTCAAAACATATTTCTTCTTTTCTCTAATTGTTATTTACAACCAATATAAAATTGGGTACGAATATTATTGAGACACACTGGTGTGATAACGTGTGTTTTACAAATTAAAAGTTTTCCATTGTTTGCTTATATCCTGATAAGAGCCCAGACGCAGGGCTTTAGAGGGGATCAACGAAATAGGAGGCTGTGAGTGCTTATGATACACACTGGAAGACCTTCCCATTTGGAAATGGTGTGGGATTATTAATTAGGAAACTTAAAGTAAAACAAATGAAAACTGATGACACAAAATACTAAACAGAGCTCTGCCATCTACGCAAGAACAGACAGGGCTCTGGAAAACAAAACAAAAACTATTATCCTCTCGGGGCATTTGCCCTTACCGAGGATTTATGGGGAGAGAGAGGGGTTGTGCAAACTTTATGCTTAACCTGAGAGCTTAATTTATAAATAAAATAAAAATCTCCAATATAACGAGCATTCACTTACACCTAGTGAAGTGCTAAACAAGTCAGTCACATAACTTTCCCATCATAGTATCTAAAAGGGTATACAGGGTATATACAAATGGCATATTCGAATAATTAGTGTAATTGTAATGTCCGAATCTCTGAACACTAAATAGCGAGTCTGTTTGTTTCACTTGGAAACTTTAAGGAGGAAATGCAGAACAAACCAGGTTTTGGGTAGCTGAAAGTGAGGTACAATGTTGAACAAGATCTATTAAATGGATGTGATCAGCCATGCTGTGGTTCTCCCACATGGCTCTCTACACTCAGTACGATCAGTCCAGAGGCTCCGCAGCAGTAGTTACTTGTGTGAAAAACGTAAATCCATCAGCTGTGTATTCATTAGCAGTAACACTGCAGAGAACAGAGAGGATTCAGGGCCACAGCTCTGAGCAGTACAGCTCCAGTCCTCTTTAAGCTTTTTACTGCATATCATACTGTGTATGACTGTATGTAACTAATAAAATTAGAATTTTATTAGTTTTAGAGCCTTAGAGGCAGACAGAAGACAGCAGTAGGCTACAGTAGTATGAGTTTAAATAGCAGAATAATGTTGCATAGCTTTGTTAAAAAAAATAGGACTATCCTGATACTGCTTCAAACATTTTACTCAAGTTAAAGTCATAAGACCACGATTCTCTAAAATTTACTTAAACTAAAAAAGTACTACAAGCACAAAGAAAACTGTTTACTTAAACATTATTGAATTTGCTGTTGATGACATCAATGTGCCAGTCCATGTTTGTTTATCAAAGGTGAACAATACGGGAAAAAGTCTAGTGAATGTCTAATGAATCAGGCTGGAGTTTGCTCAGGAAGGCAGCGTCGTCATTAACTTTTATGTCATGATGTCATTGTGTAACAGGCGTTCCACACCGACTGTATCAGTAGATGAGTGTAAGGATTTCTTGAATTTTGGTAGACCCCCTTTGGTCTACTTAGTGCTCCGCCTGTATTCTGCTGTCCCGCCTGGATCCAGGGAACCCCACAATGATACACACAAGTCAGTGCTCAGTGAGAACAAAAAGGTGGCTGCAGGAGTGTTTATATCTATCCTCGAATATTTATAAAAGATAAGGTAAAGAAGAACATAAAACTTGGGAGTAGCTCTGCATTTACGAGCATTCAACAGTTTTACGACCTTTAACACAAACTACTATAGAATGTGTTTATTGAAAGTGCAGCTTGTGTCGAGGTAAAACAAAGAAAAAGACTTTGTTCTCACGCACACGGAATATCATGAAACACTTAAAATTAAATATTTCCTACAATGAGCATCATCATCATCATCTATGGTGAATTCAGGGCTACTGAAACCTGAGGTCAGAGGGGGTGGGTGGCGGGAGGGAGTCTCGCCCAGGGACTCAGAGCCACTGTGTTACACAGGAAACATCTTCACTGATCACATGAAAGAAACAAGTGATGCGATTGAATTGTCACAACACATGAAAATTATCTTTGCTCAAAACGTAGAAGTTTATGCTTTTCAAATAAATTTAAAATAGCAGTTTTCAAATTAAATAGGTCGTCATGGACAGTGTCGTGTGTCACAGAATAAGAATTTGGCAAAATAAGTAAAAGTCTGTAAATAAGTAAAAGTTTCTGCATGTTCTGCTTTTGAACTGTTCATGTCGTTCCATCAAATGAGGAAAAAAAAATCTGATTAAGTCTTTACACATCAAATATTCACTTACTGAATGGACTTATTCACTTACTGAATGGATTATCAGGGTTTACCCCCCCCCCCATTCTGATTGGCTGGATCGGGTCAGGCTGTTCTGACTGAAGTAGTTAACATGATGTAGTTTAATTTAGATCAGGACATTATTATGATTATTAGTGGAATATTAACATCCATGTGAACACATGACAGATAACTGCAAATATGACCATATACATGTGTTCAGGATCAATGAGTTTACTCTGGTTAAACATAAACACAGAAAAAAAGAAAACAAACACGTCTCTGTGATCACTTACCATTAGGAGGAGACACTGCATGGAGCAGGTGTTACAGACTGATTGCAGTGTGTGAGATGCTGCTGTGTGTTCTCCTGCTGACTGCCATCACAGTGCTGTGGATCAATTACCACATCCTGAAGATAGAAAACATCCAGCTAAAGACCAGCAACAACAACCTGACTATAGAGAAAGACCAGTTACAGAGGGAGAAAGCTAAAAACCTCAGAAAAATTTGGAATTTGGGTAAGTAGATAGATTTAGCATTACATTTTCTGCCAAAAGTTAAATGTCCTAAGTGGAAATCAATGAGGGTCTTATAACCAGAGGGTAAAGATTTAAATCACATCCTCTCACCTGTTCCTCCATATAATTACACAGAGCTCTTAGAATGAAAACATCTCATTAATATTGGTGATACTTTACAATTCTGATTTATGACTCAATTGCGGAAGGAATAATAATTCCTCATTAACACATAGATCACTAACATTAATGACTAGATAATTAATTACTTCTCTTATTAGTAAGCATTTTTGTATCAGTTCACTATTAAATGTGTAGTAATTACTGAGTCTTATGGTGGCCCAGAAGGGCAAATCATCTTTCCCGTATATGTGTATGTTTTTCCCCTTATAAATGTGTTTTTTTCCCTGTAAATGTGTGCCTTTTCCCTTTTAAATGTGTTTTTCCCTTGTAAATGTGTGCTTTTTCTCTTATAAATGTGTTTATAAATTTGGCAATTTATGATACTCTTATTCTTGAACATTCCATTTACAGTACATAGATATAAGTTGCTACTATTCATAAGCCTACATGTTTTAAAATAGTTGGTGTTTTTATGTAACCCATTGCAATAAGCTGTTTAACATGACATCCTTATGTTTGCAGATCACACTTAAAGCATTCAGCTTGTAAATTTATCCCAGATTTTAGCTCATCTTTCCCATGAAACGTAAGGTCAGGTGAGATTGTTGGCCAATCAAGCAACTAAATAGTCAGCAAAATAGTTGGTGGTTAACAAATAGTTGGTTGACCTTAGGGGGCTTACACTCCTTTTGGAAGGTGTAGATGATTATCTTCTTGACAACTTGTTAGGTCAGCAGTCTTCCAATTCAATTCAATTCAATTCAATTAAATTTTATTTATATAGCGCTTTTAACAATGGTCATTGTCTCAAAGCAGCTTTACAAAAAATTTAAGAATTTTTTTTTTTTATGGAAAAGAAAAGAGAATATTTGGAAGTGTGTATGTGTGAAAAAAATGTGTCTAGATGATAAATATATAAATAAATGATGAATGAAATGTCTCTGATGAGCAAGCCAAGGGTGACAGCGACGGTGGCAAGGAAAAAACTCCCTGAGATGGCAGTAGGAAGAAACCTTGAGAGGAACCAGACTCAATCAGGGAACCCATCCTCATCTGGGTGATAACAGATAGAAATAACATCATGTGTGTTGTGCAGGTGAAAGTTCAATATAACAGAAGTTGTGTAGATTAACATGAAGTCCAGTTCAGCACAGGGAGTCAGTAGGTGCAGAGGGCAGATGGGGTCTGGGTCACTGGAAGCACAGAAGCAGGATGTGTAGCTCCAGCCATCATAAAGCAGAATCCAGCTGAAGCTGGTCCTTCTCTGGATGCCTCAGAAACCTCGCAGGGTTCAGATGACTTGGGATGGGTAGAAAAATACAGAACAGATGGAGAGAATTAGCGTAGTTGCCATTCAGGATAGGTGTACTGGAGTATGAGGTTATGGGATGAGTTACGCGTATGCCAGATTAAAGAGATGCGTCTTGAGTCTACTTTTGAATTGGGAAACCGTGTCTGCTCCCCAAACACTGTCTGGAAGGCTATTCCAAAGTTTTGGAGCTAAATATGAAAATGCCCTGCCCCCTTTTGTAGATTTAAAAATTCTGGGAATTACCAGAAGTCCGGAGTTTTGTGACCTTAAGGAACGTGGTGGATTATATGATTATATGTGGGGCCGGAGGTAGCTTAGTGGTTAAGGCATTGGACTACGGTTCAGAAGATCCCAGGTCCCACAACCACCAAGTTGCCACTGTTGGGCTCTTGAGCAAGGCCCTTAACCCCTAAACTGCTCAGACAAATGAAGGGATAAAAATGTAAGTCACTCTGAGTAAGAGTGTCTGCCATATGCCGTAATGTAAATGTAAATGATTATAGCGTATCAGAAGACTGGTTAGGTATGTGGGAGCTAAACCATTTAAAGCCTTGTATGTACAGTAAGTAATACTATTTTGTACGTAATTCTAAACTGAACAGGTAGCCAGTGCAGGGATGATAATATTGGGGTTATATGATCATATTTTCTGGGTCTAGTGAGAACCCTGGCGGCTGCATTTTGGACTAACTGTAGCTTGTTTATTGAGGATGCAGGACAACCACCTAGTAATGCATTACAATAGTCCAGTCTGGAGGTCATGAATGCATGAACTAGCTTTTCTGCATCAGATACGGATAGGATACTCCTAAGTTTGGCAATATTTCTAAGATGGAAAAAGGTTGTTTTTGTGATATTGGAAATATGATTTTCAAAAGACTGTAATATTACGCCCAGGTTTTTTACTGTTGAGCTGGTAGTAACAGTACATCCTTCTAAACGCAGGCTGAATTGTGAAAGCTGTTGTGTGCTGGTTTTTGGGCCGATGAGTAATATCTCTGTCTTATCTGAATTTAGTAAAAGAAAGTTATTGGTCATCCAAACTTTTATGTCCTGGACACACTCGGTTAATCTAGACAACTTGGGTATTTCATCTGGTTTTGTTGAGATATATAATTGGGTATCATTAGCATAACAATGGAAACTAATTCCATGCCTTCTAATGATGTTTCCCAAGGGAAGCATGTATATTGAGAATAGCAGAGGTCCTAAAACTGACCCTTGTTAGACCCCATATTTCACTTGCATTACATCAGACGGTACTCCATTAGATCCACAAAATGGTATCGATCAGACAGGTATGATCTAAACTATTTTAATGCCTGCCCCTGAATACCTATATGATTTTGTAGGCGATCTATGAGAATATTATGATCTATATTGTCGAATGCAGCACTAAGATCAAGTAAGACTAGAATTGAGATGCAGCCTTGGTCTGAAGCTGAAAGCAATCTTAACTAGTGCAGTTTCTGTACTGTGATGGGGGCCTGAAACCTGACTGAAATTCTTCTATGATGTTGTTTTCCTGCAAGAATGTGCATATTCAAGCTGATACTACTTTTTCTATTATTTTTGATATGAACGGAAGGTTTGAAATCGGTCTGTAATTTGTTATTTCATTCGCGTCCAAATTAGATTTTTTAAGAAGCGGCTTAATAACTGCCAACTTGAAAGGTTTAAGGATGTGACCTAGACATACACTAATGAAGAATTAATAATGTTTAAAAGTGGCTCTCCAACTGTAGGCATCACTTCTTTTAAAAATCTGGTTGGTATTGGGTCTAACAGGCACGTTGTTGATTTAGCTGAGGTGATAAGTTTATACAGCTCTTCCTGTCCTATACCTGTAAAGCACTGAAAATCTAAATGTGAAGCTCTAGGCTGAACTTGATCATGAGATGCTATTAGAGGTTGAACTTCCGTTATTTTCTTCCTGATACTATTGATTTTTTCATTAAAAAAGTCCATAAAGTCTTCACTTCTAAACTGTGATGGGATACTCTCTGCGGGCATCTTAGGTTTAGTTAGGCGAGCCACTGTACCAAATAAGAACCTGGGAAATTGTTTTTGTTTCTTGCTATCAGTTGGCTAAGATGCCCGGTCCTAGCAGTTTTTAGGGCCTGTCTATAGCTGCACATACTGTCTTTATACGCAATTCGAAAAACTTCTAATTTAGTTTTCCTCCATTTTCACTCGAGGTTACGGGTTGCTCTCTTTAGGGCACGAGTATGACTATTGTAACACGGTGCAAGTGTTTTATCTCTGACTTTTTAAAATTTGACAGGAGCAACAGTGTCTAATGTACTGGTAAAAATAGTGCCTTTAGGGGTCTAATAAGAATTTGGGACAGATCCGGCAGATTACTTGTGAATCTTTCTTAAGTGGTCGGATTCATATTTCTAGCAAATTGATAACGTGGGGAGACACAGCTAATCTGTTCTATGGGTAGAGTATATATCTGGAGGTGATGATCTGTGATATCATCACTTTGAGGTAAGATCTCTATATTAGAGACATCTATACGATGGGATATAATTAAATCTAGCATATGATTAAAGTGGTGAGTTGCTCCATTAATATTTTGTTTTACCCCAAAAGAATTTAGTAAATCCATAAATGCAGATGCTAAAGCGTCGTTAGCATCATCTACATGAATGTTAAAGTCTCCTACTATTAACACTTTGTCAGAGTTAGAAAATCGACATATGACCCGGGGGGTCTGTACACGGTGGCCAGAGTAAAATATAGCAAGGATTTATTATGTATTTTATTGAGTGCAACATTAATGATAAGCACTTCAAATGAGTTAAACCTGGGCCTTGTTTCATCAGTAACAATGAGCACATCATTGTAGATAGTTGCAACACCACCACCATGACCAGTTTGACGGGGCTCATGCTTATAGAAATATTCTAACGGAGTAGACTCATTCAGACCAATATATTCATTTGGTTTAAGCCAGGTTTCGGTGAGGCAGAGTGCGTCAAGGCAATAATCCGAGATCATTTAATTAACAATAAGTGCTTTAGGCGCAAGGGATCTGATGTTGAGAAGTCCAAACTTTAGAGATATATTTTGATTACTTATTGAGCTTTTTCTGGTTTTCTGGTTATCAGATTGTTTCAGGCAAATTTAAGGAGTTTATTCTTTTTTCTCAATATTCGGGAAACAGACACAATTTCTATAGGACAAGCTATGTGTGTGCGTCTATCAGTATGGTGAGTTGTGATGTGGCTAATGTGATTGGAATCTACGGTATGACTTACCGCCAGTCAGATGGTTCGTAATGTCCTGGAGATGTTGTCTGAAAGGACCGCTGCTCCAGCTCTGCTAGTGTGCAGGCCATCGGTGCGGTGATCGAAGTAAAATATTCTAATATTTTTACATACTAGATTTTCATGGAGGTGTAAGCAGTAATCATTTAAATGAAAACAAAAAAAAATTCTTTTTTGAATAACAAAAATTATTTTTTGGAAATGCACTATGAGTAAATGTATGCAGAGGTGTTTGTTTTACAGTTGAAGGAGTCCTTCGCTGTAAAATGTTTAAGAACCTCTGTTTTAACTGCTGAACATATGGGATTAATGTATTCATAAATATTATGGAATATGTTGTTTGAACTGAAACAGAGATGTTACTAATATCTCCAAGGCAGCATGCTTTAGTTAGCAGAAAAACATTACTGATGCTAAAATCACATACTGTATATAAGCCTGTACCCTCTGAGTAACATCTGATTCTATTCAGTGTCATTTGCAGCAATGCTTTACATGCACTTTAACTGTTTTGCTATATATTCAACTATAAATTCAACTACAATATTCAACTCTATGGATTGCCTCCATGCCACGCCACAGCAGTCATTTCTGCAAAAGGATTCCCGACCAAGTATTAAGTGCATAACTGAACATAATTATTTGAAGGTTGACTTTTTTTGTATTAAAAACACTTTTTTTTTATTGGTCGGATGAAATATGCTAATTTTTTGAGATAGGAATTTTGGGTTTTCATGAGCTGTTTGCCAAAATTATCAATATTAAAACAATAAAAGGCTTGAACTACTTCAGTTCTGTGTAATGAATCTAAAATATATGAAAGTCTAATGTTTATCAGTACATTACAGAAAATAATGAACTTTATCACAATATGCAAATTTTTTTTAGAAGGACATGTATATTGTTGTAAGAACTAACTATTCAGAAGATCTCTGTCTATGATAAAACCACTACATTATACAGGAGTGTACATTTAGCAATAGTTGATAGGCAACAGTTGACATTCTGCTATCTTAGCTCTTTTAGTAAGCTAGCGCTTATAGCATGATTATATTAACTTGCTTATAGATTTATATTTGGACAGGCATTTTACAGAAACAATGGAGCTAACTGTTTACATCACGTACAGGTATATGTCTCCAAATACACTATTAAACTAATATATATTAATGAACAAGCTAGTTAAAAGCATGAAAGAAACATGGTACAAATAGTCAAACCCCAGTATTTTATTTAATATTAATTACAATTAAAATGATCATGTTAGCTCTCTTTTGAATCCCAATCAGGTAAGAGCAACCTTATGTTACATAATAATATAGTCAGGCCATGTAAGGTTTATTTTAAATTTTGTTGTAAAGTTCGTTGTAAATTTATGTATATATTAAAAATGTTTTTTTTTTTTATATTATGCAGCATAAACAGATAAAAAAATGTCACTACACATAAAATATATCAGAAACTGTGTGTTTAATCTCTGTAAATTCTCTCAATTTATTAAAGGGAAGTGTGTCAGCTTCAGCTCCAGTCTTTATTTCATGTCTAATGAGAAGAAGAACTGGACTGAGCGCATAGAGGACTGTATAAAGAGAGGAGCAGACCTGGTGATCATAAACAGCACAGAGGAAGAGGTGAGAGCGAGAGAGAGAGAGAGAGAGAGAGAGAGAGAGAGAGAGAGAGTTAAGATATTAACAGACTTTATTTAAGAAACAATGTCAGTCAAAAAAATATTAAAATATTTACATATTTTCATGTGTCTGTTGTTATTTACATATTTACAGTGTTTTTTAGGTAAATAGAATTCCCACTGAGCCCCCCCACCCACCTTTAAATATATTTTTTAAATATATTGTTCAAAGTTATAGTTTTGTTTACTCGCTGTCCATTTTTGCTTTTTGACAGTGGTTGTTTGTTTTTGTTACTTATTGGATTTTATTTTTTATTTTTTTGCAGTTTCTTTTGTTCAGTCATTAGTGTTTTTACCCCACATTTTTTTCTTTTTTTGACAGTTATAAAAAAAAAAAACGGTTAATTTACTCCTTACCCACATGGAAAGAATCTATATGAGGATATATGCGCATATATCCTTACCTATATGCAGTATATATGCACATATATCCTGACCTATATGAGGATATATGCGCATATATGAAGGCCTATATGCAGGATATATGCGCATTTATCCTCACCTATATGCAGTATATATGCACATATATCCTGACCTACATGAGGATATATGCGCATATATGAAGCCTATATGCAGTATATATGAAGGCCTATATGCAGTATATATGCGCATATATCCTCACCTATATGCAGTATATATGCACATATATGCTGACCTATATGAGGATATATGCGCATATATGAAGGCCTATATGCAGTATATATGCGCATTTATCCTCACCTATATGCAGTATATATGCACATATATCCTGACCTATATGGGGATATATGCGCATATATGAAGCCTATATGCAGTATATATGCATATATATGATAATATATATGCTGCATATAGGCAAAATTGAGGTGCATATATGTGCATATACAGGCCATATAGGTCTCCTGTATTGCTTCTTTATATCCACATATAAGCCCTATATGTACATACAAGATATGTCTCCTATATAGCTCATGGCAGGATCTGCTCATTTTAGCTCATATCTCACTTTGGCAACTGTCATACATGATGCGCTCATATTTTCTATTATTAAGGCAATAACTAAGAACTAACTAAATAAAAAACACATTTTAGAATTTCTGTCGCATTATCTGCTAATGACCCGAGGCAGGACACGCCCACACGCCAATCACACGGAAATCAGTCCGGCTAATTTACATACTAGGCCACGCCCCCGGACAAGGAAACTCTTCAGAATGTTCTGGAAAGTGGGAGGAGTTTATATTTACCTCAGAAGAAGACTGTGTGGCCCTGACGACGAACGGGGAGCATTTTGAAGAGAGAATCCAGGAGGACACACTGGGTAAGTTATTAAGTCTTATATAACTCTTATTCTGATAATATTAAACTAATATTAGTAAATATTTTCCTCACTTCAGCTAGCTCTTGTCAGCTTGTGTGACACATTGACTTTCAATGCCATTTACATAGTTTAGGTAAATCATGCTAACATGCTGCCTTTCTGTATGTAGCACAAACATGATATTTCCCGGTGGCTAAGCTAATGCCTTATGGAGTTTACAGATGTTTATAAACGTTTTAATAAATAATCATTTATTATTATTATACTGTCTTATTATTTTTGTCTTTTCTAGATGCTACATTGAAGAAGTGGCCGGCAGCCACCCGAGGGCAGACAGGCACATCTATCAATTCAAAGCTCACGAAGCTGAGAAGGTCCTCAAAATATATATATGTTTTCTTCCTGTTGAGTTTTTTTTGTCTTATTTTTGTTCTTTTACCACTTGATTGTTCTTAAAAAAATAAAAAATAAAAAATTTCTACATTTTGGGCTTTTATTTATGTTGTCTAACAGCTATGGATTTTAATAATTTTACTAATATCTAGGTAAAAATATAGGTGCATATATATGCACATAGGTACATATATGCACGTATATATGTACACATATATGTACATATAATATAGGAAAACGGCCAATTTTATATATGTCACATATATGTCTATAGGTACATATATGCACGCATATATGCACGCACGCATATATGTACGCATATATGTACATATATGTACATATAATATAGGAAAACGGCCAATTTTATATATGTCACATATATGTCTATAGGTACATATATGCACGCATATATGCACGCACGCATATATGTACGCATATATGTACATATACGTACATATAATATAGGAAAACGGCCAATTTTATATATGTCACATATATTAAAAACCTATATCAAACCTATATTAAAACATATATGTTTTATATAGGTTTTTTCCGTGTGGGTAATGTCTATGTGTGTGTGTCTGTGTGTGTGTGTGTGTGTGTGTGTGTGTGTGTGTGCTGCTCCTTCAGTCTCCTGTGCTGCCTTGCTTAGGGTCTGACTGTGTTTTTTGTGTTTGATTCTGTTGTTAACGTCTCGTCTCTTTTTCTTCTTGGTTTAGCTGCAGTGTTTTCTGTCGGTGTCGGTGGTGGTGTACAGATCTCCGGTTGCTGAACCTCTTTGGGGGATATGTTAGGGGGCGGGGTCAGCATTAGGGGCGTGATCACTGTCAATGCTAACTACTGTGAGGGCATCGGATTTTACACTCGCGCTGTTAACAGTAGTATTGGTGTTCATGTCAGCGCCGGGTGTGCTGTGTGTCCCTGTGCTCTCAGTGTGTTCAGGTCTGACCCATCTCAGACTGACTCCCCGGTGTTTTCCCGCTCCTGTTTCCCTGTGGGCATATCCATCCTGAGCTCCCCAGCTGCAACTCCGTGTGGATAGCTCAGTTTTTATGTCCTACATCCTACAACACCTCAGCCGCTCCATGGTGGCAATAACAGTGTAGCTACTGCCCTTCTCTTTACACTTAAAATTTATATTAAGTGTTCCTTCTTTGTCATTTTAAACCATACAAATCTGCTCCCAGAAAGACAGGGCATGTCTCACGTTGGAGCTCTTGCACCTGAGCGGGATTGCCCTTATGGGGCAGACGAACTCCCCAAAGCAGGCCAGCTCCTCCATTATTACCTCGTCTTTTATGAATGGAAGCACATTTGAGATCATCACAAGTGTAGCTGGGACAGGCAGAGGGGTAACTTGGACCGTGGCTTCTCTTACGCGTGTTCATTTTGTTGTCAGTGTGCTGACAATGTTTATTTTGGTCAGGAACACCACCACTACACAGCATCTCCACACCTGCCTCAGAGGCCATGGTGTGATACAAGATACATGTATAAATGTTTAATGATTAAAAACATCAAGCAATGTGATGTTACAGAAGAATGTGAATGTACAGTAAGCTATAAAATAGCACCCATCAGGGATAACACATGGAGGGAGCCATTCACCCATGGGACGTTGGCTAGGACTTCATTTCCCAGCTTGTACCTCTGTCACATGATTGGATTGTTAAAAACCTTTTAAAAACAACATAAAACTTCACCCTGTCCCCAAACCTTACACAGTTCCCTGTGTATAATATTAGCATAAACAAATTTACCCCAGAGTCTGGCCTTTAAGAGGGCTTTCCTCATCAGTTTTGGGTTCAGTGTGTCACTGCCTTTCATTTGGTTTATACATGTGAGACAGGTACATAGTTTGGCCTGGACTATTAAAAAAATTGAGTATACGAATCTTTTCTTTTTGTGCAGGTGAGTATCTCCGGTCAAGGATGGTCTCTGTTAGGATTTGTCTAAATCTCACTATCCATCCTCTCAGAGTGCTAATATTTGCCCTAAACTTTTACATCTTTGAAAGGTGGTCTAGTATTTCCTCCCTCCCGCAATAAGGGTGTGTTTTCCCTTTGGTGGAGTCAGTATGCACTATGTGTCCACTGCAGGATAGTAATAAAAGTTCTCAAGTTGTTCGGTTATCAAATACACAGAACTTCATCACTGAACAGCTGAACAGAAGTCGAGCTTGGATTGATCTGAGTGACAGAGACACAGAGGGAGAGTGGAAATGGGTGGACGGTACACCACTGACCCCTGGGTAAGAGACCACATGTGTGTGTCAATGATATTTTTTGAGACTTTGAGACTGCAGAGTAAATAAATAAACCTAGATGAATATTTTTTCTTTGATATTTTTATTGATTAAAGATCATTCTGTTGTGATTTGTTTGGAATCTACTAAAGACTAAATCAGATTGTCTTAGTTTCAGGAAATGGGCTTACCAACAACCAGATAATGACAGTGGCAAAAATGAGAAGGACTGTGGTGAGACTGGGTTTCGTGATGAACAGCAGTGGAATGACAGACCATGCTCTCATGAACAAGGCTGGATCTGTGAGAAGAGAAAATAACAATGCTCCCAAATGAATCAAGCTGAGTATATTAATCAGTAGGATAAGTTTTAACTGTGTCTTGATGGAATTATTATTGTTTATTATTATTATTATTATATTTGGCACCTATATGTTCATCTGTACTGCTTAACTAACTAGTAAGCTGTGATAATATAAAGCTCACCCTCTCATTAGGCTTAGTGTCCTTTACTTCATGACATTGCAGGAGTTCCATTCAGTGGAACAGATTATCAGAGACTCTTAAAATACTGTATAAATAAAATCACTGTGATATACAGTCACATGACAATAGCAAGGTTATTTAATAAAGTTGTTGACCACCATTCGCCATCTAAATTGTGAACACTCTAAGCTGTCCTGCTCACATTTTTGTCATTAAGAACTTTCTCTACTTATTTGCTCAAAGTATGACATTTTTGTGTTGTTTGATCTTTTTATTGTCATGTTTAGTATTTTATTCATTTTAACTTAAATATCCTTTAGAATGTTACTGGCAAGATTGCTTCTCAGTTTGTTGGTTTATGTTTTTTTTTTTTCTATTCCATATTGTAATGCTGTTCATTGTTAAAATTATTTGTTGTTATAGGAAACAAATTACTTATGTAGGCAGTGACCTTGATTTATTTCATTTTTCCCCCTCAGCAATAGGTAATTCAATAAAGTCTGCTACAATTAGATTAAATGGTAACACTTTATAATAACTGCACACCATTTATTAGTTAATCATGAGTAAATTCTTAGCTTATAGGGCTTAAATCAAACTTTGCCCATACACACACACATGAAACACTTGCAAACATATATATGAAACAGCCACACATACATATATAGTCTGCAGTTTCTTTTGTTCTGTCATTAGTTCTTCACATCACATGCCTCTTTTTAATTTTTTGGACATTTGACATTTGTACATAGAGTCCTGAGTCCTTTTAGTCTAACTTACTTTTATGATAACTCAGATTATTCTATATTTTTAATATTATAAGACTTTGGTCACTATAACAATATATACCTCTTATGCTAAATAACAAGACTATACGTACCGAATAAAACAACTATGTGCACTTACACTTCAAAGTCACAACAGTATTTGTTATGCACCAACCATAATAAACAATCACTAAGCTTGTTTAGAAAAAATATATATTCAAGTGTTAATTAAACAATAAAACAAATTAAACAATTATTAAAGTTTGTTATAAAATAACTCAATTGGCTTTCCTCTTTTACTTAGTTTAATGATTAAATAATTGATCAAAATTACTAGAAACAAAAAAGTTGCAGGCCTGATTCTATGCTTGGGGTCGCTGAGACCAAAAACTTAATAGTTGTTTCACTCCAAAGAGCAACAAACCAAAAGTAAACAGACGATACCTTATTCCCTGTTCGGAGATTATTCACCGAATCCTGCTTGTCCTATAGTTTCTGTACACACGCCGAGTAGCAACTGTTGATCACCTTCCCGAAGATATCCTGTATTTCCAGATTAGCAACACTCCCCCTGAAGTACATGTAGCTGGGTTAGATAACTCACTCAGTCGGTTTACATTGCTGAACTCCCCTCGCTGTTTTAACAAGCTGGTATCCAGAAAATATTTAACTCAAGGAAATTCCATACAACCTTCTTAGTCTTCCACAAAAGTCTGCATTTTATGCCTAACTTGAACGGTAAAACTATATAAGCTACATAGCCTTTATAAAATATAAATATAAATCGAAAATATAAATCGAGCAACTCACTGCTGTAATCATATGCTAGATTTAATTATATCCCATGGTATAGATGTCTCTAATATAGAGGTTTTACCTCAAATTGATGATATCACAGATCATCACTTCCTGATATATACTTTACCCGTAGAGTATAAAAATCAGATTAGCTGAACCCCACGTTATCGATTTGTTAGAAATATGAATTCGACTACTAAAGACAGATTCACAAGTAACTTGCCGGATCAGTCCCAATTTCTTATTAGACCCCTAAATGCAGACTAGCATGGGCACTATTTTTACCAGTACATTAGACACTGTTGCTCCCATCAGATTAAAAAAAGGCAGACATAAACCACTTGCATATTGGTACAATAATCATACTCGCGCCCTAAACCTTTCAAGTTGGCAGTTATTAAGCCACTTCTTAAAAAATCTCATTTGGATGCGAATTAAATAACAAAACGGAACTATTTCAAACCTTCCCTTTATATCAAAAATATTAGAAAAAGTAGTATCAGCTCAAATATGCACATTCTTGCAGGAAAACAACATCCTTGAAAAATTTCAGTCAGGTTTCAGGCCCCATCATAGTACAGAAACTACACTAGTTAAGATTGCAAACGACTTGTTTTTAGCTTTGGAACAAGGTTGCATCTTAATACTAGTCTTGCTTGATCTTAGTTCTGCATTCGACACTATAGATCATAATATTCTCATAGATTGCTTACAAAATCATATAGGTATTCAGGGACAGGCATTAAAATGGTTTAGATCATACCCGTCTGATCGATACCATTTTGTAGATCTAAATGGAGAACTGTCTGGTGTAATGCCAGTGAAATATGGGGTCCCACAAGGGTCAGTTTTAGGACCTCTGCTGTTCTCAATATACATGCTTCCCCTGGGTGACATCATTAGAAGACATGGGATTAGTTTCTAATTAGTTTAGTTTAGAAATACCTAAGTTGCCTAGATTAACCGAGTGTGTCCAGGACATAAAAGATTGGATGACCAATAACTTTCTTTTACTAAACTCAGATAAGACAGAGATATTACTCATCGGCCCCAAAACCAGCACACAACAGTTCTCACAATTCAGCCTGCGTTTAGAAGGATGTACTGTTACTACCAGCTCAACAGTAAAAGACCTGGGCGTCATATTAGACAGCAACTATACTTTAGTAAATCTATCCTGAATGGCAACTACGCTAATTCTCTCCATCTGTTCTGTATTTTTCTACCCATCACGAGGCATCTGGAGATTGTGCAAGCTTCAGTAGACAAAGACCAACCCTGCGAGGATCCTGAGGCATCCAGAGAAGGACCAGATCAAGCTGGATTCTGCTTCATGATGGCTGGTGCTACACATGCTGCTCCTGTGCTTCCAGTGATCCAGACCCCATCTGCCCTCTGCACCTGTTGACTCGTCCCTATGCTGAACTGGACTTTATGTTAATTTAAAGAATTTCTGTTATATTAAACTTTCAGCTGCATAACAAACATAATGTTATATCATCTCTATCTGTTATCACCCAAATGAGGATGGGTTCCCTGTTGAGTCTGGTTCCTCTCAAGATTTCTTCCTATTGCCATCTCATGGAGTTTTTCCTTGCCACTGTCGCCATCACCCTTGGCTTGCTCATCAGAGACATTTCATTAATTTATCTCATTATTATCTAGACACATTTTTCTCACACATACACAATTTATTATTATTTATTTATTTATTTATTTATTATATATTTTTAATTGAAATTTAATTTCTTTCATTTTTGTGAAGCTGCTTCGAGACAATGACAATTGTTAAAAGCGCAATATAAATAAAATTTAATTGAATTGAATTGAATTTATAAGACTCTACTTTTATTTAAGTTTACTCCTAATGAAGAAAAAGTTATGATTTTGTTAAATAAAGAAAGTAAACAGGGTTCTGTATTGTTTTTTAGTGAATTTGAGCATGTTCGAAAATGAACCGAAACTCTGTGTGTACTCGCCTCACAGACGTGAGGTGTGAGAAAAGAGGATGCAGAGGATAGGGTTAGATAGAGGCAAATGATTCGCTGTGGTGACCCCTGAAAGGAAACAGCCAAAAGACAAAGAAGAAGACGTAAAAATATATACTACTTCTTCTTTGTCTTTTGGCTGTTCGCTTTCAGGGGTCGCCACAGCGAATCATCTGCCTCCATCTAACCCTATGCTCTGCATCCTCTTCTCTTACACCAACTAACTTCATGTCCTCTCTCACTACATCGATAAATCTCCTCTTTGGTCTTCCTTTAGACCTCCTGCCTGGCAGTTCAAACCTCAGCATCCTTCTACCGATATATTCACCATCTCTCCTCTGAACATGTCCAAACCACCTCAATCTGGCCTCTCTGACTTCATCTCCAAAACATCTAACATGGGTTGTCCCTCTGATGAACTCATTCTTGATCCTATCCATCCTTGTCACTCCCAAGGTAAACCTCAACATCTTCTGCTCTGTACCTCCAACTCTGCCTCCTGTCTTTTCTTCAGTGCCACTGTCTCTAAGCCGTAGAGCATTGCTGGTCTCACCACTGTCCTGTACACCTTTCCTTAAATTTTTGCTGATACGATTTTATCGCACAACACACCTGAAACTTTTCTCCACCCATTCCAACCTGCCTGTACCCGCCTCTTCACCTCCTTTCCACACTCTCCGTTGCTCTGGACCATTGACCCTCTAGTGGGTGGCCTCAACCATTTAGCTCCACGAATGAAATGGGTAACTAAAAGGGTGTTTTGCCACAGTAACCTCATCAATCAGGACGTGGCAGGCTGAAATAACAGTTACGTACATCCTGAGAGTACTAGGGCACAAGCCCGAGGACAACTTTTCCTGCAGAAACTCCAGCACTGAAACAATTCGGCAGTGGACTGGGTCTACCTGCTTCGTCATGCACCAACTTTCAAATACATTTCATTTGAGGGCATAAGCTCTTCTAAGGGAGAGAGCCCTAGCACTTAAAATAGTCTTAATTACGCTAGCTGGAAGATCACCTTGACTTAGTTGGTCCCATTTAGGGAACGAACATGAAGGTTCCAAGGCTCGGGCCAGGGATGAAAAATCGTCCCCTGCATCAGAAGACAGAAGATCCCACCTCATTGGAATCACCCATGGTGAGCCGTTGAAGAGGGATACTAGATCCGAGAACCAAACTCTGGTCGGCCAACAGGGCGCCATCAAAAAGAGGCGGAAACACTGTTGATGGACCCTCATCCAGACTCCCGGGAGCAGAGCTATCAGGAAAAGCGCATAAAGGCGTAACCTGGGCCACGTACGGGCCAAGGCATCCAGACCCAGGGGAGCTGAAAGAATCAGAGAGTAGTAAGGGAGACATTTGCTGATTTTGTGAGGCAAATAGGTCCACCTCTGCTACATGAAATTTCTTCCAGATTGACTGACTATTTCGGGGTGGGGTTTCCATTCCCCGTGTGACAGAGATTGCCTGGACAGTACAACTGTTCCAACATTCATATGCCCTGAAATGTAAATCGCCCTTAGCGGCAAATTACGATCGGTCTCGACTCGAGCACGGCGTGGGAGAAATTTCCCAAAGGCCTGTTCATATAGCCTAGCCTCTCGAAACCTAGTGGCGATGAATTCCGTTGCCGAATAGGCCGGAAGGTGAGACAGGAGCATCAAGGAGGAAAGTTCGATTCTTATCCTTAATGCCCCACAGATTTAATCATAGGTGCCTATCAGCGGTCACCAAGGAGGCCATAGAACTGCTAATAGCACGGGCTGTCTGTTTAGTCACACGAAGGGATAAATCAGTAGCCCAGTGTAATTCTGTGAATGCTTCCTGATTCACAGTGCCGCTCGTGCTCAAATCCTTCAGCAGATCAGCATGGTATGCCTGCAAACTCACCATAGTGTGCAAGGAAGCGCCGGCCTGACCTGCTGCTTGGAACGCCTTCCCTACCAGGGTAGAAGAAGTTCCACACGGCTTGGAGGGAAGTGTTGGTTTCTTCAATGAGGATGATGTCCCAGGATTCAATTTAATTAAATTCAAATTTATTTGTATAGCGCATTTAGCAATTTTCATTGCCGCAAAGCAGCTTTACACAATCAAAAGAATTATTTAAGTTTGTATGAAATGTGAATTTGTATGAATCAAAATTGTCAGTTTGTCCCTGGTGAGCAAGCCGAGGGCGACAGTGGCAAGGAAAAACTCCCTGAGATGGTAATAGAAAGAAACCTTGAGAGTAACCAGACTCAACAGGGAACCCATCCTCATTTGGGTGAAACAGAAAGCAGTAAATGATCTGCATTTATACAGTGTCTTAGGTGGCAGGCAGTTAAGCTATAATAGCTGATGTTAATTGATGTTAATATGCAGTCCAGGTAGTTACTGTATTGAAGACCCAGTTAGACTTGTAGGAAGTTCCAGTCCTGAACTATCGAACTGTCAAGTCCCCAGAGAAACAGTTGCCAACACCAGTAAAGGCCAGAACCATCTTCTAGGTAGAGAAAAATCATCCCCAGACACCAGACGCATCCCAGAGAGACACACGGGGCATCCATGTGACGAGATCTTCAGCCAGAAGCGGGGCACCAGGATGGGTCAGACAGGTCCGGAGGGCAGAGGGAGTCTGGATCACTGGCAGCTCGGGAACGACATGTGTAGCTCGATAGAGAGAGAGAAAGAGTGAAAGGGGGAGACAGGAGGAGAGAGGAAAGAGAATGAGGGGGAGAAAGAGAAGAAGAGGAGAGATGGCAGTTAGGTATGGTCACAGTCACACAATGTATAATGTGAATGTATATTAACTGTAGAATGCAAGCAGAGACTTCGGCAGGACTAACTATGACAGCATTACTATGAGGGCTTCCCGAAATGTAAAGGAAACAATCACCTTACCATCAGCAAACCTGAGTGATCAATGGGAGTGAGGAAGACAGCATCCAAACAAACCAGTTTACCATAATACTCTACGTCCATGAGTCCTCCAGATCTGCTCCTTTACCTAAGGCAAATCTATTTATAAAAATGCTTGGCTAAATAAATAGGTTTTTAGCCTGGACTTAAACACTGAGACTGTGTTTGAGTCCCGAACACTATTTGGAAGACTATTCCATAATTTTGGGGCTTTGTAAGAAAAAGCTCTGCCCCCAGCTGTATTTTCATAATACGCGGTACTGACAAGCAGCCTGCATCCTTTAATTGAAGTAGGCATGGCGGTTCATAAGACACTAGCAATTCGCTCAGGTACTGCGGCGCGAGACCATTTAATGCTTTATATGTCAAGAGTAGTATTTTAAAATCAATGCGAAAATTCACAGGGAGCCAATGCAGTGAAGATAAGATAGTGGTGATGTGCTCATATTTTTTTATTCGAGTGAGGACTCTCGCTGCTGCATTCTGGACTAGCTGAAGCTTATTTATGCATCTAGCTGAACAACCAGACAGTAAGGCATTACAATAGTCCAACCTAGAGGTGATAAAAGCATGAACTAGTTTTTCTGCATCGTTTAGCGACAATAAATTTCTTATCCTGGCAATATTTCTGAGGTGAAAGAATGCTATCTTGGTAATATTATCTACACGAGCTTCAAATGAAAGGCTGGAATCAATAATCACACCAAGGTCTTTCACTGTTGCACTTGATGGAACAGAAAGGCCATCTAAAGTTACGGTGTGATCTAAAATTTTACTCCTAGCTGTATGCGGTCCTATGACTAGAACTTCTGTCTTATCCGGATTAAGCAGAAGGAAGTTAATTAGCATCCAATTTCTTATGTCCTGCACACATTGCTCAATTTTAGTAAGCTGTTTTTTTCATCAGATTTTGCTAAGACATATAACTATGTATCATCAGCATAACAATGAAAACTAATACCATGCTTACGGATTATGTTGCCCCGAGGAAGCATGTAAAGGGAAAAAAAGCAGTGGACCTAAAACTGAACCCTGCGGAACGCCAAACTCCACTAGAGAACATGCAGAATAATCACCATTTAAGTCTACATACTGATAACGATAAGTCAGATAGGATCTGAGCCAGGAGAGGGCTGTACCCTTAATTCCTACTACATTTTCTAATCTGTGAAGCAGAATAGCGTGATCAATGGTGTCAAAAGCTGCACTGAGGTCGAGGAATACAAGCATAGTTACACAACCCTGATCAGAGGCCAATAGGATGTCATTTACTACTTTAACGAGCGCTGTCTTTGTGCTGTGATGAGGCCTAAATCCTGACTGATACAGTTCATGTATGCCATTTCTATGTAGATATGAGCATAGCTGCTCCGCTACTATCTTTTCCAGATTCTTGGACATAAAGGGGAGGTTTGATATTGGCCTGTAACTGGACAGCTGACAGGGGTCGAGGTCAGGTTTCTTAATTATTGGTTTGATAACTGCTAATTTAAAAAGATTTTGGAACATAACCAATGCTGATTGAAGAATTAATTATTCTCAACAGGGGTTCTGTTATTGCTGGTACTATCTGTTTAAGAAAATGTGTGGGTACAGGATCTAATATACAGGTTGATGAATTTGCAAAAGAGATGAGTGAAATTAGTTTATTCTCTTCAAGGGAAGTAAAGTATTCTAGGTTCTGATCTGACATAGCTAGATTAACATCTGCATCAATTGCATTGTCTGGTTTCAAAACCTCAATTTCATGCCTAATATTTACAATTTTATTATTAAAAAAGTTCATGAAGTCCTTACTATTGCATGATGTTGTTGTGGAGATTTCTGCAGTGGTCTTATTTCTGGTTAATTTGGCTACAGCATTAAATAAAAATCTAGGATTATTTTTGTTATTTTCTATAAGAGTGGAGAGATATGTTGATCTAGCTACACTTAGAGCTTTTCTTTAGTTCAGGATGCTCTCCTTCCATGCTATTTGAAATATTAACAATTTAGTTTGACGCCATTTACATTCTAATTTCCTAATGTCTGTTTTAAAGTGCGAGTGTGATCGTTATACCAGGGAGCAAGTTTCTTATCTCTAATAATTTTTCTTTTATTTACATTTCTAAGGTATAGCGAAATGTCGACTTGACTCAGTCGCCTGATCGAGTTCTGTGGGGTCACACGGTAATCTAATCGAAGTTGGGAACTCTGGGAGATTACTGATAAAACTCTGTTTAGTAGTTGATGTGAATGTTTGTTTAATACGGTAGCATGGCGCTGTGCGTACATTATTACTGTGACACACTTGAATTGTGACAAGATAGTGATCTAAGATAACTTCAGATAGCGGAATTGTGAATAAATTTCTTATACTTAATCAGAATAATATTATTAAATCTAAAGTGTGACCTGCTTTATAAGTGGGTCCTACTACACACTGATTTACTCCTACTGAGTCCAGTGTGGACATAAATGCTGTTCTCAGAGGGTCTTCTGGATTTTCAAAATGAATATTAAAATCTCCAGCAATTAACACTTTGTCTACAGAAACGACTAGGTTTGAGTGGAAATCTGCAAATTCACTAAGAAATTCAGAGTACGGCCCTGGAGGTCTGTAAATGACAATTAGCGGAATCGACTGAGCTGACTTAATATAGTTAAATACACTTATGTTACTATAAAGAATTTCAAATGAATTAAATTTGTGTCCGTGTTTTTAATAGTAGTCAAATTATCATTGTGAATAACTGCGACGCCTCCTCCTCTACCAGTTAGCCGAGGCTGGTGTATGTAGCTGTATCCAGGAGGACTAGCTTCATTTAGAGGTACTTACTCGTCCTGTTTAATCCAGGTTTCTGTTAAACAAAGTATATTAAATTCCTGATCCGTGATAATTTCATTAACTATAACTGCTTTAGATGCAGAATCCAATATTTAACAGTCCTAGCTTCAGATCAGATGTGCCGGCTGCGCATTTAGTATGATCTGAGTTTGTGGTCTTTATGTTAATTAAATTACTAAAACAGACTTTCTGAGTCTTTCTAAATTTATTTTTAGCCTGGGGAACAGACACAGTCTCAATATAATGAACCCTGAGTGACGACTCTATGCAGCTAGCAGACGGTTGGTTTAGCCTGTCTGTCTGCTCCCTGGCCTGGGCTCTGGATTGTCACCGATTAACTAGGCCTCTTCTGAGACTATGAGCTATACTGCAAGAAATGAGAGCGACACCTTCCCGAGTAAGATGGACACCGTCCCGCCCTAACAGGCCAGTTTTGCCCTCAAAGGTCTTCCAATTATCAATGAAGCCCACCTGGACATCCAGCGGTTCAGCGACCATAACCTGCTGTAAGCTATGTCGCCACGTCTCATTGGGATGGGACCAGAGCATATTACGTCATAGGACATCGCATTCGCTAATTTAAACACCTCTATAAAGTTACCCTTACTAACCTCTGACTGACGAGGGCATATATCATTAGCTCCAGCATGTACCACTATCTTGGAGAACCTGTGCTGTCCTAGAGCCCTTAGATTACCTGCTATGCCCGGTGCTCTGGCTCCCGGGATACACCTAACCACCTAAAGGCCTAGCTAATTTCACATGTCTCATTATTGAGTCTCCCATAACCAGAGCTCTTTCAGGTTTCTCAGTGGGTGCATCACTGAGGAGAGCAAACCTGTTGGACCGGTGAAGCGCAGAAGAGGTGTGCTAGCCTTAGCGTTAGCTTTGGCTGAACGAGTATGCCGCCGAGTCGTCACCCACTCGCCCCACTGTGGGGGCTCTAATGCCGGAGTTGGGGGCTGGTTATCTCCGCCTGCGGCACACTGACTGTCCGCTATGGGAATAACGCTGCTCTCACACTCTCTCTCTAATACTAAAAGTCTGGATGCGCTCCTCTAACGCTGATATCTTCTCCGTCAGAGTGCTCACTAACACACACCTATCACAAATAAAATTACCACTAACGACGGAGGAAGAATGTCTAAACATCCTGCACTCCACACACTGAACGAGCTGAATATTAGATTCTGAGTTTAGTTGTTTGGAGCTGAATTCCGTTTGTTGTTTTTAGACGAAGAAACTTGTGCGTTCTCCAAAAAGCGCGGAAAAAGGCGAAGCCAAATAGTATGAAGATGTAAAAACTAGTTGCTATTAATATTATTATTATATAAATAAAAAAGGTATGTAATTTAAACATACAAACGCAAAACTTTCGCGGCAACGATACAAAAACAGGAGAGAGATAGCCTGCGAGCGTCTCTTCTATCTGAGGCATCACCATATAACTTCATGCTTTTGCATCAACAATGTTCGAATAAAATTAAGTCGAAGGTACAAAAATATGAGATAAGAAAGGTTTACGCCATGAACAAGATAATTTGTTGTGGAGGTCATCAAAAAAGGGTAGAGAGCAACATCGTGGCTCCATCTGCTGGCCACCCGACAGAAATCTGTTGTCTAATTTTTATTATTTTGGGTGAGCTTGCTCCTGTGGCCAATCAATGCTTACACTCTCCTCTAAGTCCTTCGAGAGCGTGGCTCTCACCCAAACATTGAAGCAGAGGACATGTGAATCGCCCTTTCACAAGGAGAGAGACACCTAGCTCTAAACTCCGCCATTATTGCTGGTGAGTTTTATGCTTTTATCTGCTTTGAATGTATTTTATGCTTGCTGACAAACACACGCGCACAATGTCGGTGAAGACAAAGAATCTGAGGAATGTTTCTGGTTCACTCCTATTTATAACCTGCAGGTGCGTCTCATCAGATGACGTCACCCGACCGAGGTTATACAGTGGTGTGAAAAACTATTTGCCCCCTTCCTGATTTCTTATTCTTTTGCATGTTTGTCACACAAAATGTTTCTGATCATCAAACACATTTAACTATTAGTCAAAGATAACACAAGTAAATACAAAATGCAGTTTTTAAATGATGGTTTTTATTATTTAGAGAGAAAAAAAATCCAAACCTACATGGCCCTGTGTGAAAAAGTAATTGCCCCCTGAACCTAATAACTGGTTGGGCCACCCTTAGCAGCAATAACTGCAATCAAGCGTTTGCGTTAATTTGCAACGAGTCTTTTACAGCGCTCTGGAGGAATTTTGGCCCACTCTGCAGAATTGTTGTAATTCAGCTTTATTTGAGGGTTTTCTAGCATGAACCGCCTTTTTAAGGTCATGCCACAACATCTCAATAGGATTCAGGTCAGGACTTTGACTAGGCCACTCCAAAGTCTTCATTTTGTTTTTCTTCAGCCATTCAGAGGTGGATTTGCTGGTGTGTTTTGGGTCATTGTCCTGCTGCAGCACCCAAGATTGCTTCAGCTTGAGTTGACGAACAGATGGCCGGACATTCTCCTTCAGGATTTTTTGGTAGACAGTAGAATTCATGGTTCCATCTATCACAGCAAGCCTTCCAGGTCCTGAAGCAGCAAAACAACCCCAGACCATCACACTACCACCACCATATTTTACTGTTGGTATGATGTTCTTTTTCTGAAATGCTGTGTTACATTTACGCCAGATGTAACGGGACACGCACCTTCCAAAAAGTTTAACTTTTGTTCCGTTGGTCCACAAGGTATTTTCCCAAAAGCTTTGGCAATCATCAAGATGTTTTTTAGCAAAATTGAGACGAGCCTTATAATGTTCTTTTTGCTTAAAAGTGGTTTGCGCCTTGGAAATC
The DNA here is from genome assembly GCF_024256425.1 of Clarias gariepinus. Taxonomy (NCBI): domain Eukaryota; kingdom Metazoa; phylum Chordata; class Actinopteri; order Siluriformes; family Clariidae; genus Clarias; species Clarias gariepinus. Next base: position 7,461,533 of record NC_071119.1, read on the forward strand.
TGCCATGCAGGCCGTTTTTGTCTTTTTCTTATGGTGGAGTCGTGAACACTGACCTTAATTGAGGCAAGTGAGGCCTGCAGTTCTTTAGATGTTGTCCTGGGGTCTTTTGTGGCCTCTCGGATGAGTTGTTTTTGCGCTCTTGGGGTAATTTTGGTCGGCCGGCCACTCCTGGGAAGGTTCACCACTGTTTCAGGTTTTTGCCATTTGTGGATAATGGCTCTCACTGTGGTTCGCTGGAGTCCCAAAGCTTTAGAAATGGCTTTATAACCAGACTGATGGATCTCAATTACTTTTGTTCTCATTTATTCCTGAATTGCTTTGGTCTAGCTTTTGAGGTGCTTTTGGTCTACTTCTCTGTGTCAGGTAGCTCTTATTTAAGTGATTTCTTGATTAAAACAGGTGTGGCAGTAATCAGGCCTGGGGGTGACTACAGAAATTTAACTCAGGTGTGATAAACCACAGTTAAGTTATTTTTTAACAAGGGGGGCAATCACTTTTTCACACAGAGCCATGTAGATTTGGAGTTTTTTTTCTCCCTTAATAACGTAAACCTTCATTAAAAAACTGCATTTTGTGTTCAATTATGTTATCTTTGACTAATAGTTAACGGTTTTTGATGAGCAGAAACATTTAAGTGTGACAAACATGCAAAAGAATAAGAAATCAGGAAGGGGGCAAATAGTTTTTCACACCACTGTATAAGCCAAAATTTGGCGTGTTTGATACACACATGCTTCCCAATCGGTAACATGACAAGATGTTCCCCTAGCAGCATCGAGTGTAGCCTTCGAAAGGGAACTACAAAGATACAATGCAACTCTTTATTATTTTCTCTGTACTTCTCCACCAGCATCCTCATAACAAATACTGCATCTGATGTACTCTTTCTAGGCATGAAACCATATTGCTGCTCAAAAATGCTCACCTCTGACCTTAACCTAGCTTTCACTACTCTTTCCCACAGCTTCATTGTATGGCTCATTAGCTTTATGCCTCTGTAATTGCCATCAGCTCTGCACATATTCCTTGTTCTTAAAAATCAGCACCAATACACTTTTCCATTCTTCTGGAATCCTCTCACTCTCCAAAATCTTGTTAAACAAACTAGTTAGAAACTCTACTGCCACCTCTCCTAAGCACTTCCATATCTCCACAGGTATGTAATCAGGACCAACAGCCTTTCCACTTTTCATCCTCTTCAACGCCCTTCTCACCTCACTTTTACTAATATTTGCTACTTCCTGCTCCACAACAGTAGCCTCTTCTAATCTTTGTTCTCTTTCTTTTTCCTTATTCATCAACTCCTCAAAGTACTCCTTCCATCTTCCTATTACCCTCTTGGCATTTGTCAGTACATTTCTATCTCTATCTTTAATCACTCTAACCTGCTGCACATCCTTCCCATCTCTATCTTTCTGCCTTGCCTACCTGTATAGGTCCACCTCACCCTCCTTACTATCCAATCTAGCATACAAGTCCTCATATGCTCCTTGTTTGCCCTTTGCCACCTCTACCTTCACCTTACGCTGCATCTCCCTGTACTCCTGTCTATTCTCTTCAGTCCTTTCAAAGTCCCACTTCTTCTTAGCTAGCCTCTTTTCCTGTATACACTCCTAGACTTCCTCGTTCCACCACCAAGTCTCCTTGTCCACTTTTGCCTTGCTTGATGATACACCAAGTACCCTCCTTTTAGTGTCCCTGATCACATTGGCTGTAGTTGTCCAGTCAACTGAAAGCACCTTCTGACCACCCATAGCCTGTCCAAACTCCTCCCTAAAGACTACACAATATTTTTCTTTCTCAGCTTCCACCACTTTGTCCTCTGCTCTGCCTTTGTCTTCTTTACATTTACATTCACATTTTACATTTATGCATTTGGCAGATGCTCTTACCCAGAGCGACTTACAAAAAGTGCTTTAAAGTTTACATCATTGGATACATACTTACATACACTGGGTTAACTAGGTCAATAACTAAGCGCCATTAGTCCAACTCAACTGGAAAGAGATTTTTTTTTTCTTGGGGGGAGTAGTCCAAGTACTGGAGAAACAGATGCGACTTGAGTCGTCGTTTAAAGATAGTCAAAGTCTCTGCTGTACGGACATCTAGAGGAAGTTCATTCCACCACCTCAGTGCCAGAACAGAAAAGAGCCTGGATCACCGCCCTCGATCCCTGAGGGATGGTGGGATGAGGCAAGCGGTGCTGGAGGATCGGAGGGAACGTGGTGCAGTGCGTGGTGTAATTAGAGCAGAGAGGTAAGTGGGTGCTGGGCCATTAGGAAAGCATCAGCGTTTTGAATTTGATGCGGGCAGCTACAGGAAGCCAGTGCAGGGAGCCGAGGATTGGGGTGGTGTGTTAGAACTTGGGAAGGTAAAAACGAGACGTGCTGCTGCATTCTGGATCAGTTGCAGAAAACGAATCGTGGACAGAGGCAGGCCTGCCAGGAGTAAGTTGCAGTAGTCCAGTCTTAAAATAACAAGTGACTGAACAAGCACCTGAGTAGCCTGTGAAGAAAGAAATGGGCGAATACTTCTGATATTGTAAGGAAGAAATCTACAAGAGTGAGTAAGGTTAGCGATGTGTGGGGAAAATGACAGATGATTGTCCACGGGTTACCCCAAGATTGCTGGCGGTGGCTGAAGGAGTAATTTGGTTGGTGTCCTGGGATACCACAAGGCCTTGACCTGGGGATGAGTCACAAGGGATAAACAACAGTTCGGTTTTACTGAGATTGAACTTTAGCTGATGATCAGCCATCTATTCTAAACATCTCTTCACCTTCCTCACCACCAGGGTTATTTTACACACCACCATTCTGTGTTGTCTGGCTACACTCTCCCCTACCAACACTTTGCAGTCACTAATCTCTTTCAGATGACAACGTCGACACAAGATGTAGTCAATCTGAGTGCTTCTGCCTCCACTCTTATATACTCAGCAAAAAAAGAAAGGTCCCCTGACTTTCAACTGTTTTTACTTTCAGTAAAGTAATGTGTAAATATTTGTATGAACACTAAAAGAGTCAACACCATAAGACATAAACTAAAAATGTTTTACAATGTGTCCCTGAATGAAAGGAGGCTCAAAATCAAAAGTACCAGTCAGTATCTGGTGTGGCCAACAGCTGCTTGAAGTACTGCAGTGCATCTCCTCCTCATGGACTGCCTATTGCGGACAGTTTGAGCACTGATGGAGGGATTGTGTGTTCCTGGTGTGACTCGGGCAGTTGTTGTAGCCATCCTGCCATCCTGTACATCCTGTAGCCATCCTGTCACGCAGGTGTGATTTTCGGATGTACCGATCCTGTGCAGGTGTTGTTACACGTGGTCTTCCACTGCGAGAATGATCAGCTGTCCTTCCTGTCTCCCTGTAGCGCTGTCTTAGGTGTCTCACAGTGTGGACATGGCAATTTATTGCCCTAGCCACATCAGCAGTCCTCATGCCTCCCTGTAGCATGCCTAATGCACGTTCACGCAGATGAGCAGGGACCCTGGGCATCTTTCTTTGGGTGTTTTTCACAGTCGGTAGACAAGTCTCTTTAGTGTCCTGCGTTTTTAGAACTGTGACCTTAAATGCCTAATTTCTGTAAGCTGTTAAGGTCTTAACGACCATTCCACAGGTGCATGTTAATTTATTGATTATGGTTAATTAAACATGCATTAAAAACATTGTTTAAACCCTTTACAATGAAGATCTGTAAAGTTATTTGGATTTTTACAAAATAATTGTTGAAATACACAGTCCTGAAAAAAGGGACGTTTCTTTTTTGGCTGAGTATATATATATATATATATATATATATATATATATATATATATATATGATTTGCATATAATTTGGTTTATTTGGGTCAAAAAATCACAACTGAATCCACCCTTCTAATGGGATCAGGATAATCCTGTTTTGTTTTTTGTTTTTTAATCAAATAGGTCCCAATCTAAGTTCAAAGTTTTGAATAACGCAAAGGACAGGTTTGATCCAAATTTACATTTACATTTAGGCATTTGGCAGACGCTCTTATCCAGAGCGACTTACATTTTTTTTATCTCATTACACATCTGAGCAGTTGAGGGTTAAGGGCCTTGCTCAAGGGCCCAACAGTGGCAACTTGGTGGTTGTGGGTTTTGAACCTGGGATCTTCCGAACCGTGGTCCAATGCCTTAACCACTGAGCTACCAAATCATATGTAAGATTGGATTATGTGATGTAATCCAATCTTACATCATATGCAAGATTGGATTACGTGGTCAGATCTTCATTCAGAATCCCTCTTTTACTCTTGAAGACCCCATTTCCAAGATTTGATCCAATCTGTGATCCAAAATCCCACTGGATTACTTGAAAAACTGGGCCCAGAAGCCTGAGGTCAAGCAAGGCTGGATTGAAATGGATTATATTGTTTTTGCTCCTAGAGTGAGAGATATGATGTAAAATAACTATAAAGTGCTTTATTCCTGGTTTGCAGCTGCTTTTCTATTCAAACTGTAAAGATGATTTCAATTATAATCAAAGTAATTAATGTAAACAGTGTATCAATTAGTAATGAAGTAGGTATTTAAGTCCATTTATACATTTAATGCTGTCAAACATCTGTAAAACATATCTTATGTTATCTGTATCTCCTCTGATTTCCTCAAACGCCTCCCTGTTTTCTTGAAAAAAAAAGGAAACATGCAGCGTTCTGTGCAAATGAGAATCCACAACTCACATCCTCTTCTGAAAACTTACTGTTAAAATAAAAAGAATATTAAATAAAAAGTGTCCCTTCCTGTGTGTGTGTGTGTGTGTGTGTAACTGTGTGTTCTGTGTGGTTTCTGATGTGAATATTTATTTATTTATTACTATTATTATTATTGTTGTCATTATTATAAGAGAACAGTGTCTAATGCTTATTTTACAATTTTGTTTTACAATCTCTCATTAAAGCTGCATAAAAGTCTCTGGAAAAGGAAATCTACTAATCTAATCAAATTCTTTCAGATCTTTACTGCCATCATGACATTTAATTTACAAGCTCTACAGAGACTATCAGGCCTAACAGTCTCATCCACACAGAGAAGTTCTTCTCAACATGAGGAGATGCAAGTACAGTAGTTATGAAAAAGATAGGAGACAATGTACAAGGTCATGACCCCAACACACAGAATGAAGACGGTGATGCTGGGAAATGCACAGGTACAGAAAAAAAAAATAAAATAAATAAATGAAGCATGGCTTCTAATGCAGGGTTGCAGTATTTTTATTTTTGTTTATATCGGATAGATTTTTATAGCGGCGACACGGTGGTGTAGCGGTTAGCACTGTCGCTTTGCACCTCCAGGGTCTGGGCTCGATTCCCATCTTGTCTTGTTTGCACAAGTTTGCCTGTTCTCCCCATGCTTGGTGGGTTTCCTCCGGGTTCTCCGGTTTCCTCCCACAGTCCAAAGATATGTAGGTTAGGCTAATTGGCATTCCCAAAGTGTGTGAATGGGTTTGTGAGTGTATGTGTGTGTTTGTGTTCCCTGCGATGGATTGGCATTCTGTTCAGGGTGTACCCCGCCTCATGCCCTAAGCCTCCTAGGTGTCTCCGCGACACTGAATACAGAATAAAGCCGTATAGAAGATGAGTGAGTGAGTGAGATTTTTATGGCTGTGTTCTTGTGTTTGCTAAGCTTTGCTTTATTACTCATGGAAGTGATATCTCTTTGATATAATATTTATAATTGTAAAGTGTGACAGACAAATATTTAATAAACAGGATAAAGGTAGCATCAAAGTCATCTCTATTACAGAAGCATCTCAACTCCTCCAGGGATTAAACTAAAGCAAGACAAATAAGAGATTTTATATTTACTTATTTTTTTTTGTGGAAGGAGTCTCCAATATCAGTGCTTTAGAACTTCAGGACACTTCAAGACATGCTGTTGTAGGAAAATAATTAATGCTAGTGTGTTACTTTAGCTTATGTTTCAAAACCATTACCTCACCCAAACTCCAAATAATCCCGCAAAACTCCATACAATCCTAAACACACCCTAAGTGTTTGAGCTGATTTTGTGATCCAAGTGTAGCATAAAGAAAATGTCTGATATAAAAAGTGCTTTCATAACAAATTGCTCATAAATGATATCCAGACTGCCATGTATTTATTTAACCATGATCAGTGTGTTTTCCTGTTCAGTGTTTTTAGTACAGATACAAACCTCACTGAGAGACTCTTAATATAACAAGTTGGGAAAAAAACATTTCATTTTGACGCTATAGCATCCATCAATACACATCAAATTCAAATTTAAATTTATTTGTCACATAGTCATACACAGTACGAAATGTAGTGAAATGCTTACACGACCGCCAGTGACCTTAAAAAGAGAATTAAAGCTTATAATAAGTAATAAATATGAATAAAAGAAATACGATAGAAATTTTAAATAAAAAAATAAAAATAAAATTTAACTAGGAAATATAGAACTAAAAATAGAAACTGAAAATAGAAATATACTGTACAAATAGAAATATAATGGTGTGCAAATATGCATAGAAAAACTTATTGTCTATCAGAGTGTTCTGAGTCTACATGCATTAAACTGTCTACATGTCTGTGTCCATGTCTATGTCTTCATGTAATCCAGTGCTTTAACGTCTTGACATTCCATATGTTGGATGACATAAACAACTCTGAAACCTGGAGAAATAAAATGAACAACAAAGTAAAATGTCTGCTTTTATACTGCTAAAATGACAACATTTTATTTGATGATGTCCTTTTATTGTAGTCATGTCTTTTTACATCAAACAGACTGATGCTTTGTCATGACTAGAGCATACTTTTACAAGTCCTGATTAAACTGAGTAGGATCAGTTGCCTTATTAAAATAATTAGCTGCTTGATGTTTTACACAATCTTACACAAGATTTAAAGCAACTCACTTTATATAAATAAAAAAAGGTTTTCTCTGTACATTAGTCAGAACTCAATCTTTCAATGATGTGTTTATGTTTCATACATTGATTTAAATCCAAATGCAGAAGAGAAGTTATGTGTCAGATGCTGATCTTTTTATCTTTATCCTTTTAAATATTTCTACAAACTCTAGTGATTACTAAATTAAGTGCAACATTGTGCCACTAGAGAGCAGTGTTGTGTCATTCAATATGGTTTAACATGACGCCTCTTCCCTTATTTTAATTTTAATTTTTGTTTCTTATTTTTAGTGATTGTGTGATGAGACTTGTTAATGCAACTGAGGTGCACAGGGTACAAGGGGGAGAGAAGATAAAAAGTGATGTATTTCTATTCATTATAAAAGTGGTTAGGGTGAAGCAGCTCACAGGGAAGTTAGGCTTCAAGTGTCTCAGTGCAAACTGATATCAGCGAGGATTCAAGTGTCCACTCCAGTAGTCATGTACATGGTCGGTTCTTGGAATGTTTACCTCAGCTACATACAGATGTCGCCATTAAGACTGCGCGTGTTTTTCAGCGAGATGCCACAAATTAGCGCGCGACGTGCCGCGACTTGCCGCAGGCAACATTTGGGAATTTAAAATGCTCAAATTTGTGCTTTAAAAGTTTCTTATATAGTTTTTGTAATGTCTTAACAGGGACAAAACAATGAAAGACATGGCAATGCCTCGGTTTAAATGGTCTTGAAATTAATTAAATTTCCTGATAGTAGGCTATCTGATAGTGTTAACTATGCGAATGTCCTGATTCGTGAATATGCCAACAAATCTTATTTAAAACGTAAAAATGTGTCGACATCATCAGAAGACATGAATGAACAATATATATATATATATATATATATATATATATATATATATATATATATATATATATAATTTTATCATATTATGTAAATATTATTTCATAAAGTGCTTAGGGCTTTTTATCATGTTTTTTGCTGTTTGTGTCCAGCATTAAAAAAATTATTTCATCCATTATTTGACCACGGCTGGGAATAAGAGCTGGAATGTGATTGTGAATTTATGACTGAAATAAATAAAGCTGTTCTTTGCCGTGCGGTTTGTGTGTGTCGACACGCGCTTCACATGTAGGTTGATATACAGGTCAATCTGCATTTGAATGAAGGGTGAAAAGAGGCATTACAGTAACTGTGGATGCGCTTCACCTCGGAGTGCGCTGTCGCGTTGTATTCAAAGAATAGACTAAAACAAAATCATGTTTGCTTCAGCATTGGAAACAATATTGTATTAGGCTAACTTTATTAAAGATTATACACTTTTGTATTCTTTGTAAAATTTGTCTATTTGCACACACACGCGGGCATCTTTAAATTTGAACAGAAAATAATAGTGGGCTGGTAGGAACGTTATTTTTCCTATAACTTAAATGGCTGAATGAAGGTAAATATACACAATAAATTAATAATTGCATTTGCTTTACATTTGAGCACTCATGTGTAAAAACCTTTTTATTGCATATATACTACTATATCATAAATTTGTGTCTAATACTGTTTAATTCATATTTTACAACAATACATCCTGTTTGTAATATACTTGCGATTGTACTTTAAAAATGTAACCTACGTATCTACAGTATAAGAATATTTAACTACTTCAGCAGTGAATGAGAAATTTGGTCGGTCTGGCTTTTAGATAAAGTTCTTATTTGGTAAAATTTTATTATTTAATTAATTATCTTATTATAAACATGATTCTTATTCTCTATATTCTTGTATAGTAGAGTATAGTCCTTCATGTCTGCATTTTTCCGCACGCGTTTATCATCCCTTTGATCAAAACGCTGCCTTTTGTTAAGGCTGTTGGTTTATACACGCCGATTAATGAATTTAAGGTGAATTTAAAAGCATCTTTTTAGGACTTGTGTGTGTGTGTGTGTTCTTGCGTGTGTGTGTGCCTTGTAGAATCAATTCCAGTGATCGTCCTCTCCTCACAGGTGTCTTCAGCACACATCCTTCTGTGAATGGTGCTGCTCCACTATTCTGATTAATCAGAGTGCACTCCTGCGTAGGGTTGGTCATCGTTTGGTATTTTTTCGATAGCGGTGCCAAATCGATACTTTTAAAACGATACCAGTGCCAAAACGGTGCCTGAACCGATACTTTACAAAAGGCACAAAATGATGGTGGATGACTCAAGAATGCATTTTTATTAACCAAAAAATGTAATGCTTAAAATCAATATATTAAAAATTTAAAGTATATATAAATATATAAGTAAATACAAAAAAAAAAAAACATAAGCCACCTTACAGTATGTCACTGTTGTAGTACTAGCTGGAAACCCATAATTATAAACAGAATCCATGTTACTGTACATTAGTATTTTACAAATCGTTTGACCATTTGTTGCAAGATTTGCATTTTGCAATTAACATTAAATTATTCTACTTCTAACCTGCGGAAAGGCTGCTGTCGTCATCATAATCGGTGGACTCCTTTTTGCTACGGTTGGTATGAATGGGGCTGGGGTTCACCCACACCAATAGTGCCAGCTGTTGTCCGCAAGCTGTCATACATGGTGCGTCCCTCTGCTTTTAACTTTATTTCGTGTGCCCTCAAATGTTTCATTAGATTTTATGTGTTTCCCGCTTAACACGAAACTGCTGTAAAACATTCCCTGCACATTGCGGTGTCGGAACCCTTTCTTGTGAAATATAGCCACACTTTCTACCGTTTAGTTTTGGGCATTTTAACGAAAGCTCGGATGGTCTCTTATTTCCTGATGATTTGTGCTTTTAATTTTTTAATCTAATCTAATAAACTTTTAATCTACAAAAATAAAAAGGACAACTGCAACGTTTTGGATTTCTATTATCAAAGCTTTCCGAAGTTCTCAAGATTTTTCTAATTAAGGAAATAATTTATTTTCCCGATCATTTTTGACACACCATGAATGCAGTATTTAAATTTTTACTAGCGATCATGTGTGTTGATGAATCTGGTGCTTATTACAACTGTGTCATCACAGCCCCAGGGAACGAATATTTCAATTGACAGTTCAGGCATTTAAGTGGCATCAAAATGATGCACCGAAATTCACGTTCTGTTTCGGGCCAGTACATACCGGTTATATAGGTTTTCAGTACCCAACCCTACTCCTGCGGCTGCTTACAGCAGACCAATAGATCTGACTCCTGATTAGATCTATTGGTCTGCTGTAATAGAGCTGATCCCCGTTAGTCCGGTTTTAGTCAGACCATGATTAAACCAAGCAGGATACTTTAAAGAGAAATTATAAGTAAGCTAACATCTTCCCCAGTGTGTGTGTGTGTGAGTGTGTGCGTGTGTGTGTGTGTGTCATCTGAACCAAATCAACTCTAAGTTGTGCTGTTGTATTGAGTACAGAAGATGTCACAGCCATGTTGATTCAGTAAAACAGCATGACCTCAAGTGTTTCATTACTTTTATACAACAGTTCTTGGGGTTGAGTGTGTTTATATACAGTATACTAAAGGTGATAACCTCTATCAGGTGCTATCATGTTCTGCGTTGTGTCAAAGTACAGTAAGTTAAATCATTCTTTTATATTTAATATACTTTCCTAATAGCTTTCTGTAGAGAGATTAACATACAGCTCTATTCAGGCTAACACTCTCCTCCTACTATTACTCAGTCTTATGTTTCTCATTTCATCATGAGATTATTATAGTTTGGTTATTTTGTAGAATGAAACTTCTACTCCATGGTTGCTTGTAAAAACAGTCCTGATCTCAGACATGAAAGACAAGACTGTACAGTTTGTATCTGTATTCCACTGGACTGAATTTTACAGGTTTTTTACAGTAATTTCACCTTTTGTTTGTCACACACACACACACACACACACACACACATATACAGTAAGATATGTGCAGTATCAGGCTGAGGTCAAAAGGTTACTGTAAGTAATAAATAAATATATTTATAAACATGGGATACAACTTCTGTATTTGTAAGGATGTAGTGTAGATGAGTGTGTGTGTGTGTGTGTGTATGTGTGTGTGTGTGTGTGTGTGTGTGTGGGTAAGAGAGAGAGAGAGATGTGTGTGTATGTGTGTGTGTGTGTGTGTGTGTGTGTGTGTGTGTGCGTGTGTGTGTGTGTGTGTGCGTGTGCGTGAGAGTGTGTACTCCGAATGGTCTGGGGAAAACACTTCCCTGACTGTAACACAGAGAGTCCATGGTTCAGATGTCTGAGGTCCCTCACTATCTTCCTGGCCTTGGTCCATCAACACTGGCTGTAGACAGACTGCAGGTCAGAATGGATCATGTGCATCGTGTGTTTAGCTGATTTGTGCTGATACAGACAAGGCTGTGATGCTTCCTGACAGGATGCTCTCGATGAGGCCGATATCTCACTCTACACCTGGACTTCATGTGAAGCTGCTTGTCTGCTGTTAAAAGAACTTTACATTGAAGTGAGTTTAAATCACATCATTCATTTATAAAGCAGCACATCACTGTCTCACCTCCTAATAACTGATCTACCAGTGCATCACTCTCATCTGTCTATAATTCACTCTTATACACTGTTTATGCTTAGAAGTCTGACTCTGTATGACAGATTACACTGAAATGATTTTAGTTAATTTCCCAGGTAATGTAAGATCTGTTAAAACATGATTTTAAATTCATTCAAAGGTCCAGAAATATTACTATATTGCTGAATCCTAGGGGAGAGTGATGCAGTCTCTGTGGTCTGATTGCACAGGTACATCAGGACTTTAGTTATTTTAAGGTAATTGTTTAGGCTGCAACACGTAAATCAGATTTAACGTGAGTTAATCTGGCGGCCATGTTGACACACACGCATGACTGTAAAATCATCCAAATGCAGTTAAATCCCAAATTAACCCCACAGCTCTGGTGTTTGTACACGTCACTACTGTAGAATCTGTAGCGTTTCATAAATAAACCTAAAAGCTAAACAGGTGACACCATGATGGTTACAGAGTTATTAACAGTAATGAGGATTTTAAAGACACAACACACTCACACACACAGATACACATGTACATTCAATTTACTGCTTTTTATTCACATACAGCAGTTCAGTTAAAGATTGTCTTCTCACAGATCCAAACAAACTTATCATTACAGGGATAATCAGCCCAGTTCCACACAGGATCAGTTTTATGACCAGTTACAACACAGTCTTCGGTTTTTTTACCGTTGGGTTCTCCACTTATCCAGAACCTGAAGGAGAGAATCAGAGGACCTGCTGTGTTTCTCAGACTAATGAAGAGTCAGTAACTGTATCATGAGTAAATTATTAGTTCAGTGATTTCTTACTTGGTGCTCAGTCGTGTATCGTCCACCCACTTCCACTCGCCCTCTCTGACTGTGTCACTCAGACCAATCCAAGCTTTTCTGCTGCTCAGCTGCTTTTTGATAAACTCCTGTCACGATTTGTCGTAAAAATATACAAATAAACAAAAATCTCTCTCTGACACACACACACACACACACACACACACACGCATGCACACACCTGTTCCTCTTTGCTGTTTATGATCACCAGGTCTGCTCCTCTCTTTATACAGTCCTGTCTGCTCTCAGTCCAGGTCTTGTTTTCAGTAGAGATGTAGTAAATACTGGAGCTGACATGGACCCATCCTGTAATCAGAGGAATTTATATATAAACTGAGAATAATGATTAACATTTTTTAGGCCTAACAATTATTATTTGTAAGTGAGTAAGTTACACCACTGACAACTTAGTGCTTCTGGTTTCCTAGTGTTATTATGACAACGACGACAACAACAACAACAAAGTACTGACTACTACAGACTATCCGCTACAATATCATGCACTGATAACAGAATTTTTTATTTTATTTTTTTATGTTGAATGTAACTATGAATAATTAAAACTAAGACGGTGTTCATTAACAATCATGTGACAGTTTTACGGTATTACGCACCTCGTTTTAGAAGCTTCTGGACTTCCTTTTTTTCCTTCTGTAACTGGTCTCTTTCTGTGGTTAAGTTTTTGTTACTGGTCTGTAACTGGTCTCTCTCTATAGTCAGGTTGTTGTAACTGGTCTGTAACTGGTCTCTCTCTATAGTCAGGTTGTTGTAACTGGTCTGTAACTGGTCTCTCTCTATAGTCAGGTTGTTGTAACTGGTCTGTAACTGGATGTTTTCTGTATTCAGGATGTTGTATTCGATCCACAGCAGTGTGATGGCAGACAGCAGGAGAACACACAGCAGCACCAGACACACTGTAGTCACTCTGTAACATATTCTCCATGTAGTGTCTCCACCTAATGATATGTGACCACAGAAAAGTGTTTTGCAAGTTTAACAATATTAAATTTAAATTTAATTACAGACCATGCCTCTAACACCTGAACATGATCACTTATGTAATTATTCACATAAGTGCAACATTAGTGTGTGTATAATGTAGAATCTGTCATGCATTTACATAGATCTTAATATTCCACTAATAATCATAAAAATAAATAAAAATAAAAAATAAAATAAAACTGGATCATGTCTGGCCACTCAGAATGAACTTTTAATTGAACAGAGAGTTGTGTAAACTTTTGATAGTCCATTAATCTGTAAATATCAGTCATATAAACACTTCTTCTCAGTAGAATTATTATTCTCTAAAACACAACATTGTCTATAACAAAAGTTTTAATTTGAAAACTGCTATTATAACCTTATTTTAGAATAATTAAAGTTTAGGATTTTGAGCAAATTTTGAGGATTTTTACTTTTAAGCAAAACTCATTTTCTTGTAATGAGCCAATCACGTCACTTCTTTCTGTCATGTGATCAGTAAAGTGAAGACACTTCCTGTGTGACACAGTGGCTGATCTGTGTGGTTTAAATGTGTTCAAAGGGTTTTGGAGAATGTTCAAGCCAAGACAATAATGTTAACACACTTTCACTGACGTTGAAGTCATTACAGCGGTATAAATGAAAGGTATTCAACGCTTATGTCCACAGTGTGTTTTATGAAATGTATGTAATTTCACAGAACATGTAAATGTAAAATGTAATTTAGATGTTGTGTGTACATCATGTTATATAACAAAGCCATGTGTGATACTGTAGTGTAATCACTGGGCTGAAGACAAGAAATAGCATGAATTTTTTTTTTAATATGCACACTAAGTGAAGCTGAGGTATGAGCAGTGTGTGTTTAGTTTATACAATAGCTTTACACGTGCATTTTTAACCTTAGTTCGAATGTTAGAAACCTTAGAGGATGACTGCTGGACACGGTTGAATCATGAATGTTTTATGGTACATTATCTGTACTCCCTAACAAGGGAACATGCACTGGTTTGTTTTGGGCATCAGATTAGCTTACACTTACACACTTAAAGCATACACAGCTTTGCTGATTTACAATTACATTTACAATTACAATACTATTTTACAATTACACTTCTAAATTTTTTCTGCTTTGTTTTAACACCTTAGTTTGTGTTTACAATTCAGTGTTTGCATTCACTGAGCTCAGTGAATTTTTATATTGGGCTGAGTCTTAGTGCTTATTGGCAACTAAGTAAAAGATTGTGATCTGACTGGTTCAGCGTCAAACATGATCTCACTGCAGATCAGTGTTACAGAGAATTCAGTTCACCTGTTTCTCCCTCATCATGAGCAGCTGGTTAATAATTTATCATGTTTATTAGTTTTAAACCTATTTTCTTTTCATTAAGTGTAAATCAGCAATCACAAACATTAAACAAATCAGCTGTTTGATTGTATGTTTAACTTTTAATGTTATTAATTTATGGTTTTCATTTAGAGTGTGATTTTCATGTTTATAGCTTTAGGTTTATGTTAATTAAGATAATGGATTTAAGAATTTTTATGTGTGTATGGTTTTTCTTTTGTGTTCCCATGATGTAAATCAATCAGAGGGCATTAACACACACATACACATACACACACACACACACACACACACACACGACAAGCAATTTTGGAAATGGTCATTAGCCTACTTGGCATGTAGACTGTGGGAGGAAACCAGAGTACCAGGAGGAAAAACATGCAACCTTCAGGCCTGAGACATTAAATGTCAAAGTATATAAAAAAGTGTTAAAATGGACTGTAGTTGGCAGGTTATTCCAGAGTTTAAATGCACGATAGCCTCATCCTGGATTTGGGTAATGTCTAAATATATTCACAATATACGGAATAATATATTGTATTACAATATATTACAATTACAATATACAGTGGAACCTTGGATTACGAGCATAATTTATTCTAAAACACTCGTAGACCAAATTAAATTTTCTCATAAGCAATAATAGAAACTCAAATTATTCATGCCACAGCCCCAGAAAATAAGTATATAAAATAATAAAAAATATATAATTAAAACATATATAAATATATGCATTTTAGCATAAATAAGTAAAAATAAATCACGACAGATAAGTGATTCTGTTTATGCGCGCAGGTGCTGTGTGTGTGTGTGTGTGTGTGTGTGTGTGTGTGTGAAGCCCCTCCCGGCCCGAGAGAGAGTGTGTGAACCTGCACGGTGTCAAATTACGCACGCGCACACACATTAGAGAGGCTGAGGGAGAAAATTGATTTAATGAGACTTTATTACACAGTAAACCTTTATCCTTTCCAATTTGAATTTCACAAACACACATTAACGGAAAGACTGTTTTGTCTGAAAAATTTGCAAGGAACATCGCTAATGACACTCATGTGAGCGCATACTAATGGAATCACTGCTGTAAAGTAAAACAAACAAACAAATGAACCTGCACTTTACCTTTGAAAATAATCGCAATGAGTTTCTGTGTAAGGCAGAGTGTGTGTATGTTTGTGAAGCAGAGAGGGGGCGCTTCACACACACACACACACACACACACACACACTTAAGGGGGGAGAGAGAGAGAGAGAGAGAGAGAGAGAGAGAGTGTGACCCGGCACTGTCAAATTACGCACGCGCACACACAAGCTCACACAGGCTGAAACAGAAAGGGAGTGGGAAAATTGATTTTTAACCTTCTAATGAGCCTTTCTTTTGCTTTACACGCGCGCACACACGTGTGTTATAAGAAAAAGTACACGCGCGCTGTACACACGCGCTTACATACACAATATAAAATACGTTTTACACACACACGTAGTCACAGTGTTATAGTAAACAGTACACACGTGTATGGATGTTGATTATACCAGTAAGAGACGAGCACTAAGAATTCCGCAGCACAAGAGAGAGAAAAACCATTGGCTCAGTTGTGATCACGTGACGCTCGGCGTCAAAACAAAAAGCGCATGCGAGAAACATGATACTTGGTGCTCGTAAACCAAGACTTGTTCGTTTTCCAAATCAAAATTTATTAAAAATCTTTGCTCGTCTTGCGGAACACTCGCAAACCACATTACTCGTAATCCGAGGATTCACTGTATTACAATATATTGAAAAATACATAAGGAATTGCCGCTTTTCATATATTGAGAAATATATTTAAATGTAGTGTATATCTTAATGTATTGAATTTTATATTTAACAATATACTTCATGATATATTGAATTTAATTAAATATACTGAACAAAAATATAAACTTAAAAAAAATAAAACTTTTGTTTTTGCTCCCATTTTTTATGAGATGAAGTCAAATATCTGAAACATTTTCTACATACACAAAATAACCATATCTTTCAAATATTGTTCACAAATCAGTCAAAATCTGTGATAGTGAGCACTTCTCCTTTGTCGAGATAATCCATCCCACCTCACAGGTGTGCCACATCAAGATGCTGATTAGACAGCATGATTATTGCACAGGTGTGCCTTAGACTGGCCACCTGTAAAAGGCCACTTTGAAAGGTTTAGTTGAATCACACAGCACAATGCCACAGATGTCGCAAGTTTTGAGGGAGCGTGCAATTGGCATGCTGACAGCAGGAATGTCCACCAGAGCTGTTGCTCGTGAATTGAATGTTCATTTCTCTACCATAAGCCGTCTCCAAAGGTGTTTCAGAGGATTTGGCAGTACATCCAACCAGCCTCACAACCGCAGACGACGTGTAACCACACCAGCCCAGGACCTCCACATCCAGCATGTTCACCTCCAAGATCGTCTGAGACCAGCCACTCAGACAGCTGCTGAAACAATCGGAGTGCATAACCAAAGAATTTCTGCACAAACTGTCAGAAACAGTCGCAGGGAAGCTCATCTGCATGCTCGTCGTCCTCATTGGGGTCTCGACTTGACTCCAGTTCTTCATCGTAACGGATTTTGACAGATTTGTGAACAATATTTGAGAGATATGGTTATTTTGTTTATGTAGAAAACGTTTTAGATCTTTGAGTTCATCTCATTAAAAATTAGAGAAAAAACAAAAGTGTTGCGTTTATATTTTTGTTCAGTATATATCTATTTCTTTATAATATGCTTATGGCTCATTTGCTTATGCATCAAACGTGTTTTTTGACCACAGACTCTTTTTTTTTTTTTTTATATATTTCATCTCCTTAATATCTACACACCTAATTTAAAATTCGGCGCAAGAAGTAAAACCTACCTTCATTGGCCACTTTGTTTTCTTCTTCTTCATTTGATCTGCGGCAGGCAAAGTAGGTGGTGCACTACCGCCCCCTAAATGTCTGGATGAATGATACTCGATAAAGTGTTTTTTGCTGACTCGATGCCAAGGCATGACGATGCCCTGCACATTTCTCTAACACACTGGCCACTTAAACATTTGCAGGCTTAGAGCATGTGTGGCAGAAATTTTGGGAAATTATGTCTTTATTAGAATCTAGGTCTAGGCGTAATTGGGATGTCCATGAGAAAATGTTAAACATTCAGTCATAAATCTATAATCAAAAATACGTTTGGCCTTAAGTGATAATGTTTGTGTTCAGTGATTTCTGTATACACTTATCTCGTTGCTTTACTTCTTTATTGGTAAAAAAAAAAATTTATTACATGTTGGGCCTTATATTTTGGATTTTTATATTGAATTTTTCATGTATCTCTTGGTTTCTCATTATGTAGATGGTATTTTGCGTTGTCTCTAATTCTTATTAAGCACAGTATTCTTAAAACTGTTTGTGTGTCTTTTGTTTTTTTGTCTATATTATTACTTAGAAATGTGTACGCGACTGCAGGTGGATGTGAGGCATGTGTATCCAACATGTTTCAATCCTTTATTAAGTGTGCTTGTGTCTCGGCCAAGTCCGGAAATGGCGCCTTATCTTAAGCTTGTGTCTCTGTCGGGTCCGGCACCTGGCGCCTCATCTGGTCTATTAATCATACATTCGACAGCTAATTATAAAATAAGTACAGTTTATGTCTGGGTCACTCTAGGGTTTTTTCTCATGTACTTTGGGTACACACTGTACACTGAGTATCACTACTCATCCCCTTACTGTTTATGTTTTATGACCTGTCTCATGGTCATCTGCTTTTCTTGTCTCTGGTTTACACCACTTAAGGGTGTTTTGGAGGAGCGAGTCACGAAACGTTTTCCTCCACCAGCATCACGTAGTGACCTGGGCATTATTCTGCAAGAAGAATGGCTCAAAATCTCTCTGGCCACTGTGCAGGACTTGTATCTATAATTCCCAAGATGAATTGATGCTGTATTGGCCACAAAAGTAGGCCCTTTACTATACTAATGATTTACTGTGGCCTAAAACATATTTCAGTTTTATTGTCCAACTCCTGTAAGTTTAATTTGGTGACCACACTTGAGAGATGTGCTAGATTGTATAGCAATAAAAGGTCACAAATGTAAGATGATGCTAAATTTATTTACTGTATGTTACTTACAAGACCCTGAACTTTGTCTGAACTGAACAGGGAATCAGCGTAAGGATGCCATGCCATGCCATCCCTCACTCCCTCCCTCACTCCCTCCCTCACTCCCTTCCATTTCTTTGGACTGTGGGAGGAATCAGGAGTACCTGGAGAATATCAACCAAGCACAAGGAGAACATGCAAACTCCATGCACACAGAGACTGGAATCAGAGACTGGCTGGGAATTGAACCTGGAACCTAGAGTTGCAAGGGGCCATGCTAACCACTACACCACCATGCTGCCATATACCAGATATAATTCAAGCCAAAAAATGTTTAATAAAGATTTAAGTCATTAATAAAGTTCTGATTAAATAGGGTGGGCTACACATCATAGTGTATAATACAGGATATGATGTAACTCAGGCAACTTCAGTTAAAAATTTAAATAGTGATCTAATGCTAGCTGCTTATAGTTAAAATCTGTCTTAAAAACAATCACTACTCCTCCTCCCTGTCCCGAAATTCAAATAAGTACTATCCTGTGGGAAACCTTATTAAAATAAGTACTATCCTGTGGGTAACCTCAGATAAAGAACTATACTCATTGATGCTCAAGTTTCTGTTACTTATATAAAGTCCAGTGCACAAGAAGTGAAGTACAACCCCTGTGTGTACAATAATAATAATAATAATAATAGTAATAATAATAATAATAAATATATCAGGTGTGCACTAGAAACTTGTTGGTGCTCACCAGATAATTGTATTTTTTTATACATTACATATATCTCTTTAAGGGTTTTGTAGTGACGAAATAGTTCAGGATGAAAGTTTTATTTGCTATTGACCTAGCATTTACTACGACAAATCTAGTCAGCTCATGACCATAAGCCTCCCGAGGTGCTTAAACCAGAGGCCAAAGACTGCAATGATCCACCACACCTGGCCTGAGACAAGGTGTGCAGGGATGTGAGATCCAGGTGTCCACTTCCAGGTCAACACTGAGTACCAACCAGTTAGAAAACAGTCATAGAATAGCAACAAAATAGTTATCATGTCCATGTTCAACTAAATTACTGTGATGATTCTTCCCAGGCCACAATGCCAGATTTTTACACCTGCATGCCTCCATGTTAACCCCAGGGTCTACAACAGCTCCTCCAAAGCAGAGAAACCATGCAGAGTACATCTGATATGCGCAGGTATTCCTAAGAGTAATGGAGAACTAAAAGGTTTATCTCAATCCAGGTTATGATTAACCAGATTCTCAGTGGCAAGATGAATATTGAGAAACATTTGGAGGATAAGCCAACAGAAAAGTGGACTCCTTACTAATACTATATAACACAGACAAGACAAACCCAAACAGATGTAATAGCAACAGACAGTTTTGTCCTTCTCTTACCCCCACTCACCCAGAAACACTAAAACATCTATAATCTATATAAGCCTGAGTTACTGCATTTCTGCACATGGAAACACTTTTAGCATTGCAAACCCAAACCTTACCAGTATGTGGATCTGAGTCTGGGTCTTTCTTTGTGTCAGTTCCTTCAGAGTCGGGGTCATGACCTCTAACAACATCAATACTCTCATAGATATCCACAACCATTTCTATTTGTTCAGAAGAACGGTGAAACATCTTTAATTTATAAAAGACTCACTAAAGACTAAATTACTGTGTCTCAGTGTGAGCAGAAGTGAACTGCTGTACTTACTTCCTAATGTACACTAAATTAAATGTGCTGCTGCTTGTAAAGGAAGTCACACATTAGAGGAGGAGCATCAGAGGCTTCCTGCGGTCAAAATGTGAAAACATCTGAGCTGCAGTTTTAAATCATATTTTAGAGGTTCTTTTTAAAGTAAAGCAGTTATATACATATCAAAAATAATTTATTTTATAATGATATATAATTTGCAATAATTCATTATACTTCTGTTACTCATAACATAATTACCTAAAGCTATTAAGCTTTTCACTTGCTGCTTTTAAGATTGATTTATATTTTTATAGTAGGTTGAATTCTGTCATATTAGTCGACACATTCCTATAGTAAATCTAAAATTATTTGTTGATTTACTTTAAGTTTTATGCATATATATATATATATATATAGAAACTGAGGTTGCAAAACGGAAGCGCTGCTGGTCTAAGATCAGTGTTAACCCTTGACCTCTTTCACACATAGTTATGTCAAAAAATAGTTCATGGCAACAATCACATAGAACACAGTCAGGATTTGCATCACACATTGGCATGGAAAGTGGGCTGGACATTTTTTTTATTATTATTTTAACTTTGTTACCTTAATGTTTTTTTCTTTCTTTTTTTGTTGTGTTGATTAACTTCTAAGAGAGTGTCACGAACGGGGTGTAATGGCGGATGTTGTCGCCGAGGGCGAAAAGAGCAGGCATAAATGCAGAGAAGTTTTGTAAACAAAAGAGTCTTTTCATAAGGGCAGTCACAGGAGTATAAATAATAAAGACACAAAACAATCAAAGGAACAAACAGCAAACTCAAACAATACTTACTAACATAGGGTCAAACATGGGCTCTCTGGCAGGACACAGGCTAAGGGTCACAGACAGGCTCTAATTCCCATTACACTACGCCTAAGATCTGTGGTGTAACACAGGCTAAAGGACATCTAGCATAAGCCCTGTGGCGAAACACAGGCTTCTTGACGAAACACATAAAATGACCCACAAACTAAGCATGGAGCTGAAACAAGACAAAACATGTCTAGAGACTAGGGACACGACGAGACGAAAGACATGGCAATCAGCTAGTCATGGCTATTAGCTAACCATGGCAGTCAGCTACACATACATCAAGCTAAGCATGTCTTTAGCCTGACATGCACATAGCTACACTTACCTAATAGCTAAACACAACACTAGGGACACTCAGAGGGGACAGGCTAGGCTGGGGGACACTCAGAGGGGACAGGCTAGGCTGGGGGACACTCAGAGGGGACAGGCTAGGCTGGGGGACACTCAGAGGGGACAGGCTAGGCTGGGGGACACTCAGAGGGGACAGGCTAGGCTGGGGGACACTCAGAGGGCACAGGCTAGGGGCTACTCAGAGGGCACAGGCTAGGGGCTACTCAGAGGGCACAGGCTAGGGGCTACTCAGAGGGGACACTCAAAGGCTAGGCTAGGGGACACTCAAAGGCTAGGCTAGGCTGGGGCACACTCAGAGGGGACAGGCTAGGGGCTACTCAGAGGGGACACTCAAAGGCTAGGCTAGGGGACACTCAAAACACACAGGGAAACTAGGGAGGCAAGAGACACTGAAATTAGAGACACAGGAAGACCAGGGAGACTAGAGACACGGAAAGGCTAGAAACACAAAGAAGCTATGGCTAGAAGCATGACAGTTAGCTCAACATGGGTTTTAGCTAAACAAGCTTCTAGCCAAACACACACTGAGCTACTTACCTAACTGGCTAAACACACAAGGAAACAGGGGGACACAAACAACAATACTTACATACACATTAAACACACCACACTTGACATGATTGAGTCAGCTCCACAAACTTAGACACACACAGAACATCTACAGTTAACATTGCCAACATGAGAGCCAAACCCTACAAAACTTAAATCAAAATATAAACTGAACAAAAAAACAAAACAAAACGCCCACATAAATGACAGTAGTACAACCAACAATGCTCAACCCAGTTTCCCAGACTAATCAGCTATTTATAGAGGTTTTAATGATCTGCCTCGGATCAGGTGAGCTCCCGCATCACCTAACCGAGGTGCCTCCTGGGAAACAAAAAAACTACAAATGAAACAGTGGCCTCTAGTCGAAAAAAAAAGAGAAGCTGCTGAAGGAAGCCAAAGTTTAAATCTGTGATGCAGGAACAAACTGGTGAAATGTCTGCAAAACAACATTAAGTCTAAAAAAATTTTAAATGCAAAATGCCAAATAAAAATATTGCATTTTTTTAACACTGACAAATGTATCTTGTATAAGAGGAGTAATAAATGTTATTCTATAGGAAACTAAAGGTTTCTGGTAGTGACAGTAGCTCTGCTTAATATCAGACCATACTGTACACCTATGGACACCTGACCATCACACTTATATGTGCTTGTTGTGTAGCGCAGCCACAAAAGGGGTTAGTTTATTTAGGCTAAATATAAAGTGGTAAATAAAAAATAAAACCACCAGGCCTTTTTAACAACCCCATATGGTTAATTTTGTTCCCCAAAGGACGGCGTTTTGGTTCCGGGGTTAAGCTCTCGCGAGCATGCGCGAGGGAATCTCGATGACGCGTCGGGTAATGCCTTCCGGCATGAAGCTGGAACCGGCAAAGGACTCAGGGTGAAGAGATGAAGCAGCCCGCTGGATTTGGAATAGAGAGAGAGAGAGATTGTTTGTTGCACCCATGGATTACTTTTCCCAGGACTCACTCAATACCCATCTCGTTCAGTTTTCTCGTGCTCCTGGATTTACCATCTTAAACCGGTGAGACCAAGCCATCTTTCCCGTCCACCATGACACACTCACAATAACACGGACTTGGACAGTCATACATATGCACTCATACACACGCATACATTTCATACACTGTTTATAGTTGTATACTGTATATTTTGTATATATTGTTTTCTTGGTGCACCTTATTTGTCTGTTTGTTGCACTTAATACACTTTGCGTTTGGTTTGTTAATTGTGGTTGTTGTCTCGTGTCTTTCCTTGCTCCGTAAAGCTTACGCAACACCGGAAGAAAGTTTTATTTGCCCATATTTAGATTCTGGACCCCGTACTTGTGTAATTAGCTTAAATATAAAATCCCGAGCGTTACATATTGGTGGCCCTATTGGAGACGCTATCATGGCTAATGTTTATGTTAAGGCAAAGTAGTGCCAGGAGGGCCAACTTTGTTTTTGCTAGTAATGTACTGGATGATGATGATATATGCATGTGAGACACGACGTAACCCTACAGCTTGGCTTAGTTTATCGTATATATTAGATAGACATGATGATGATGTTACTATGGGTCATATGTCAAATATTGCTGATAGGGTACAAACAATGCAGACTAAACTAAAGCAATGTAAGGAGGATGTAGTGGTTCTTTCAGAGAAGTTGGGCTTGTTAGAGATGGATTTTAGAGAATCAATAAACCGTGAAATCAGTTTTCGGCAGGCAGTAGACACTAAATTAGCTGAGCTGGAGCGCTACTGCCAAGAGTCTTTAGAAAAACTGGAGAGCGGTAATTGACTGTTTTTTACACCGCAATGTCATCTGGGAGAAGCAGATGAAGAAGCTGCGCCTCTTTAGCACGCCCACCATCCACAAGTTCCAGGCCTACACCCCTACGTCCTTACAATCTCAACATCTACAGTCACCCAGGATTCCTAACAATGCCACTACAGAGAAGGACCACATGGGGGCGAAAGATTTTCTGCAGAAAAGGGAAGACCAACACAGCCAGGAGAAGGTTACGGAAGGAGCCCCAGTGCTCGGTTCTACACCGCCCCAGGCCGGACCCTCCGACGCTCAGCCCCACGCTGCGGCCTCTAAGCTCTACTACGCCTTGCCACCAAAAGCAGGACCTCACGGACTTGGACATTCATACATATGCACTTACACACACGCATACATTTCATACATTGTTTTGTTGGTGCACCTTATTTGTCTGTTTGTTGCACCTAATACACTTTGGGTTTGGTTTGTTAATTGTGGTTGTTGTCTTGTGTCTTTTCTTGCTCTGCGAAGCTTGCGCAACACCAGAAGTAAGTTTTATTTGCCCACATTTAGATTCTCGACCCCGTACTTGTGTAACTAAATTGCTAGTAAAACTAAAATGTCAAACTAAATTGCTAGTATTTCAAATAGCATGGAAGGAGAGCATCTTGAACTATAGAAAAGCTCTTAGTGTAGCTAGATCAACATATCTCTCCACTCTTATAGAAAATAACAAAAATAATTCTAGATTCTTATTTAATGCTGTAGCCAAATTAACCAGAAATGAGACCACTGCAGAAATCTCCACAACATCATCATGCAATAGTGAGGACTTCATGAACTTTTTTAATAATAAAATTGTAAATATTAGGCATAAAATTGAGGTTTTGAAACCGAACAATGTAATTGATGCAGATGTTAATCTAGCCATGTCAGATTAGAACCTAGAATACTTTACTCCCCTTGAAGAGAATGAACTAATTTCACTCATCTCTTCTGCAAATTCATCAACCTGTATATTAGATCCTGTACCGACACATTTTCTTAAACAGATAGTACCAGCAATAACAGAACCCCTGTTGAGAATAATTAATTCTTCACTCAGCATTGGTTATGTTCCAAAATCTTTTAAATTAGCAGTTATCAAACCAATAATTAAGAAACCTGACCTCGACCCCTGTCAGCTGTCCAGTTACAGGCCAATATCAAACCTCCCCTTTATCTCTAAGATTCTGGAAAAGATAGTAGCGGAGCAGCTATGCTCATATCTACATAGAAATGGCATACATGAACTGTATCAGTCAGGATTTAGGCCTTATCACAGTACAGAGACAGCACTCGTTAAAGTAGTAAATGACATCCTATTGGCCTCTGATCAGGGTTGTGTAACTATGCTTGTATTACTCGACCTCAGTGCAGCTTTTGACACCGTTGATCACGCTATTCTTCTTCACAGATTAGAAAATGTAGTAGGAATTAAGGGTACAGCCCTCTCCTGGCTCAGATCCTATCTGACCCATCGTTATCAGTATGTAGACTTAAATGGTGATTATTCTGCATCTTCTCTAATGGAGTTTGGCGTTCCGCAGGGTTCAGTTTTAGGTCCACTGCTTTTTTCCCTTTACATGCTTCCTCTGGGCAACATAATCCGTAAGCATGGTATTAGTTTTCGTTGTTATGCTGACGATACACAGTTATATGTCTTAGCAAAACCTGATGAGAAAAAACAGCTTACTAAAATTGAGCAATGTGTGCAGGACATAAGAAATTGGATGCTAATTAACTTCCTTCTGCTAAATCCGGATAAGACAGAAGTTCTAGTCATAGGACCGCATACAGCTAGGAGTAAAATTTTAGATCACACCGTAACTTTAGATGGCCTTTCTGTTCCATCAAATGCAACAGTGAAAGACCTTGGTGTGATTATTGATTCCAGCCTTTCATTTGAAGCTCATGTAGATAATATTACCAGGATAGCATTCTTTCACCTCAGAAATATTGCCAGGATAAGAAATTTATTGTCGCTAAACGATGCAGAAAAACTAGTTCATGCTTTTATCACCTCTAGGTTGGACTATTGTAATGCCTTACTGTCTGGTTGTTCAGCTAGATGCATAAATAAGCTTCAGCTCGTCCAGAATGCAGCAGCGAGAGTCCTCACTAGAACCAGAAGATATGAGCACATCACCCCTATCTTATCTTCACTGCATTGGCTCCCTGTGAAATTTCGCATTGATTTTAAAATACTACTCTTGACATATAAAGCATTAAATGGTCTCGCGCCGCAGTACCTGAGCGAACTGCTAGTGTCTTACGAACCGCCACGCCTACTTCGATCAAAGGATGCAGGCTGCTTGTCAGTACCGCGTATTATGAAAAATACCGCTGGGGGCAGAGCTTTTTCTTACAAAGCCCCAAAATTATGGAATAGTCTTCCAAATAGTATTCGGGACTCAGACACAGTCTCAGTGTTTAAGTCCAGGCTAAAAAACTATTTATTTAGCCCAGCATTTTTATAAATAATATTTGCCATAAGTAAGGGAGCAGATCTGGAGGACTCATGGGCGTAGAGTATTATGGTGAGCTGGTATGTTTGGATGCTGTCTTCCTCACTCTCATTGATCACTCAGGTTTGCTGACGGTGAGGTGATTGTTTGCTTTACATCTCAGGAAGCCCTCATGTCTGTGTTTCCTTCTGGCTCTCCCTTTTAGTTATGCTGTCATAGTTAGTCCTGCCGGAGTCTCTGCTTGCACTCTACAGTTAATATACATTCACATTATACATTGTGTGACTGTGACCATACCTAACTGCCATCTCTCCTCTTCTTCTCTTTCTCCCCCTCTTTCTCTTTCCTCCTGTCTCCCCCTTTCACTCTTTCTCGCTCTCTGTCGAGCTACACATGTCGTTCCAGAGCTGCCAGTGATCCAGACTCCCTCTGCCCTCCGGACCTGTCTGACCCATCCTGGTGCCCCGCTTCTGGCTGAAGATCTCGTCACATGGATGCCCCGTGTGTCTCTCTGGGATGCGTCTGGTGTCTGGGGATGATTCTCTCTACCTAGAAAATGAGCCTTGACTGGTGTTGGCAACTGTTTCTCTGGGGACTTGACAGTTCGATAGTTCAGGACTGGAACTTTTACAAGTCTACCTGGGTCTTCAATAACTACCTGGACTCCATATTAACATCAATTAACATCAGCTATTATAGCTGAACTGCCTCCCACCCTACACACTGTATAAATGCAGATCATTTACTGCTTTCTGTTTCACCCAAATGAGGATGGGTTCCCTGTTGAGTCTGGTTCCTCTCAAGGTTTTTTCCTATTACCATCTCAGGGAGTTTTTCCTTGCCACTGTCGCCCTCGGCTTGCTCACCAGGGACAAACTGACCATTTTGATTCATACAAATTCACATTTCATACAAACTTAAATAATTCTTTTGACTGTGTAAAGCTGCTTTGCGGCAATGAAAATTGCTAAAAGCGCTATAGAAATAAAATTGAATTGAATTGAATTAACTAGCTTAAATATAAAATCCCGAGCGTTACAGTTAAACATCTCATTCCAGATGCAGTCCCATATTTTCTGTTATAACAAGCTTCAAAACATTTCCATGAGGAGTGTTTGGAGATTAGTGTTCATTCAGCCACATAAGCATTCAGCCCAGTTGTCATTAGAGATTACAAAATAATGATGAGCCGTGGGTTATATAGTAAGATCATGGTTTACTGAGGTGTATCGGAGTGAAATGTAGTGATTCACAGCTTGCTAGCATTGGGCTACTTTTTTCCCACACTCACAAAATGTTGCGAAGGACCCACAGGGTCACTTCCAAAACTAATGCACTGATGAGAGCGGAGACAGTGCAGGATTTGGTTGAGATAGAGTAGGGCGTTGCTCAGGGTGTGCAGGGTCTTTCAGCACCAACTACCTAGCCCAGTATTGTCTCCCATTTCTACGGAGGCTAAAGAGAGCCAACTCTCTAAACACCACTGTTACCTAGGGTTGGGTACTGAAACTCTGGTACCTATTGGCGCTGGTACCTATATAACTAGTATGTACTAGAACCAAATCAAAACACAGATTTTGGTGTTCATTACGGTACCACCTAAATGCCAGAGTGATAAAAATATTTGTCCTTTTGTTTGCTGAAATGGACTTAAGAGGCATCATCACTGTACAATTTCTTGATTGAGAAAATCCACTGAACGCAAGTCAGAAAGATCTAATAAAACAAATCCAACGAATTTATGTACAGTAGTAACATGTCAACATTTTTTTTTCTTCACATTCTGACTTAAAAAAAAAAAGAGACCTGCGTGAGTACAGTGTGTAAATGCAATACTGACACTTGCTGTGATGGCAGGGGGTAGCCTTAGCTAAATGTGGTTAAATTAAATGCCTAAAGTTACATGTTCTAAAGTGTCTATGTATTTTGCAAAAAAAGGTTCCAGGCCTGTGACATGCAACAAATGTCCTTTAACAATTGTGCATAAAGGGGGAAACACATAAACCCTAATGAAACATACAGTTTGAAGACACATAGGATGAACTATAATGCAGAGAGATGCACCATTTTTGACAGCTTGCGGACATCAGCTTGCAGTGTGTGCGTCTCCAGCCACAATCGCACCAACCTTACCGAAGTCTGGAGAGGTGTATCTTTTTGCCAGATAAGGCAAACATGATTATATTTTTACAAAAGAATTGCTGAAATTTGAAGCTGGTTTGTTCACTAAGAATACCAACAACTTTGCTGTTATTGGTTGTAGTTGAGTTACAGTATGTAGTATGTAAATATTTTGTGCTTTGTATTCACTTATACAGTATTTACATATACTCAAAACTTTAGTGTTTATTTATTTTAAATTAAAAGTCATTTTTTAATGTTATCCATAATTTTTTCATCAGTTCAGGCATTAAGAGTATTGATTTGCCGCCGGTATCACACTGTTTATTGCTGTTAAACAAATACTAAATAGTTTAAAGTTACGTGTTTTGGTGTCCTGTGTATTATTGCCCTGTTCTTTGTGTTCATTTTCCTGCACTCATCTCACACTCATGTGTGCTTGCATTTTATGGAGTTTGTTTGCTGTAGGGCGGCACGATAGTGTAGTGGTTAGCACTGTCGCCTTGCATGTACAGAGTCCGAGTTCGGTTCCCAGCAAGGGTCAATTCCCGTCTCTGTGTGCATGGAGTTTGCGTGTTCTCTCCGTGCTTGGTGGGTTTCCTCCAGGTACTCCGGTTTCCTCCCACAGTCCAAAGATATGCAGGTTAAGTTGATTGGCGTTCCCAAATTGCCTGTAGAGTGTGTGTAAGTGTGTGTGCCCTGCAATGGATTGGCACCCTGTCCAGGGTGTACCTCGCCTCATGCCCTAAGCCTCCTGAATACATCATCATCATCAACTTTATTTATAAAGCACAAAGTGCTGTACATTTAAAACTAAAACAATCAACATTTATAAATACAAGAAACTAAATCTCCCTGAGGCCAAAAGCCAAAGAAAAAAAAAGGGTTTTAAGACGTATTTTGAAAGTTGACAGTGAAGGTGCCATTCTAACATACAGAGGCAGGTTGTTCCACAGTTTGGGTGCCACGATGGCGAAAGCCCTATCCCCTCTGAACTTCCTCCTAGATCTCGATACTTCCAGGAGAAGCTGATCAGCTGACCTAAGAGACCGACAAGGTGTGTAGGGCTAAAAAAGCACAGATAAGTAAAGCGTGGCCAGACTTTGAAGGCATTTAAAAACAAACATAAGAATTTTAAAATCCACTCTATAAGACATAGGCAGCCAGTGCAGTGAAGCCAGCACAGGGGTTATATGCTCTTTTTTGCGGGTTCCTGTTAACATTCTCGCAGCGGCATTTTGAACCATCTGCAGACGTAAGAGTAGCGATTGATTAACCCCCACATAAAGTGAATTACAATAATCCAAAGGGGAAATAATAAAAGCATGGAGCACTGATTTAAAATGCTGCCTAGAAAAAAAAGATTTCACTCTTGCCAGTCGCCTTAACTGATAAAAACTGGACTTTACCACTGCACTAACCTGGCTATCCAATTTAAAATCACTGTCACCTGTTACAACAGGTTTAAAACATACTTTCAAGAGTTCCAAATGAACAGAGGATGGTTCACAGGGACCGCTGAGTCCAAACACCAAAACCTCTGCTTTTAGTTCATTAAACTTTAAAAAGTTTAAAGCCAACCAAGCTTTTATCTCATCTAGGCATGTCAGGTAATGTTTTATGAAGATCCCATCCTTCTGCTTCAATGGGAAATAGATTTGACAGTTATTAGCATAACAATGAAAGTGGATCCCATGCTTTGGAGCCCAAAGGAAATAAATACAATAAAAATAACAGTAAAAATGTTATATTAAAAATAACAATAACAAGAGAAGATGATTCGAAGCCAGAAAAACTAACAGAAAAAGGTCTATTTGTCAAATAAGATTTAAACCAACTTAGTGCTGTGCCAACAATACCCGCTAGATCACTTAAGCGGGATATTAAAATAAAAGTCAAGCAAGACCAGAACAACGTTGTTACTGGAATCCCATGCCAGCAGGATGTCATTCTTAATAGAGCAGATTCTGTACTATGAAGTGTTTTAAAACCTGACTGAAAAACTTCAAATATGCCATTTTCATCTAAAACATGTTTCAGTTGACAAGAAACAATTTGCTCTAACACTTTGGAAAGAAAAGGCATATTGGAAATAGGCCTATAATTAGCCAAAACTGTGTGATCAAGACCACATTTCTTAAGCAGTGGCTGTACTATTGCATGTTTGAGCTTTGCAGGAACCACACCCGAGGACAAACTTCTGTTTATAATGTCAAGGACAGACTTCCCTATACTAGGAAAGATTTCCTTAAAAAATCGTGGAGGAAAAAAAATCCTGGGGGGAATCTGTAGGCTAATACACTAATATGATTAGGTACAGGTTCAAACTGAGTAAAAACAGAGGTGCAAGAAACAAAAACAGAGGAATCAGTTTCAGGAGCTGTGATAAGAGCCCTGGTGGCGACAGCTTTTTCTATAAAAAAAAAAGCTCAGAAAATTATTACACATATTAGATGGATCTTGACAACAGACATTTGATGGTGTATTAAGAACAGAGTCAATGGTCTGAAATAACACACATGGATTATGGCTGTTGCAAAATATTCCCTTTTTGACTCTTTAACAGTGTTCTGGTAGGGGGGCCAGCAGTCTTTTAGAATTTAAAACGACACTTGCAGTTTATCCTTTTTCCATCTGCGTTCTGCTCGGAGACATTCCCTCTTAACAGCCCGAGTGTGGTCATTAAACCAAGGCTCAGGTTTGATCTTAGGCTGCGTGGTTTTTAATGAAGCCCCAAAGTCCAATGTAGCTCTTCTGCTCCAAAGGCATCAGAAGGAGCACAGAGCTGATTGAATGCAGCAGAAAACTGTATGACAGTGCAAGGGTTAATAACCCGGCATCGCCGAGTGACAGCACGAGATTTAACTGCAGTATGTGAAAAACCAACATTAAATGACACAGGCATATGATCTGAGAGTACAAAGTCAGAGATCTCCAGATTAGTGATAGGCAAACCAAATGAAAGAACAAGGTCTAATGTGTGTCCGTGCTCATGTGTAGGGCCGGACACGGACTGTACCAGGCTAAAAGAGTCAATAAGGTTTAAGAAGTCCTTTACCAGTGGTTTATCTGGACAAGACACATGCATATTAAAATCCCCAGTTATAAGAACATGATCATATTTGGGCATTATGTCAGCTAAAAAATCAGAGAAGTCGATAAATGACAGCGCAAAAAAACGGATTCGAGCGACCCACCTCAAACAGGATAAAGCGGTAGAGAAGATGAGTGAGTGAGTGTTTGCTGTTGGTAGATAAATGACATTGCATTATACTTTATATAAAGAAAATGTATAGAGAAATGACAATAATATCCCACTAGACTTGACTTGAAATAGAGAAACATAAAAGATGAGCACATTACTCAGTACCATGACAGAGCCAGATACAGGAATAGGCTAGACAACAGCACATGGCATATTCCCATCACGTTCACTCACTCAGAAACACACTAAAACATCTCTAATCTAGGCTTCACAAACTTAAAAAAAAAAAAACATACCTGTGTGATGGGCTTCTAGATGTCTATGTGCGTCATCGTCTCCCTCCTTTGTGTCGGGGTCATGACTTTTAATGTTGTCTACAAACTCATAGATAACTACTACCATCTCATCCTGCTTAGACGTATACTGAAACATCTTTAATCTATAAAAGACTCAATAAAACATGAAATGACTGCATCTCTGTGTGGACATGACTGACAGATTGAGCCTCTGTACTCGGAAGTTAACGTGCTGCTGTCAGTAAAGGATGACAGAGGAAGTTAAAAAATAGAGAAGAGTACAGTAGCATCAGCGGCTTCTTGTGGTCAAAGTGTAAAGACATTTGAGCTGCAACTTTCACACATAGTGTGTATGCTCTTGTTAAAGCTCAGCATTTACATGCCGTAAATAACATTTATTTTTTTTATTGAAGCAAACAGTGGATATTTGCCTATCAGTTTTGTTAGATTAATTAGTTGACATGCAGAAGAGGATAAATTATTACTTGGGGTGGTGTCTGATGTGCTTGTGTAAGCCTCAGCAAATACAAACATTTTTTGTGTGTTCATTGAGAATGAAGATTGATCTGAACATGGCCTAAACATGACTATTGGTCTAAACATGACTTAAACATGAATTTTAGATAAGATGCCTTTGAAACAAGTTTATTATAAAGACTTCCTCAAGACTGACATGTATGTATATTTTTTATGATAGTTCATTACACATTAAACTTTTACCCATGTTGTCTACCATTTACACTGATCAGCCATAACACTAACACAATGAACAAGTGAACTCGATATCAGTTGATTATCAATTACAGTATATATCAGTAAACTCTGCCTGTTGGGATCAAAGGCTAGCCCACCTGGTCCAATACGACAGAAAAGCCATATACCACAAATTGCTACAACAAATGTAAATGCTAGCTATGATTGAAAGACACCAGATAAACCAGTGAATTACAGCCAGCTGTTTATGGGTTTAGCAGGTTTCAAGGTTGTTGATCTGCTTTCCAAATCCCCCAGATTCCAATCTGATCATGGACCTATGAAATGCGCTGGACAAACAAGTCCGAACAATGGCCCCACCCAGCAACCCAAAGCACCCAAAGAATCTGCTGCCAACATCTTAGAGCCAGACACCACAGCACACACCTAGAGGAGTTGTAGAGTTATGCCCTGAGGGGCTAGAGCTGCCCAGGTGGCACAACACCTACACAACACTGTTTAATATTATGGCTGATTGGTGTATACTTAGGCAATATCACACACGAGGTCATGGTGCTGTGATTGATATGTGCTGATATCTAGTACAACAACATGACCGCAAGTTTGATATTGCTTTCATACAAAGTCCCAACAAACACCATTTATTATTAACAGATTATGATTTGTTTATTTGTTTATCTGCAAACACAATGGCCAGAGCTGGTGACCTAAATTAATGTAATTAAAAGTAGTTTTAAATTCTTACGAGTACAGTACACAGTCAAAACGTAAGGGGAATAAACCATAGAGGTGGTGGGCAGCTCTGTAAATCTCATACGTTTCTCTTTATTGTCTCCACTTTAACTTGTAGCCTCAGCTAGCTATCACTTAAAGGGTTGAATTCCAAATGTAAAGCTAGAGTCCAGTGGAGGATGTAGAATTTCTTGTTACACAGTAAGTAGTATTCTTCTTCAGGGGTTGAAGGTTATTAGAACCCCTGTGAAGTGGACAGATATGTATTGTTAGAGGTTCCAGGGCTGTTATTTTCTTATCAGATCTCAAGGAATGCCTCTCATCCACTGAAATTGTTAGGCTGGAACTAACTAGTGTACATAACGTAATAACTAGAGGTTATTATTGTCATGGAAGTTTCTTCATTCCAATTATTCCTAGTTTACCCTGAGCTTGCAGACATTTAAGTAATTTGTGCTTGGTCATGCAAGTTGGAACAGCAGTGCATGAAAATACAGTGAAACCTTGGATTACGAGCATAATTTGTTCCAGAAGCAGTTCGTATTCCAAAACACTCGTAAACCAAATCACATTTTCTTATAAGAAATAATGGAAACTCAAATTACCTGTTACACAGCCCTAAAAAATAAATACATGTAAACAATTAACACAAAATATAAAGTAAAAATAAAACATTAACCTGGACTTTATCTTAAAAAAAAAAGTAAAAATAAATCCCCGCAGATAAGTGTTTCTGTTGTGTGAGGCGCTGTGTATGTGTGTATCTGTATATGTGTGTGTGTGTGTGTGTGTGTGCAGTTAAAGTAAGGAGCCCCTCCCCCTCTACCCCTTCTGGTCTTACACAGTTACCCTTCCTTTACTCTTTTCACACACAAGTGCGCACACAACGCAAACACTGTTTTAACAGAAAAATAAACAAGAAATTTCTCTAATGACACTCGATTGAGCGAAACACTAACGGAATCACTGCTGTAAAGTAAAAATTACATTAAAAAAAATTTACCTGAACTTTACCTTGAAAAGAATCGCAACAGAGCAGTGTTTTTGTGTAGAGCAGAGAAAAAGAGTGTCTGTGTGTGTCTGTGTGAAGGGGAAAAGTAGGAGGGGTCTGTGTGTGTGTGTGTGTGTGTGTGTGTGTGTGGTACTATGTCCAATGATGCGCACACACAGACACAAAGAGCAGGCTAACCCTTGAGCAGAGAGAGAAAATGGATCTTTAACCTCTCTAATGAGACTTTACACGCTTGCTGTACACACACATACGGACACAAAATAAAATATGTTTTACACACACACACGTGGTCACAGTGTTATAGTAAACAGTACACGCGTGCACTGATGTTGTTTATGCCAGTAAGAGACGAGCACTAAGACACAGCAGACTCATTACCCACAATAATATTCCGCAGAGCAAGAGAGGGAAAAAACGTTCGTTCAGTTGTGATCACGTAACCCTCGGTGTCAAAACAAGAAGCATGTGCTTGATACATAATACTCGTTGCTCGTAAACAAAGACTTGTTCGTTTTTCAAGTTAAAATGTATTAAAAATCTTTGCTCATCTTGCAGGACACTCGCAAACCGCGCATGGTATTCTTTGGTGCAAAGAAAATGTAAAAAGTATCTGTGAAAACTAAGTGAAGAACAAAATACCACCACCAAAAAAAAGATGCTTTTTTTTAAAAAAGCATCTAATTATAATTGTTTGAGCAATTACATCATTGCATTACTGGGAGATATTTTCAATGTAGAAAAATTGGAAAAAAATAGTTTTTTTCTTTTTGGGTGGCTCTATTCAAATTGAAACGCTGTTGTAATAATTTGTCAATCATATGAGCATAAATAAAACGACTAGAGTATATAATAAGCACAGGACAGCCAATGGCTACTTTCCTTACTGTAGTTGGGAACACTGAGCGAGGCATCCTTTGGACACGCCCCCTGTGCGCACGAGAACAGTGTGGCCAACTTAGCGACTTTGTGGCTAGATTTAGCAACTTTTCAGACCCCCCTGATGAATTTTTTTTTTCCAAAAAGCGCCTAGAGACAAATCTAGCGACTTTTGGACAAACCTTAGCAACTTTTCAAATGTCACCAGTACTGTCCTGTAAGCGCGAGGTCTTGCTTTCCCGGTACAGTTACGGTAGCTCCAGCTGATAGGAGCAGCATATTCCCGTGCATGGCAGCTGACAAAGATGTGAATGAGCTGCACATGTGCAAACGGTGTTGCCACGGACCAATCACTTACCTGCTTCTCCTTTGCTTGAAATAAAACTATTTAATTTGACCGCTTCTTCTTATTTTATTTATTTTTTTCTTCTGATGCACTTATATTACTCACTGTTACATTGCTTAAGTTCATTCCAGTTTCTGAACTCGTCTAAGATCGTTTACTGAG
Organism: Clarias gariepinus; assembly: GCF_024256425.1. Lineage (NCBI taxonomy): Eukaryota > Metazoa > Chordata > Actinopteri > Siluriformes > Clariidae > Clarias > Clarias gariepinus. The sequence goes on from NC_071119.1 coordinate 7,497,408, forward strand.
CTACATCTGATTGACTGTACGTGACTTACTCATACACAACGATAAACTTCATTAAACTTATTAAACTCATATACACATAAAAACAGATACATGTATAATATAAATTTAAATCACTTTATTAAAAATATACAAAAAATAAAATACCAATAATAAAATATAAACACAGTATATAATACGCTTTAATATGTACTATATAATATCATATGCTATGTGAGAGAATAAGGAAAGCATTCTGTGGCATAAATTATATCTATTTTCATTTTACTTGTAAATATAACTGATAATATCACAACACATATGCTGTCTTTAACTCACCTACAGTCAGGGACGTGCATAGACATTTTGAGGGGCAGGGGCTCAAGTGAAATAAATTACGTATTTTTTCTTCTTTTTTTAAACAAAAAAAGTATATATATTAACACAACATTGATTTCCTTTAAAAAATAATTTAAAAAGTTAATTTTATCCTTCCTCAAACTCATGCAATTGTTTAATTTTCAAAAGATGTCTACAAAATAATCAGTTCACACAGAAACCATGGTCTCCTCAGTATTCACTAGGTTTATAGAGCAGCAAAGGAAACCATTCCACAATGTGCATGTTTTAAAAACATTTTCTATGCTACTAGTTTCAAGTATATATTTAGATTATATACTTGTGCCATTATAGAGGATTTTTTAGAGTTAGATGAGAAAGAGTGGGAGCTTTATTAACTTAACAAAATCTCTGAAAATCTTACTTGATTGTTTAAATTAAACTTACCAAAATAATTGAGACAAATTCAATAAAAGCCAATGTCATGTATGTATTTGTGGTTGTATGGACTACTATTTTATAAAGGTTTAAAAGATTAATTGATTAATGTACCAGATGCAGTTACTCAGATTTACTACATGTTTTAGAGTGTATCTATCCTCCATCTGTTTGAATCTGTAGATTTCTTCTAAATTCACCAATTTATGCTATGATATATGCTTATTAGTAACTTTATTAAGCTTATGGCTTGGTTGAATTCCAATGTAGAATGCGGTGTGTTATTTCTTGATAAAAGCCCGCTGTGCGGAGTAGAACAGAAGATGAAGAACAGAGCGTTGCTATGGACTCACAGGATTCTAACCGTAGAGACGGAGTGGACTATTCTCTTTAGCGGAAGCAATACAATCGGGCTTAAATCAATAAACTCCCTTTTAATATTTTGTGTCAAAATAATTATTTATTTGGTAGGTAGCCATGTAATAAGCGGGATAATATATAGCGATTATCCCTTACACATTAGCTAGTCTAGTAGCTCATGAGGCATGCATGCTAGCAAAACACAGGTTAACTATATATTTGTCTTTGGCTAATCAACAGTAAATTCGAGCCTTATTCGAGGCACTGGTAGTTTAATCTTTTGTTCATCACCAGCTCCACTCACCTCAGCACAAGCCAAAAAAAAAAAACACTGCTGGAAGGGGCTGCTGCTGCCTGCAAGTGTGTGTGTGTGTGTGTATGATATGCGCCGATGTGCGCGGTGGTGGGCGGGGGGATTCGCTTCAGAACTCCTGACCTGATATTTACATATACTATTCTTTAATAAATATATTTGTTTGACAGGGAAGCTGTGCGCAAACAGAAATATATATTAAAAAAAAAAAAAAAAGCACCCCAGAAAAAAGGGCACTTTCTCTCCAGGAATAAAAAGGGCAGGTGCTCAAGCCCCCTTTGATCTCTATGTGTGCACGTGCCTGCCTACAGTAATGATTTTGTCCAACGCAGTTATAAATTTCGGAATTATTTCATTGCAGAGGATGTAACTGCTGGTTAATACAGTACTGTAAGTTCCGTTATGTTGTCTGACAGAAAATATGTAACGTAATTGATAACATTTTTATATTGGACGCGTGAAGGGTTAGGGAAAACGCAGAATGCAAATACGACGCAATCACGTCATCAATATGCAAATATACGCATGTTGTCATCTAGCGACTTTTCGAGCAGACTTTAGCTACTTTCCATTGAAAATATTTGGCAACCCTGCACGAGAAGCGATTAGAGACGGCGAGACACGGAGAATAAAAAATACTTTAGGACTGAGCATCTTCTGCTTTTCCCGGATTAAATACTGTGTAAAGTGACTCGGAGGCTGAAAGATGTTACATGTTCAAGTTGTAGAGAGAGTCAGAGAAAGTACGTCTGTACGTCTCCATCACTCACAGCTCTGCACGTCAGTCTGGAATCTCTGTGAGTTTGGAAGCTCCGCCCTTCTTTCTGCTTAACTACATCAAAAGTGACCGACACGGTGAGAGACAATTTATTATATATTATTATCTGCACTAACGTATAGGATCCCAGTGATATTCATGCTCACTAGAGTCATACATCTTGTTGAACTGAATTGTGGACTTGATTATCTTGTGTAAATTCACTAACATTCAGTGTTTAAATTGTGAAGAGTGACTTACTGATAAAGCTCTACTTGTAGATGAAATAAATAAATAAAATCTATCTGTGCACGTGCAGGCATGCACATGCAGACACGCGCTGTAAAATACTCTGTAAAATAGAGTCAAACGAGCAAAACCACAGCTTCATAGACAAACCCAAAATAAATCACATATTATAGTATGTTGTAGCCACAACGTGAACATTAACACAAAAATAATAATTAGATGATTATGGCTTACAGCTAATGAAAATCTAAAATTTAGTATCTCAGAAAAATAGAATATTACTTAAGACAATAATTATTTGGACATTAATGTTGGACTACTGAACAGTATGAACATGTCCAGCTCTCAGTCTTTGGTTGAGGCTCCATTTGTATGAATTACTGCAGCGATGCGGCGTGGAGGTGATCAGTTACTCAAGGTACTGCTGAGGTGTTACTGTATGGAAGACCAGGTTGCTCTGTTAGTCGCCTTCAGCTCTTCTGTGTTGTTGGTTCTGGTGTCTCGCATCTTCCTCTCTACAATTTACGATAGATTCTCTACAGGATTTAGGTGGGCAGAGTTTGCTGGCCAGTCAATCACAGTGACACCATGGTCATTAAACCAGGTATAAGTACTTAGGTGTGAGCATTTGCCAAGTACCAATAGTACCAGTGAAAAGTTTGGACACACATTTTAAATTTATGGTCTTTTCAGATTTTTATTTATTGCTACATTGTAAAAAAAAGTGCTGAAGGCATTCAACATGCAATAATCTCTTATGCACAGTTGATGTTGAGATGTGTCTGCTACTTATACTCTGTAAAGCCTTCAAAACAGCATTAATTGGTGATTTTTGTAGCTGGTAACTCTAAATGAACTCCTCCTCTGCAGCAGAGGTAATGCTTTGGTCTTGCTTTCCTGGGAAGGTCTTCATGAGCACCAGTTTCATCATGGTGCTTAATAAGTTGCATTGTTATAGAATGTAAAAGATAAATTACTAAATAAAAAAAATATTGAATTAGAGAAGGTGTGCAGGCTCACTGATGTGTCACAAACAAGCGGAATGTAAAATTAGATTTTTCTGTCAAACAACCATGTTTTTTTATGAAAAAAAGTAAAAAGCAAAACTGGCAACTATGTCAGCTACAGCAAGTAGGAGTTTATTACTAAAAACTGTTAAAGATATTTTTTCCCATTAAAATGACACACAAAGTCGACCGCGGGAAAACATCACTGATAAAAACAACACCCAGGGTGTCTGTCTGTAGTCTCACTGCGTTAGTGACTGGATGTGTTGCTGCTGTACTGAAAGACTGTTTCCAAACCACAAGTGGGAAACTGACACCCTGTGGTACCTTTAAACAGGAAGGCCTTAAAGGGGCCCCTATACAGTCATGTGACTACCTAACTCGCACTGAAAAGTTTACTGGACATTTTATTAGCATGTGGATGATGATTTTAAAATGATTTGACTGATACCTGCTGCATCATCACTGTTGCTGCTGTGATCACTTGATTGCTTTTCTAAAAGTTAACGACAGGAACATTTACATTTACATTTAGGCATTTGGCAGACGCTCTTATCCAGAGCGACTTACAAAAAGTGCTTTAATGTTAACAACATTGGATACATACTTACACTGGGTTAACTAAGTTAATAACTAAGTACCATTAGTCCAACACAACAGTTTTTTTTTTTTTTTTTTTTTTTTTTTTTTTTGGGGGGGGGTGGGGGGTTAGTCCAAGTACTGGAGAAACAGATGAGTCTTGAGTCGTCGTTTAAAGATAGTCAAAGTCTCTGATGTACGGACATCTAGAGGAAGTTCATTCCACCATCTAGGTGCCAGAACAGAAAAGAGCCTGGATGAATGCCGCCCTCGATCCCTGAGAGATGGTGGGATGAGGCGAGCAGTGCTGGAGGATCGGAGGCAACGTGGTGCAGTGCGTGGTGTAATTAGCGCAGAGAGGTAAGTGGGTGCTGGGCCATTTTTGGCTTTGTAGGCAAGCATCAGTGTTTTGAATTTGATGCGGGCAGCTACAGGAAGCCAGTGCAGGGAGCGGAGGAGTGGGGTGGTGTGGGAGAACTTGGGAAGGTTAAAAACGAGTCGTGCTGCTGCATTCTGGATCAGTTGCAGAGGACGAATCGTGGACAGAGGCAGGCCTGCCAGGAGTGAGTTGCAGTAGTCCAGTCTTGAAATAACAAGGGACTGAACAAGCACCTGAGTAGCCTGTGAAGAAAGAAATGGGCGAATTCTTCTGATATTGTAAAGAAGAAATCGACAAGAGCGAGTAAGGTTAGCGATGTGTGGGGAAAATGACAGATGATTGTCCACGGTTACCCCAAGATTGCGGGCGGTGGTTGAGGGAGTGATTTGGTTGTTGTCCATGGATATCACAAGGTCTTGACCTGGAGATGAGTCACAAGGGATAAACAACAGTTCGGTTTTACTGAGATTGAGCTTCAGCTGATGAGCAGCCATCCAAAATGAGATGTCTGCCAGACATGCTGAGATCCGGGTGGAAACCTGAGTGTCAGAGGGAGGAAAGGAGAGGACAAGTTGTGTGTCGTCTGCATAACAGTGGTATGAGAATCCATGCGATGATATGACCTTACCAAGAGACCGGGTATAGAGGGAGAACAGAAGAGGACCAAGTACTGAGCCCTGCGGGACACCAGTAGAGAGTCTACGTGGGGCAGATGTAGATCCCCTCCATGTTACCTCATATGACCTATCTTTAAGGTAAGAAGCAAACCATTGCCACGCTGTTCCACAAATTCCAAGGCTTGTAAGAATAGATAATAGAATCTTGTGGTTCACGGTGTCAAATGCAGCTGACAGGTCCAGGAGGATGAGGACAGATGAAAGTTTAGCAGATCAAAGTAGGAACAAACGCTACTAGGGCTAGGGAGGTCGGGAGATGGCCCCCGTGTGTGTGGCTTGCCGTCTGGTCTCTGTATTTTTAGTTATTGTTTTATTGTTTACATCTTGTTTTATTAACAGTGTCTCATCTTTTCTGGTGTACGATCGAGCAACACTTCTTATGATAAGCTCTACTGTTGTGAAAGATCTGTGAGAAATAATCTGTTTTTATGTAATCCGTATGAAAGTAAGGAGTGGTACAGATTCTCCTGTATCGGCTCATTACAGCTAATGTGATCCCGCCTCTCCGCGCGCTGTTTATATGGAAATGAACCTTTCATCAACAGCGCACGCACAGGGAGGCGGGATCACATCAGCTGTAATGAGAAAAAACAGCATAAAGACAGATTATTCGTGTTCGAGTTGAAATAGTAAATGTAAAAGTAGACAATCCAAGCTTTCTTTAGATATGTATTTTGTGTCTGTCTGTGGAGTATTTGCTGAGTTTCAGTTCATTTTAATGACGTGTTTTTTCCCGCAGTTCACACAGACCAAAGCGACAGACGGCGCACCCGGTTTATTTTCTTTATTTTATTAATGTACAAAGTTTTATTTTTAACATGTGTGCATGCAAATAAAAGTAGACACTTTACAGATTTGATTAATATATAGATCTTGTCTGTACGATTAAAACTGAAAGTGTAATTTAAGTTCTTATTGGCGTCATCAGGGTTTTTTGGCACTGTTCTTACACTTTTATATTTTAACATGTAATTTATGTGTAATTTTTGATAACAGCTATATTTTCTGTTAGAGTGACTGCAGTAATGCAGCTAAAAAATCAACTTTAATTGTTTAGGCCTAATAAACTGTTTAACCGAACTCACAAGTAAAATCTCAAGTTTTTTTGTGTGTCAAATAAATTTTCAAATAACCTAAACACTGAAAATATATACCTTATTTTGTCCTCAGATACTTTCTTGTAACTCTCCTCTCTCAGTCACATACCTGTCTGATGGCTCATTATGCAGATCAGTATGCAGGCTTTTGTCTTCTCAGGTGTGAATCACTGCATTAGTAATGATAGTTCACGCCTTCTCGCATAGAGCCTTTACACTCAAAAAGTGACTTAAAAATGTTAATCACTATATTGTTTTCTGTGAGATTATTTTCACATCTTTTTAAAGCAAAAACACTAGTCCACCAGCCCAGTTCTCGAAAAAGTCTTGTGAACAAATGTTCTGTATGAGTTTCATGGCCTTATTTCAGCTATATTAATTTTCACAAAACTTACTAACCACGCATAATATTTTTTTTCCTATAAAATGCAAACACCTACATTCATTTAGGTCACATATTATTGTAGAACAGTTTGTGCTGATTACAAAAATAATATAGGTTGGTCAATAATATATATCATAAGTAACTGAAAAAAGCACAAATATCAGAGCATGTCCAAACATCTCAAGGGCCCCAAAATCATCTCGGACCTCAGAGGGTTAAACTGAGGCATTGCCATGTCTTTCACTGTTTTGTCCCTGTTAAGATATTACAAAAACTATATAAGAAACTTTTAAAGCACGAATTTGGGCATCTCATTTCATCATTGTGAAAGTACTATGAAGCACATATACACACATTCATCATGAAAGATCGGTTGTAAAACAAAATAAAATTCATGTTTGCTTCAGCATTGGAAACAATATTGTTCTAGGCTAACAAATTATATACAATTCTTCATGAAGCACAACACATTTATTTAAATTCCCGAATGTTGCTTACGGCAAGTCGCGGCACGCCGTGCGCTAAATTGCGGCATCTCGTGGGAAAACGCACGCAGTCTTAATGGCCACATCTGTAGGCTAGGCTAGCGTCGTGGGTGAAACTGCACACGATGGCAGACAGTGCTAAGATTGTCAACCTGATTTTTGTGAAGGTGTTTGAAAGTGTTCCTTACGAGGAAAAACAGCATTAAATTAAACAGCAGGGCAGATCAAAACCTAAGATTGATTTAACGCAAAAGATAGGGAAAAATAACAGGTCTTTTCAGCTCTCCTGGTATGACAAAGTTAGCTGGCTGACTGGAAGTGCTGTAACAAATAAAATGTACTGCTGGCCATGTTACTTGATGAAACCATCTCACGGATGTGTTGTTTGGTCAAAGGTGGGGTTTGGAGATCTGTCTAACTTTGACAGGGCATATAAAAGACATGAAAAGAGCAATGAACATGTGAGTGCATGTGCAAGATTAAGTTGCATGGGAAGGATCAGGGTTGAGCATGCAATAAATGAAGGTGCTCGCATTCAAGTGGCTAAACATAATTAAACAGACGTTTGTCTGGCGCCCTGCGTACACGAACACAAATAAGCGTAATTCAGTTAAAAAATTTTTTTGGTCAATAAATTATATTAAGAAAGATGGTGGAATATTGACAATGTCAAAAAAGGCATTTTTATAATAATGCACGTCTCATATTTCACTGTGGTGTTTTGTTGCTTTACTGTTTTAACCACAGGAAGCTACTGCAGTTTGTTCTCTTCCTTTACTGTCAGCCAGCAACTAATAGCCTTTTTGTGCATAAAAGCTAAGTATTATTATAAATTAATAAAGCTGCATCCACCAAACAGCTCAAAGTAATCAGGAGCCATGAGCTACAGCTGACCTACTTGAAGCTGGAAAACATTGTGTGTCTCTTTTATTCTTTGAAATAATTCTGTCCACACGACCTATGTGTGAAAAAAATATCTTTGCCCACATACACAAAACGCCCTGTTAAGTGCTGTAAGGAATTCAAATTTAAATTTTTATTTGTCACATACACAGTCATACACAGTACGATATGCAGTGACATGCTTGTACGACCGCCAGTGAACCTAAAAAGAAAATAAAAACTATATATAAGGAATAAATATTAATTAAAAAAATACGAAAGTCAATATATATTTAACTAGTAAAATAAAGTGACTTATAAAAGTGTCATGTGCAATGGTTTCAGATATATAAATGAATGTGTCTATGATTGTCCAGTCAATGTCAATGTTTAAAAGATATTACTCCTGTGTGGTGGTGTGATTGAGAGACCTTATCGCCTGCGGGAAGAAGCTCCTCCTCAGTCTCTCTGTGTTGGCCTTCAGGGAGCGGAATCGCTTCCCAGACCGCAACAGAGAGAACAGTCCATTGTTGGGATGGCTGAGGTCCTTCACAATCTTCCTGGCCTTGGTCCAGCACCGCTTGCTGTAGATCAAGTACAGGTCAGGGAGCTCGGTGCGGATGATGCGCTCAGCTGATCGGACCACCCTCTGTAGAGCTCTTCTGTCCTGCATGGTGCTGTTTCCAAACCAGGTCGTGATGCTCTCTATGGTGCAGGAGTAGAAATTCCTGAGCATCTTAGTCTAAAGTCTCTCAAGGGTCTGAGGTGGTAGAGACGCTGCCGGGCCTTTTTCACCACGGTGTTGATGTGACACGACCATGACAGGTCCTGCGTAATGTGAACACCGAGGTATCGGAAGCTGTCCACTCTCTCCACTGGGCTCCTGTTGATGATGGGGGTCTGGTAGTTCCTCTTCTGCTTTGTACTAAAGTCCACTATCAGCTCCTATGTCTTGCTGACCTTCAGGAGTAGATTGTTCCTCTGGCACCAGTTCTCCAGATTTACAATCTCCTCTAGGTAGGCCGACTCATCATTGTCGGTGATCAGGCCCACCACGACAGTGTCATCAGCAAACTTGATGATGGCGGTAGGGTTGGTAGTGGCCAAAAACGTTGGGTTATAATGCAAAATATGACTTGTTTTTCTTCATTTTTTTCTCTTCCTTTGTTCCTACAAGTGGACACGGACACTGCCTTATGCGAGCTGCATGAGGCACTCACACAGCACCAAACACAACACCGGTCGCTGCGCTTATTGTGGCGGGGGACTTTAACAGTGCCAACCTCATAAATGCTCTACGCATGGGGTCTTCTGGACTCTCAAAATAAATATTCAAATCTTCAGCAATTAACGCTTTGTCTATAGAAACTAGGTTTGAGAGGAGGTCTGCAAATTCACTAAGAAATTCAGAGTACGGCCCTGGAGGACTTAATGTTTGTAGCTACACTTATGTTACTATAGAGAACTTCAAATGAATAAATTTTTTGTCCGTGTTTTTGTATAATAGTCAGATTATCGTTGTAAATAACTGCGACGCCCACTCCTCTACCAGTTAACCGAGGCTGGTGTATGTAGCTGTATCCAGGAGAACTAGCTTCATTTAAAGCTACAGTGGTTACTCACGCAAAATGTCTATGACTGTGTCGCAGCAAACGGCAACAGCCAAAATAAATCAGTCGCAATTAAAGTAATTTGTGAAATGACCGCCAGGTGGCGCAAATGAACATTTTGCAAACGGCTGCAATTAATTTAGTTTAGACAGACTCAATGTTTCTATCCGTCTATTGTTATTATTATTATTAAAGAAAACAGCACAAACAGCTTAAGGGCTTGTAAAAAATTTTTTATTTATTTATTTGGACAAAAATTAAATTTGCTGCAGTTGAAGACATCAATTTTTAATATAGAAATAAAACAATTAGAGCAAACTTATATACATAATAGAATATAAAATTAGAATAAATCAAGTATTTTAAATGTGAAACCACACATTATATACAGTAGGATAAAAATAAAACAATAAAAAAACCTTGTAAAAATAAACTTTTAGAACTCAACAAAATAAAACGGAGCAAAAACTATATTTAGTATTGTAAGCGTCGGTGTGCAACAGTGATCCTTGGTGAGCGAGGAAATTCGTTCACTCGGTCCTTGACCCGCTTGCTGTCCATGCTAGACATGAAGGGAAACTTCTGGCCCACTGTCGCCATCAAAAAATGTCTTAGGTTTACGGGCAATCCACGTTTGCCTCTGGAACCATCCCAGTTCGTCCTGGATGCCCATTCTTCATAGACAGCCTGCGGTACCACAGTGCGGAACAGCAAGCAACCAAGCCAATCTGGCCGCCCTCGACTCTGAATCATCAGCGCCTCGAGAAGCTCCGTAGTGGGAGGAGTATATGCAAATTCGGGAAGGCAGCTTGTAACGGATGCTGTGGCTGAAGACATTTCCCTGCTCTCTGCATCCCCACTAGCAGTACACCTGATCGGTGTACGAAAGTCTGGGGTTGGGGTGTGTGCACAGTTCCAACGTGTACTATGAGCCTCTTTTAGTTGCGCTACAACACTAGAGTGGGTCTCAACGAGTCCTTTGTGTGTAGCTTGCAGATCTGTGTTTGCATCTTTGCAGACTCACAACTCACTCCGAAGGGCATCCATCTGTGCCTTGCAGACACGCAGCTCTTGTTTCAGCGCCTTAATCTCTGCGTCACGCTTCTCCAGCTCAGGCCTCAAGTCCACCGCAGTCTGTCTTTGTTTAACCACTCCTCTATACAGGGTAGTTGCCTATATTAGAATAAAGTATATGTGTTATTACAAATCTGCGTGTGGTTAAGTATCTTGAGTCAAATTCATTTTTTTTCCCTCGAGAAAATAATGGGTTGTCTTAAAAGTCATTTCCAAACTGGACAAGTGAAAATCTTTAAAGCCATTTTTCTCAGTTTCACATTTGCAAGTTAATGAAGCCCTTGTAATGTCTACATTAAAATTCATATATAAACTTAAAGTTACCGCTTTTTTTCTGCACCAAGCGCTTCTTTTTGGCAGCTAAAGGAGCTTTTGCTTTTCTCACTGTTAGCGGTTGAGGGCGGGGGGCTCTGTTTTCCAAGGATTCCTGTCAACATAGTGCAATGATTAAAACATAGTAGGTAAAACTATAAAGAATGATAGAATATTGTTTAATCGATCTGAAACAAAGTCGTTTTTGTTACCTTCTTTGTGCTCCTCAGTCTGCTGTAAAATGATGAGGTGTTCATTTTGCTCTGCCGGATTAATCACCTTGCAAAAAGAAGTTTGTCCTAGGTAAAGTTACTGTAGATGGCACGTGCCATTTATATAACAAGGCGGTGGAATGTGGGTGGAGTTGCAAAGGTGTAAAGCAAAAGCGAGAAAACCATACAGTACTTATACAAATGATATGTATGCAGTATTATTCTTTATTCATTAGCACTTCATCTGGCACTGAACCACAATATAGTGTCTTATTTAGATTTTTTTCAGATAATTTGTTGTACTGAATGATGTTTATGCAGTATACTCAAGGCATCTTGATTAATTTTCCGTTCGCACTTTTTATATAAAATAAACTTCAAGTCAAACGAGTCAAAGTTAAAACAATGATCAGCATAAAACAAGACAATACATGTTCTATTTTGCTTAAAGGGCATTTTTTGTACTAAATCATAATAATATTCATGCTGTATCGTCAGGTAATACAGTAATTTGTTTTTCGCTTGCACTTCATGTGGCACTGCTCCAAAAGATATTGTCTTATATTTGTTGTATTAAATATTCACGCGGTATCGTCACAGATACAAAGCTTTTGCTGTACTTTTTTTTACTGTGAAAATTAGGTCGATCACTAAACGATTTACCCTGGCAGAGAGGCATATAAGAACAATTACTTAAAAAAAAAACGCAGAACTGGGATATTACCTGATCGTTCATCATACTCTTGGTTTTTTTGTTGTTATTTAAATAATTACAGAATTGTTTTTTAATTTCTAAATATGAACATAATTGCGCACCTGTTAAGCATTAGCCCATACTTGAGAATCTTCATTGTAATCCCCATACGGTCTATCAGAGTTTAATCGCCCTAATATTAACACCCATTGTAGGTCTATACCTATCCAAGATGGCGGCGCGGCAGTAGCACGCAGCGGCCGCTCCGGAGCCAAAATGGTGCTACGTTGTTTACGTTGTTTACGTTTTGTGTGTAACGCGGTTATTTTACTCCGTGTATGGATACCGTCGCGACTGGTGTCCGTACATACAACAGCCAGACACTTTTGTTCCTAAATAACCCGGGTAACAACATCCACGATGAGCTGCGGGAAAAGCTACGCGACCTTGGCTTGCTGCGCGAACCAGGCCTCAAAGCCTCGGCGTTGCCTGATGCCGGCGGCCGGAGAAGGGGTCATCGGAAGCGGTGCGCGAGGAAGCAGAAGCGCGGCAAGCGGGCGGGAGTCTGTGCTAGGCTAAAAACAAACCCTAGCCGGCCGGCTCTCCCGTTCATCATCCTATCTAACGTCTGCTCCCTGGACAATAAACTGGACTACATCCGACTTCAGCAGGCTACACAGCGTGAGGTTAGAGACTGCTGTGTCTTTGTTTTCACGGAGACATGGCTCAGCGACAGAGTACCGGACGCCGCTATTCAGCTAGACGGGCTAGCCTCGTTTCGTGCCGACAGGAATGCAGCTCTGTGCGGTAAGACTCGCGGTGGCGGCTTGTGTGTTTACATCAACACGAAATGGTGCAAGAACTCTGTGCTAGTTTCTAGTTATTGCTCATTGCTAGTGGAGTTTGTGATTGTTAGATGCAGACCTTTTTATTTACCACGGGAATTCACCACTGTTTTCATTATCGGAGTGTACATTCCACCTAGTGCTAATGCTAAGGAAGCGCTATGGGAACTGTATACAAAGATCAGTGAACTGCAAAATACACACCCGGATGGACTGTTTATTGTTGCCGGAGATTTTAACCATGCAAATCTCAAGTCAGTGCTTCCTAGATTCCATCAGTATGTGGACTTTGCAACGAGAGGGAAAAACACGCTGGATCTTGTTTACACAAACATCCCCGGCGCATATCGGGCAGAGCCCCGCCCCCACCTCGGCTACTCAGACCACATCTCTGTTATGCTAATTCCAGCATACAGACCACTCGTCAGGCGCTCAAAACCGGTTCTGAAGCAGGTGAGAACCTGGCCAGCAGGAGCCATCTCTGCTCTTCAGGACTGTTTCGAGTGCACTGACTGGAACATGTTTAGGGAGGCTGCAACTTACGGTGACTTCACTGACTTGGAGGAGTACACGTCATCAGTGACCAGCTACATTAACAAGTGCACCGATGATGTCACTGTCTCCAAGAACATCATCTCACGACCCAACCAGAAACCCTGGATTACTGCGGAAGTGCGTGCACTTCTGAGGACCAGAGACTCTGTCTTCAGAGCGGGAGACAAGGTGGCCCTCAGAACAGCAAGGGCCAAACTATCTCGGGCCATCAGAGAGGCAAAGCGCGCACACGCCCAGAGAATCCACAATCACTTCAGGGACAGCGGCGACACACGGCGCATGTGGCAGGGCTTACAAGCCATCACTCACTACAGGACGACATCACCTGCCTGTGACGGTGACGGCTCCCTCCCAGATGCGCTGAACAACTTCTACGCTCGGTTCGACAGGCAGAACAACGTGGTGGCGAGGAAGCCCACCCCTCCTCCGAACGACCAGGTGCTGTGTCTCACTACAGCTGAGGTGAGGAAAACTCTACGCAGAGTCAACCCACGTAAAGCTGCTGGACCAGACAACATCCCAGGCAGAGTGCTCAGAGAATGTGCTGAACAGCTGGCAGATGTTCTCACCGACATCTTCAACATCTCTCTGAGCAGCGCCGTCGTTCCCACGTGCTTCAAAGCCACCACCATCGTCCCCGTGCCCAAGAAGTCTACTGTGTCCTGTCTCAATGACTACCGTCCCGTTGCACTTACACCCACCATCATGAAGTGCTTCGAGCGGCTCGTCATGAGACACATCAAGACGCTGCTGCCCCCTTTACTGGACCCACTGCAATTTGCGTATCGTCCTAACCGCTCAACGGACGATGCCATCTCCACTACACTCCATCTTGCCCTCACACACTTGGACAAGAAGGACGCATACGTTCGAATGCTGTACATAGACTTCAGCTCAGCATTCAACACTATCATCCCCCAACAACTGATCGGGAAGCTGAGCCTGTTGGGCCTGAACACCTCCCTCTGCAACTGGATCCTAGACTTTCTGACCGGAAGGCCTCAGTCAGTACGGATCGGGAACTGCACCTCCAGCACCACCACACTGAGCACTGGGGCCCCACAAGGCTGTGTGCTCAGTCCCCTGCTGTTCACACTGCTGACTTACGACTGTGTAGCAACACACAGTTCAAATCACATCATTAAGTTCGCTGATGACACGACCGTGGTGGGTCTCATTAGCAGGAACGACGAGTCAGCGTACAGAGAGGAAGTGCAGAGGCTAACGGACTGGTGCAACAACAACAACCTGTCTCTGAATGTCGACAAGACAAAAGAGATGGTTGTTGACTTTAGGAGGACACGAGGCGACCATTCTCCGCTGAGCATCAACGGCTCCTCGGTGGAGATTGTCGAAAACATTGAATTCCTGGGTGTCCACCTGGAGAAGGACCTCAACTGGTCCCTCAACACCAGCTCCCTACACAAGAAAGCCCAACAGCATCTCTTCTTTCTGAGAAGACTGAGAAAGGCCCAGCTTCCACCACCGATCCTGATCACCTTCTATAGAGGGACTATCGAGAGCATTCTGAGCAGCTGCATCACTGTCTGGTTTGGGAATTGTGCCATATCGGACCGCAAAACCCTACAGCGGATAGTAAGGACAGCGGAGAAGATCATTGGGGTCTCTCTTCCCTCCATTGAAGACATCTACACCACACGCTGCATCCGCAAAGCCAACAGCATTGTGGCTGATCGGACACACCCCTCTCACACACACTTCACACTCCTGCCATCTGGAAAAAGGTACCGAAGCATTCGGGCACACACATCCAGACTGTGCAACAGCTTTTTTCCACAAGCCATCCGTCTCCTCAACAAAAAGGGACTGAACTGATACACACACACACACACACACACACACACACACACACACACACACACAAACATTATCACTCAGCTTAACTACTACAACTCAACTACATCAATACATCAAAACACTGTGACTGGACTGACAAATCAACACAAGCGCAGACACACTGACCCACACAAACTATCGTACACACATCTGTAAATGCCTCATTGTTTATCCCTTCTGCACAATATTCATTACTTTTTGCACAAATACCAATTCTTGCTGCTATGTTTTTTTTTTACTACCTCAATACCATATTTTATGTTTTATGTTTTATGTTCTGATATGTCGTTGTTGTCGCACTGTCACTTTGTTGTTGCTCGTTTTGCACATTTGCACGTGCACTTTATGTTGTTGTCTGGGAGAAAAAAAAAAAAAAAAAAAAAACCTGTAGATAGTCTTTTGTTAGTTTTTTTTTTTTTTTTTAATTTATGTTGTAAGTTATGTTAGGAATATCTGTCTTGTCTCTGCTAGCCAGCTAACTAGGCCTCCTAGCTAGCTAGTTTAGCTTCTCTGTTAATTTATGTTGTAAGTTTATGTTGCATGTAGCACCTTGGTCCTGGAGGAACGTTGTTTCGTTTCACTGTGTACTAACTGTATATGGTTGAAGTGACAATAAAGCCTACTTGAACTTGAACTTGAACTATAAATGAAGAAGAGGTAGAAAGGCAGAACCTTATTCGTTTGCACTGTGAAAAACAACCAGCCAGTTGCCAACGTAAAAAAAAAAGTTTAGTGACAAGTTGCAACGCTTTTTAAAGTTTACTTTAAACTAAGCAGTTTACATTGATCTTTAGTTGCCACAACGTGTACCCACTTTAAAATCTTAAGTTGACGGAATGTGTAATTCATTATTTTTAACATTTCCATTTTAGTCTAAGTCAAACGAGTCAAAGATAAAACAGTGAACAGCATAAAACAAGAAAATACAGGGTCTATATTGCTTAGAGGCCAATTGTTGTACTGTCAATTGTTGTACTGTGTGATTCCTGTCAACATAGTGCAATGATTAAACTAAATCATAATAATAATCATGTTATATCATCAGAGCCTCTTACAGTAATTAATTATTCGTTCGCACTTTGGCTGGTTGTTGTTTTAGTGTTTCTTTGTGCTTTTCAATGGTGGACAGCGTTCAAATGTAAATAGGGTGCCATCCACAACTTTAAACTAAATCAAGTCAGCTCCTGGGACGAGGAAGGCTATAGGACCATGGTCGATCCGTGCACGGAATGTGATCCCCAGCGATGACGTAGTTAACGATGCCTCGCCCCATAAACGCCCCCATGCGCTTTCTAAAAAGATGGTTGCAATGCTGTATAATTCCGCCAGATGGAGCATTGACTGCTTCTGCAGTGTCCAAGCATCCGTATACCATATTTAATATATATAAACATAACTTACGTCAACATAGTTTCATAAATAGATGATGTGGTAAAAAAGAGGGATAAAAACAATTCATAAAACAGATTTAAACCACTCAATACACAACCCATGATGCTTATGCTATTTTCAATTAATGATTAATTTAATTAATTAATAAAACTACTTATTGCAATATTTTTCACAACATCCTTAATAATCCTTAAAGACACGGTAACATCTCTAATTTATCTATACCAGTCGTTGTAGGTATGGAATACAAATACGGTCTATGTACAGTATTCGACATTATGGTGTATTTCATCTATTTCCGTTTAATAAACTGGTAAATAATATTTTGCTGCAAAGTAAAGCTTAAATTTTAACTTCTGCTTGAGTTTGTTTTCGTTATATTTTTAATGTTTTCGCTGGTGTTTTTTTTTTACTGATAGTCAAAAATTGGCATAACAAATCGATTAATAACGCATAACATCTGGAACAAATATCTGTTCATATGGATCAGTATGTATTTAGTCATTTAACCAGCATAACGTTCCCCCATCAAAGATCTGACGGGACATTAATCACTTATCACTACGGTGAATAGATGCGGCAGCAGAGACAGATTAAATCCCCTTAAACATTCACACTTGAACACAATACTAACAGAACTAAACAGGTCCAGAGGGTTAGCGCCTGTTATCAGGAAAGGAATCACCTACAGGATACTACTGTAATTTTTACTGTTTATATATTTTTGCCATAGTTTCATTTGGTTTTACGCGATTTCATGTTTTATTTGTTTGTGTGTGTACGTGTTTGTGTGTGTGTGTGAGTAAGAGAGAGAGAGAGAGAGAGAGAGAAAGAGCGTCGCGAGAGAGGGCTTATATTGTGATTTATCCAAGGTTACTAAAGCCTGGCTTACTACTACTAATAAAAATATTTCAATGTAACCCATGGGTCTCAATCCCAAAATCAGCCAACGCTGTAAACAGATGACAAGACAAATTATATAGGCTACTCTGAAATGTTAATTTGAACAAATATATATATATATATTGTCAGGGTCAAGTTTACGGGGCTTCTCAGACTTTCGTTAATTTTACTACTGATTCGAAACCAATGTGGATTATTAAAGATGCACTGTTTATTGGACATGGCTGTTTTGTAATGTTTTGCAAAATAAACACTGTCTACAGTTCAAATATACTGTGAACGTCTCTTTAGGTCCTTCTGCAGTAATGTTATCGTGGTGTAAATTATTAATGTATAGATGTATTTAACTTGCAGACAAAATAGTCTAGTAACGAAGGTAACGAATTTGTCACTACTCTTCTCTTACGCAGCACGGCTAAAAAGATAATAAAGATGACACCAATCCTGCCATGATGCTACCCTGCCCATACACAACACTGGCTGGGAAGATGAACTCAGACTTTCCAAAACTTACTATTATTTCATGAGATGAAATTAAGCTAGGATGAAGAAAACAGAAGTGAACTCTCCTCTGTGCAATATCTAAGTGGAGTATAACTCGAGCAGGCACAAAATGCCCCCCGTGTAACTCTGATTAGAAAAAGCTCACGGACACCAAACCTGCAGCACTTTGGTGTAATTTTTATTATATTTTTAGCCATGCTGCATAAGAGAAGAGTAGTGACAAATTTGTTACTTTTAATAACGTGATGTTTGATTGGATGTTATATCATTTCCAAGTTTGATAGTGTCGATTTTAGAGTGCATTACGTGCGATGCGAAAAGGAAGTAAATAAACACGTAGCAATGCAAAGAGGACAGAGCTGCAAAATATTTAAGCAATAAAAATTCAACAAAGTGTGATCATAATGGTTGTTGTTGCTGCTGTTTAGGTAATTCGTTCCATCGTGTTACTGAACGCAACTGTGTTCACAAGCGTAGGGAAAGAAAAACACTCGCTAACGCGTTTGAATTAAAAGGGGCGGTGGCTTTTCTTTGAAGATAGCGATTGCGTAATGGGGGCAATCCGTGGCGGAGGGGGCGTTTTAGGGCATTACACACCTCTGAACGTCTTTTGTCTTGTAAATGATTATCTTCGTTCACCTTCCAATCCTCCACAGCGCACACACTGTTGCTATGTCTGTTGGGGCACTTGGTTATACAAAGCACTTTAATGTATAAAACACTTATACTTATTACTCCTGGTTGTTTTATTTTAAATAGTGCTTATTACCTTTTCCTGCAAAATAAACATTAAACATAAACATGTTATCATTGTGTAAATTATTAACATATTGGTGTCTTTTAATTAAGGACAAAAACAGACCCTGCGCTTGTGTTTAGGACTGATGCTGAACAGCTGTGTTCATAGGTTTAATCAACAATTTACAAGACAACAGTTAAAGCGTTTGTGGATGAGAGGTGTGTGTGTGTGTGTGTGCGCTCCTGCATTTCTCTGTTGGTTTAACACAAACATTTGGGCACAGACAAGTAAGTCTGAAGTACCCCTCCCCCCCGCCAAAAACACACACAGAGCAATTAGCACCATGTCATAGTCAGTATTCTCCACTGAGGTTTTTTACCTTCCACTCCTTTTAAGTTTGTCTTTGCTTTTTTGATGGAGTTCTTAAAACTCCCCAAAAAAATTATACTGAGAAAAAAATTATTATGGGTCACATAATCACAAACACAAACTAGCACAGATACATATGATCAAGTGTTATATTATAATAATAACAATAATAACAATAATAATAATAATAATAATAATAATAATTATTATTATTATTATTAGCCCAATTGTTTAAACTATTTAAAACAACGTCAGGTCCCATTTTTTGCACATTGAAATTGTTGGTTTTAGTAAATGTATTTTTAAATACACAAACAATCCCCCAACAATTAAAACACGCACACATGACTTTAAAAATAAATTTTATTCTTCCGAAACTAGTAAAAGGTAAAACAAAATGTTTTATTAAACAGGTGAGAACATGTTTAATTTTTGCTTAAAGGTCATTAAAATACCCGGATAACACCAGCTGCTTATCAGTCTCTATCTGGTTCTTTTATATTAAAATATCATTTTTTAAAAATATTAAAGATGGAACTGTTTAATTCTTTGTTTCCCCCCTAAAGTATCAAACGTTTTGCAATTCTATGTTCAGAATATACAGTAGACCTGACCAAACATCATTCTAAAGCTGTTGCACTGTGACGTCATCCCTGCTACAGCTCCCTCAACAGCTTGTTCAGGCTCCTCCAGTAGCACCAAAAGGCCAACCGTCATCCGTCTGACCCCCCAATCCCCCACAGCGGAGCTCTGATTAAAGACAACAGGAGAATTTAGTGAAGACAAAGATAAATAAACTTTACAGAATATCTAGTTGTAATAAATATAAAAGATATTAGTAAACCTACACCACAGAGTGTGTAAAATACTGTTTTGGGGAATTCTGGAATGTAAATAAACTGGGATAACTTTAACCATTGAACTTTGTTAGTGTTAACCCCGGTCTGTCTTTATTATCGTCTGCATTAAATTAACCGAGAATTTACTTAATGCGCTTTTCATACAAATAAGTTAGGCGATATAACACTCATATACATTAGTTCATATCTGAAGCCAAACTATAACTTCCCGAGTACTGAAGCCCCCCACACCTCCCTCTCCCCCTCCCCCCACTCCTTAACTGATAAACACTTTAGAGTTTTTATCCAGTTCGGTAACTAAGCGCTCGCGCTACCGCGCAAAGTCACGGCCAAATTGAGAAAATATAAATCCGGTTATGAGCGTTTAGCTCGCGAGCTCCTGTACATCTATCCTCAGCTTGTGTCCTTCATGAACTGCATCACATTATATTCACAGAAATAACCTGCAGATTAACTCTTACCCAAAAAATAAATAGATGCTAAATTTATCCAGACAACATGCGGTCAGATTCTAAAGGTATTTTCAGAGAGCATAAACACTCTTCATCGGGTAGTGCAGCTTTTGTAATTGGGACATTAATAGTATTTTCGAAGCTTTGGTGTCTTTTTGAATTAAAGAGGAGTGACATTGTGGGTTTGTGACACTGACAGTAAGCTGTAATGTTAACTCCAGACTTGGGAAACAGATCATTAAGTTATCTAAAGTCACATCTGACCGCTGCTGGTGCTGCCAGTGATTTTCAAAACGGCCAGTAAAAAACTAAACTGGGAAATAAACTGTAAACTAATCCCAAACAAATTTTTATAAATTAAAACACCACTTACCGCGAATAGTCCATTAATCCGCCATCTTCATCTCTAGTGCAGTTTGGCAGCGTCAGTTCGGCGGAGGTGGGTTGTTAAAAATCACGTGATTGCAACTCAGCGCAGCTAAATTGCTGGCTTGTGTTAACGTGTCCTTGAGAACGAAGCGCCATCTAGTGGTGGAACCAGGTAAATGCATAAATAGGGCTTGAATGGGCGTGTTTACTGTGAAATCTTGACACGCCTTTCTCGAAGGAAAAGAAGGGGGGACTACAGCGTGCATAGGGCAGCCATACGCCATTCGTACGCTATTCACACGGCCGCGGCTATTTGGCGTGGCCCCATCTGTATATTTTAGATTTAACACATTTATTTATAAACTGTATTGATTGTTTTTGGATGTTTAGCACAGACCCTATGATTCGGGATGCCATAAGGCCCTGCGTCTTAGCCAAGCTCAGCAGTGGATGACTGTCAAAGAGACCTTTGGCAATGTAATCTTTTCTGACGAAACAACTGTGGCTTTGGAGCGCTTTGCGTTGATGTGCTACAAAAAAAAGTCTCGGCACGTAGCGAAACCTAAGGCAAAACATCCCGTAAAACCTCATGTTTGGGGTGCCATATCCCGTCAGGGACCAGGACCAATAGTTGTCTTTGAAAGACGTTCTACAGTAAATAATGTACACCCCATTTTTACTAGATGAGTTACAGTAGCTGTATAGTTGATTAATATTACTGAATATCGACTTACAGATCTGGCCTTTAAAAACGCACGTTTTCGGAAAAGGGATCCCACGACTTTCATAAGCTGTGAAAATGCCCTTCAATACCTGTTGGGGGCAGTCGTGTTTCAGTCTAAAGTATTGTGTGTCTACTGAAGCCGAAAAATGTTATGTCTCTTAGGCGCCCTTTGACGGCAAGCGACAGAGCTCATAAACGTGTCAAGCTTAAACTGTTATGTATTTATTCATCATTTTCATTCAGAATTATTATTATTATTATTAGTAGTAGTTCTCCAAATGTATTATTATTATTATTATTATTGTAACGCACCCGCGCATGTGCAAAAGGACTACAAAGATGTATGACGTTAGCCTATATTTATGCGCTTTAAACACAGACAGGTACTGGTGGCTCAGTGGTAGGTGATTCGCTCGCCATGCGGGAGACCCGGGTTCGATTCCCAGCCAGTGCTCAAAATTCCGGTGCTATTCGCTAAAATACCACGATATAGACATTACATTATCAAGCTTTGCTTCAGTACTAAATGCATGTTTGCAATTGAGCTTTTTTTTTCTTAAGCTATGAAACACATTAGCACTCACCTCACAGTTGCTGTAATTTAATGATTATCATAAGCAAAAAGTGTAAAACAAAGGATTCACATTTATTACATTTTCACCCAGAGCGGGATTCGAACCAGGGTCTGGACGATTTTATAGGATATACGGATATTATACAGATATTATTTAAGCAACGCCACACCACGTGGAAAGCAACAAAAATGCTTAAATTTCATTGGCTGTCACTGAGTGTCAGCTATTCACGATTGGCCCTCGCGGAACGCAGAATCCCCGGGCTTCGACTGCGCTTTCTCCATTCGTTATTACAGGGGCGGACTGGGACCAAAAAGTGGCCCTGGACTTCCTGGCCCACAGCAGCCCACACCATAATACATTGGCTCATTAATGTAGAGATACATTTTTAACACCAGTTACTAATATAAAAATATAACACAATACAGAAATCAATGCTATTTAAACATGTTATTTGAAGTTCACTGAACATATATTGGGTCAAAGAAACGAAAAAAAAGAACATCAAGACAAACAACATATAAATTTATAAAGACAATATTTTAAAAGGAATGGCAATAAAACTGAACAGGTAAGCTGAAATAAAATCAGTAGCAGCAGTAGCTCACGCTAGTAAACTAGTTACTTATTTAATTATTAGGGTAGTCAATATTAACACGAAATAATGCTGAGAAACATTATTTCAATTAATATTGACCACCATCATAATAACTAGCACAAGTTAATGCTGCTACTAATTTTATTCTGTTTGATTGCCATTCTTTTTACTTGGCTCTGGTAGATCAGGGGAGACGTGTTGGTCATCATCAGCATGTATTATGATGTGGGATGTGGTGCGCTGCTGGGTCCAGCCTCACTGTCCCTGACCTGTTATAGGCAGAATCTGTTCATTTGAAGCATTTCACAGCATTTACCTCTAAAGCTTTTTCTTATTTTCGCGTAACCTTTTCTTCTTCCTGCTTTTCATTCATGGAAATTATTATTAATTTGCTCAGAAAATTCGCTGCATCGAGAAAGGATCAATATCTAAAAATTTAAAGATGCCCACGTGTGTGGACAAAGAATACAAAAGTGTATAATCTTTAATAAAGTTAGCCTAATACAATATTGTTTCCAATGCTGAAGCAAACATGATTTAGTTTTAGTCTATTCATTGAATACAACGCGACAGCGCGCTCCGAGGTGAAGCGCACCCACAGTTACTGTAATCCCCCATCTCACCTTTACAACAGGTGTGAAGTCATCAAACCGGTTTCGCTGCTGGGGGAATTCACAGAATTGGGGGTTTTAAAACAAATTAACAAGACCGAGCAGACTTCAGACAGGGGGTTTGGTTGGTTAGAAGTGGCGCTGACGGGGGGGGGGGGGGGGGGGCAGTCTCGCCCGGGGAGCAATTCAGTGTAGAACCGCCACTGCCTATTTTCCACCACATCACGTACTTCCCTGATCTCCATCTCCGCGCTTTGCTTTTATAATGTGGAGCAAGCCCGAGATCATATTAACGTAGCATTCATCATTCAAAGTTATTCATATCAGTGTATAGTAAGTGTGATTTGAAAAGTGCTATAACTCCACCTGCCACAGTTTCAGCCCAGTGGAACAATCTGACTACATGTGAAGTGCCATGAAAAAGTATTTGCCCCTTCCTATTTTTTTTCTTTTCATATTTGTCACACTTGTATAGGTGGAATTTCACCTAAACACTTTAGGTGAGAACGTATAGGTTAATATGTATAGGTGAGAACAGCTGATTCACACTTGGGGAGAGTGAATAATTTGCATTTGAATGTTGTCTGGCATTGTAAGCACACGCAGTGACACTAAAAGAACAATAGGATTAATAGGAATAGGAGGCACTAAAGAGGAGGATTTTAATTTAGACTATAAAAAAATTAACCTGCGTCTATTTTTAGGCGTGCCAGCTGCCACTTTTTAGTCTTATAATGCCACCATGACATTCGGTACAGAGCTGGACATACAGTGGTTAATCAATCGGAATGTAGGTCCTACCGTCGCCGCGCTCGGCGGTACCGTTTGGCTTTGTGCGTTTGCTGGCTTTTACCGTTAAGTGGCGCTATATAACTACAGGCTGACGCCTCATGCCTTAGTTCATTCTCTGCTAGATTAATGAGACACGGAGTTTTAGAACTGCACGTAGTAGCGGATAAAATCAAGTAAAACATTGTAGTTAAACAAATTTATAATCACAGAACTAAAATGACGATACAAATGTAGAATTTCAATTAAATTAAATCTTATTAGGATCAAATTTAAACAAAAAAAATGTTAACACAGTGAGCCTTCAAATTTTATCACGTGTAATTAGAAAAGACGCGTGTAGGGTTATGTGTCGTCTTATATCTTGTGTTCTTTAAATTTATAGTAGATTTATTAACTAAAATAAATGACCATAAAAATTATAACATTGTCAGGACGTTCTACTGCGTCAGCTGATGTTGGTCATTCAGCCCCGCTTGTGTTTGTGCATTATTATAAGAATGAAATGCAGTAGACTGTTATGATCTGTAAACGGGTTCGACCCATGTTGCACGGGCGGCACCATAAAGCACAGACACGAGGCGAGGTCTTACGGGAAAAGGGTAATTTATTTAGGTAAAATGGGGAAGGAAAGTGTTGAAGAGGGGAGAATGGAAAGAATGGGATAAAGGTTGTGCATGTGCAGTTCCGGGGGCTGTGCCACACTGGCATGCGGGCACACAGCTGATGCTAAGTGTTGGTGCGAGTGGCAGAACTGAGCACGCGGAGGCAGCGCTCCTGCACGCTCCCTCGTGACGGCGCTTCTCCCGCTGTCGATGGCCGGCGCGAGTTCTCGCTGACGCAAAAACCTAACCACACTTTTCCTCTTCGGCAGCGGGGCTGCGAGGGCGGGCACGGTGCGGGAGTGTAGATGCCGCGGGAGCTCGCGCAGCTCTTTCTCGCGCTGTCCTCAGCGCGGAGATCAAAGGGCGGAATTCTAGTGTCCTTGTTTAAAGTCCCTGGGGCGCGTCACATCTCCCCACTGACATGCTTTTTTTTATATTCTCCATTACATCACGTACTTCCCAGACCTCAGACAAACCTCCGCGCCTTGCTTTTATAATGCGGAGCAAGCCCGAGATCATATTAACGTTAATTATCGCCAGCCAGCACAAATAGGCGGCCCCGTCCCTTTGCCGCCTATTCAGGGAGCCTACGGAGTAAGGGAGTAGTTATAGTAGATTTGGGCGTACACCCATCACACGCGCACGCCGTAGCAGATCATCATAATTGTCCTAAACTTGTGGTACAGCGCAACAGGGGTCATTATTTACTATTAAACATTAAAGGAATTTACAAAACTTTATGCGTGCGATTAAGCACGCATAATTTTTTTACGCATAACCATTTTTTCTATGTGTATGGATATCTTCGCAACTGGTGTCCATACATACAACAGCCAGACACTTTTCAACCTAAATAACCCGGTTAATGATATCGACGATGAGCTGCGGGAAAAGCTACGCGACCTCGGCTTGCTGCGTGAACCAGGCCTCGAAGCCTCGGCGTTGCCTGATGCCGGAGGCCGGAGGAAGGGTCATCGGAAGCGGTGCGCGAGGAAGCGGAAGCGCGGTAAGCGGGCGGGAGTCTGTGCTAGGCTAAAAACAAACCCTAGCCGGCCGGCTCTCCCGTCCATCATCTTATCTAACGTCTGCTCCCTGGACAATAAACTGGACTACATCCGACTCCAGCAGGCTACACAGCGTGAGGTTAGAGACTGCTGTGTCTCTGTTTTTTACGGAGACATGGCTCAGCGACAGAGTACCGGACGCCGCTATTCAGCTAGACGGGCTAGCCTCGTTTCGCGCCGACAGGAATACAGCTCTGTGCGGTAAGACTCGCGGTGGCGGCTTATGTGTTTACATCAACACGAAATGGTGCAAGAACTCTGTGCTAGTTTCTAGTTATTGCTCATTGCTAGTGGAGTTTGTGATTGTTAGATGCAGACCTTTTTATTTACCACGGGAATTCACCACTGTTTTCATTATCGGAGTGTACATTCCACCTAGTGCTAATGCTAAGGAAGCGCTATGGGAACTGTATACAAAGATCAGTGAACTGCAAAATACACACCCGGATGGACTGTTTATTGTTGCTGGAGATTTCAACCATGCAAATCTCAAGTCAGTGCTTCCTAGATTCCATCAGTATGTGGACTTTGCAACGAGAGGAAAAAACACGCTGGATCTTGTTTACACAAACATCCCCGGCGCATATCGGGCAGAGCCCCGCCCCCACCTCGGCTACTCAGACCACATCTCTGTTATGCTAATTCCAGCATACAGACCACTCGTCAGGCGCTCAAAACCGGTTTTGAAGCCGGTGAAAACCTGGCCAGCAGGAGCCATCTCTGCTCTTCAGGACTGTTTCGAGTGCACTGACTGGAACATGTTTAGGGAGGCTGCAACTTACGGCGACTTCACTGACTTGGAGGAGTACACGTCATCAGTGACCAGCTACATCAACAAGTGCACCGATGACGTCACTGTCTCCAAGAACATCATCTCACGACCCAACCAGAAACCGTGGATTACTGCGGAAGTGCGTGCACTTCTGAGGACCAGAGACTCTGCCTTCAAAGCGGGAGACAAGGTGGCCCTCAGAACAGCAAGGGCCAAACTTTCTCGGGCCATCAGAGAGGCAAAGCGCGCACACGCCCAGAGAATCCACAATCACTTCAGGGACAGCGGCGACACACGGCGCATGTGGCAGGGTTTACAAGCCATCACTCACTACAGGACGACATCAACTGCCTGTGACAGTGACGGCTCCCTTCCAGATGCGCTGAATAACTTCTATGCTCGGTTTGACAGGCAGAACGACGTGGCGGCGAGAAAGACCACCCCTTCTCCGAATGACCAGGTGCTGTGTCTCACTACAGCTGAGGTGAGGAAAACTCTACGCAGAGTCAACCCACGTAAAGCTGCTGGACCAGACAACATCCCAGGCAGAGTGCTCAGAGAATGTGCTGAACAGCTGGCAGATGTTCTCACCGACATCTTCAACATCTCTCTGAGCAGCGCCGTCGTTCCCACGTGCTTCAAGGCCACCACCATCGTCCCCGTGCCCAAGAAGTCTACTGTGTCCTGTCTCAATGACTACCGTCCCGTTGCACTCACACCCACTATCATGAAGTGCTTTGAGCGGCTCGTCATGAGACACATCAAGACCCTGCTGCCCTCCTCACTAGACCCACTGCAGTTTGCGTACCGTCCTAACCGCTCAACGGACGATGCCATCTCCACTACACTACATCTTGCCCTCACACACTTGGACAAGAAAGACACATATGTTCGAATGCTGTACATAGATTTCAGCTCAGCATTCAACACTATCATCCCCCAACAACTGATTGGGAAGCTGAACCTGTTGGGCCTGAACACCTCCCTCTGCAACTGGATCCTGGACTTTCTGACCGGTAGGCCTCAGTCAGTACGGATCGGAAACTGCACCTCCAGCACCACCACACTGAGCACTGGGGCCCCACAAGGCTGCGTGCTCAGTCCCCTGCTGTTCACACTGCTGACTCACGACTGTGTAGCAACACACAGTTCGAACCACATCATTAAGTTCGCTGATGACACGACCGTGGTGGGTCTCATTAGCAAGAACGACGAGTCAGCATACAGGGAGGAAGTGCAGAGGCTAACGGACTGGTGTAAAGACAACAACCTGTCTCTAAATGTTGACAAGACAAAGGAGATGGTTGTTGACTTTAGGAGGACACGAGGCGACCATTCTCCGCTGAGCATCAACGGCTCCTCTGTGGGAATCGTCGAAAACATCAAATTCCTGGGTGTCCACCTAGAGAAGGACCTCAGCTGGTCCCTCAACACCAGCTCCCTACACAAGAAAGCCCAACAGCGTCTCTTCTTTCTGAGAAGACTGAGAAAGGCCCAGCTTCCACCACCGATCCTGACCACCTTCTATAGAGGAACTATCGAGAGCATTCTGAGCGGCTGCATCACTGTCTGGTTTGGGAATTGTGCCATATCGGATCGCAAAACCCTACAGCGGATAGTGAGGACAGCGGAGAAGATCATCGGGGTCTCTCTCCCCTCTATTGAAGACATCTACACCACACGCTGCATCCGCAAAGCCACCAGCATTGTGGCTGATCGGACACACCCCTCTCACACACACTTCACACTCCTGCCATCTGGAAAAAGGTACCGAAGCATTCGGGCACACACATCCAGACTGTGCAACAGCTTTTTTCCACAAGCCATCTGTCTCCTCAACAAAAAGGGACTGGACTGATAAACACACACACACACACACAGACACACTAACACAAACATTATCACACAGCTTAACTCAACTACCTCAAAATATTGGGACTGGACTGACTAATCAACACAAGTGCAGACACACTGACCTACACCAACAAACTGTTTATCTTTTTGC
This sequence comes from Clarias gariepinus, assembly GCF_024256425.1. Taxonomy (NCBI): domain Eukaryota; kingdom Metazoa; phylum Chordata; class Actinopteri; order Siluriformes; family Clariidae; genus Clarias; species Clarias gariepinus. The sequence goes on from NC_071119.1 coordinate 7,525,821, forward strand.
ACAACGCTCATTACACCAACTACACCACTACACCAACAAACTGTTTATCTTTTTGCACAACGATCACTACTGGACTAATTTTGCACTAATTCCTCTTGCTGCTGTTTTTAAAGAATGTTTACGTTTACCCACTACCTCAACACCATATTTTATGTTCTGTAACTGTTACGTTTAACACCATATTTTTATGTTCTGTTATGTCGTGGTTGCGCACTGTCACTTTGTTGTTGCTTTTGTTTGCACATTTGCACGTGCACTTTATGTTGTCTGTTAAAATAGTTATACTTAGCTAGTTAGTTTTTTGTTAATTTATGTTGTAATTTATGTTAGGTCTCTCTGTCCTGTCTCTGCTAGCCAGCTAACTAGGCCTCTTGGTTAGCTAGTTTAGTGTCTCTGTTAATTTATGTTGTAGATTTATGTTGCATGTAGCACCTTGGTCCTGGAGGAACGTTGTTTCGTTTCACTGTGTACTAACTGTATATGGTTGTAATGACAATAAAGCCTACTTGAACTTGAACTTGAAAGCGCTGATTCTACGTAGGAAAGTTAAGAAGAGGATCCTGATGCTCAACATTCCGGAAGACCAAACCCCATTTAAATTAAATTAACAAATATTGCAAGTAAATAACAATAGCCCACGTTTAAAAAAGCATTTTTATTTAGATTATAAAAAATAATTCTGCATCTATTTTAGGTGTTCCAGCTGCCACTGTTCTAGAATTCAAATTAAATCAAATCTTATTAGGATAAAATTTTAGCACAATAAATGTTAACACAGTGAGCCTTTTGATTTTATCACTTGTAATTAGAAAAAAAGCGTGTAGGGTTTTGTGTCATCTTATTTTTTGTGTTCTTTAAATTTATAGTAGATTTATTAACTGAAATAAATTACCATAAAATTAAAACAGTGTTAGGACGTTCTACTGCGTCAGCAGATGTCGGTCTTTCAGCCCCGCTTGTGTTTTTGCGTTATTATAAGAATGAAATGCAGTAGACTGTTATGATTTGTAACGGGTTCGACCCATGTTACTCAAACAACTCAGTTCAGGTGTAAGTAAATGGATAGAAAGTAAATGTCTGTGCTGTTTGGGGGAGGGACGTGCTAATGATTTGGTCGGCTCTGTGTGTGTGTGTGTGTGTGTGTGTGTGTGTGTGTGAGAGAGAGAGGGGTGTCGCGGTCGTTTTCAGTGAAACAAAGGCTCAGCTGAAAAATGTTAGGCACATCAGTCACTTAACCCCCAATAAAAGGTATTTGAGTGTTATGATAGTTGTAATATAACAGATGCGCACTGAATACTAAACCTAAACCAGGCACGGAGATTATTGAACCAAGATAGCCCCCATACCCGTTTAAAAAAAAAAAAAATACCAAAGAATATTATTGTGTATAGACTGATTAAAAACAATGCAATTTATGCTATCATAAGGAAAATAACAAGTTCTTCCATTCCAATGATTAAAAAAGGTAACAATGTCAACTTTAGAATCTAGAATCCAGGAGATTAAAATTACACAAATTGAAATCACTGAAAGTCTCCAGAAGAGCCTCAGATTCAAGAGGTTTTTAAAGTGGGGAGAAGTGCATTTCAGTTCCTCCGAATGTATAGGTGAGAACAGCCGATTCACACCTGGGGAGGGTGAATAATTTGTATTTGAATGTTGTCTGGCATTGTAAAGCACTATAGTGACACTAAAAGAACAACCCAGGATTAATAGGAATTCTTATACTGCATAAACATTATTTAGCACAAAAAAATTCCTCGCGCTCGGGAAAACTATGCGTGCGGTTGAGCGCTTTTTTAGAAGTTTTCAATACAAAGCTTATAATGCCCACATGACATGACGGAATAAGGCACGGCTGGTGATGATTGGGGTTTGTTGGGTTACAGTGGATTTTACTACGCGGTGTGAGTGCTGACTCTGCTCTCCGCGGATGGCCGTACCGCCCCCCTCCCACCTCCCGCTCCTTTGAAGTCCCCGGGGCGCGTTCCATTTGCCCTGCTTGCATGCCGCACTTCCGCGTTGTTGCACGCGCGCTGCATACACAGCGCGTAGTAAAATCCACTGTAGCCCAACAAACCCCGAGTATTTTATAGCGCGGGGTGCAAGCCCGGGCAACGATAGCTCACCAGTCATGTGTAATTCTGCGGTCCCGCTGCTTCGCATGTCTGAAGGGGAGGCCGCCTAACTAGTGAGCGAGGAGCGATATTGATTTGGGCGCACGCCGTGACAGGCTGAAAAAACTGTTGTCAGATTAATGTAGAAAAACTATATAATAAAACTATATAAGACTACATGCCTTTATAAGACTCAACTTTTATTTAAGCGCACTCACAATAACGAAAAAACGTTGTGATTTTGTAAGTGTTGTGATTTTGTAAGTGTTGTAAGCTGCGCTGCTCTGTATTGTTTTTGGTGAACTTGAGCGCGTCAGAAAATGAACGCAAACGTTTTTATAAATGGTCAGAGTCAGTCTGCTTGCTGTTTTCCCGACGCATCCATAATCATTAGTCTACTTCTGCCGGTGCGCTCTGGAAAACTTTATGCATGCGGCTGAGCGCTGATTAAAACTATGGAGTAAATTAAAGAGGAGAATCACGATGCCGAATCGAAGTCCTGAGCCCAAACCTCATTTAAATTAAATTAACAAATATTATAAGTAAAAAAAAACAATAGCCCACGTTTAGAAACCGTTTATAAATTCTTTCCGACATGAGTTGGCCCGGTGTTATGCGCAGAGCGCCGGGAGATTTCCTGAAGCTGAGAAATCACTGGGCATGTTTTCTAAATAGCCGCTATCTTTAATAACTGATGGAGGTTTTGAGCTGTATACACACGCATTCCTGCCTAAACAACTCTTAAAACTACACCTGTAACACAATAAACAGTAATATTTCAAACATTCTGCAGGCTGATATTTGGAGAAAGGAAAGAATAATGAATAAACCAGTTGTTGGGTCAAAATAACCCAACCAGGTGTTCATTTGTAAACTACATCTCATATGAGCCAACATGAGCAACCCAACAATGTGTTTAAAGTACCTGAAATAATCCAGAACTTAAATAACAATAAACCGATACAGAGATACGCTGTATAACGGTCACTGTTGTATTTACGGCAACGAGCGAAAATGTCACTTTGCGCCACCTGGCGGCCATTTTACGAATGACTTTGAAATGCAACTGATTTATTCTGGCCGCTGACGTTTTTACGCGGCGGTGAGCGCGACGGTAATAACCATTCCAATTGATCAACTACTGTAGCTCATCCATGCCAATGCTCCCGGGTTTGCACCCTGCGCTATAAAATACGAGTACGACGGCCATCCGCGGACAGCAGCTCCTGCTTCCGTCCGCTTGCTCTTCTTTGAAGTCCCTGGGGCGCGTTCCATTTGCCCCGTTTGCATGCCGCAGTACCGCGTTGTGTGCGCGCGTCTCACTCACACCGCGTAGTAAAATCCACTGTAAACCAACAAGTGAGCGAGGAGCGATATTGATTTGGGCGCACGCCGTGACAGGCTGAAAAAAAAACTATTGTCCTCAAAAATGTAACAGATAAGGACTCTGATTAATGTGCAAAAACTATATAATAAAACTATATAAGACTACATGCCTTTATAAGACTCAACTTTTATTTAAGCGCACTCACAATAACGAAAAAACGTGATTTTATAAATGTTTGAAAGCAAATAAGCTGCGCTGTTCTATATTGTTTTTGGTGAACTTGAGCGCGACAGAAAATAAACGCAAATGTTTTTTTAATTGGTCAGAGTCAGTCTGCTTGCTGTTTTCCCGACGCGTTCATAATCATTAGTCTACTTCTGCCGGTGCGCTCTGGAAAACTCCATGCATGCGGCTGAGCGCTGATTAAAACTATGGAGTAAATTAAAGAGGAGAATCACGATGCCGAATCGAAGTCCTGAGCCCAAACCTCATTTAAATTAAATTAACAAATATTATAAGTAAAAATAAAACAATATCCTACGTTTAGAAACCGTTTATAAATTCTTTCCGACATGAGTTGGCCCGGTGTTATGCGCAGAGCGCCGGGAGATTTCCTGAAGCTCCGAAATCACTGGGGCATTTTTTCTAAATAGATGCTATCTTTAATAACTGATGGAGGTTTTGGGCTGTATACACACACATTTTTAAGGGGTTTAAAACGAATTAGTCCGAGCAGACCTACATGAAAGGTGAGAAGTGAGTAACTGCGCGCGCTGTCGCGGTGTATATACTGTACAACAACCGTTTATCAACCTTTTGATAAAAACGCTGCCTTTTGTAAAGTGAAAGTACTTTACAAAAGACAAACTGCTTTATTTCAGTCATGAATTCACAATCACATCACATTCCAGCTATTATTTCCAGCCGTGGTTAAATAATGTATGAAATAATTATTAAATGCTGGACACAAACAGCAAATATGATGATTATTATAAAAAGCCCGAAGAAGCTTGTGGTCATAAAATAATATTTACTTAATAATATAATATATATAGTTCATTCATGTCTTCTGATGATGTCGACACATTTTTTACGTTTTAAATAAGATATGTTGGCATATTCACGAATCAGGACATTCGCATAGTTAAGACTATCAGCCTACTATCAGGAAATTAAATTAATTTCAACACCATGTAAACCGAGACATTGCCATGTCTTTTACTGTTTTGTCCCTGTTAAAACATTACAAAAAATATATAAGAAACTTATTAAGAATTTTAAAGCACGAATTTGGGCATCTCATTTCATCATTATGAAAATAATATGAAGCACATATACACACATTTATCATGAAAGATCTGTTGTAAAGCAAAATAAAATTCATGTTTGCTTCAGCATTGGGAACAATATTGTTTTAGACTAAGTAATTATACACAATTCTTCGTTGTACAGTACTTGGTCCGGCGTTTAAATAAAGTCCTTCCATGCGCCATCTGGTGGATATTCAGTGAAGCACAACACATTTATTTAAATTCCCAAATGTTGCTTACGGCAAGTCGCGGTGCGCCGCGCGCTAAATTGAGGCATCCCGTGGGAAAACACGCGCAGTCTTAATGGCCACATCTGTATATATATATATATATATATATATATATATATATATATTTATATATATAGTTCTATCATATTAAGTAAAAATTATTTTGTGAACATGAAGTGCGTCGGGCTTTTTATCATGTTTTTTGCTGTTTATGTCCAGCATTGAATAATTATTTTATTCATTATTTGACCACGGCTGGGAATAAGAGCTGGAATGTGATTGTGAATTTATGACTGAAATAAATAAAGCTGTTCTTTGCCGTGCGGTTTGTGTTTGTCGACGGGCGCTTCACATGTAGGTAGATATACAGGTCAATCTGCCTTTGAATGAAAGGTGAGAAGAGGCATTACAGTAACTGTGGGTGCGCTTCACCTCGGAGCGCGCTGTCGCGTTGTATTCAAACGATAGACTAAAACAAAATCATGTTTGTTTCAGAATTGGAAACAATATTGTATTAGGCTGACTTAATTAGTCTATTTGCACCACACGCGGGCATCTTTAAATTTGAACAGAAAATAATAGTAGGCTGGTAGGAACGTTAACTTAAACGGCTGAATGAAGTTAAATATACGCAATAAATCAATAATTGTGTTTGCTTTACATTTGAGCACTCATGTGTAAATCCCTTTTTTATTGCATATATACTACCATATCATATATTTGTGTCTAATACTGTTTAATTCATATTTTACAACATTACATGCCGTTTGTAATTTAGTTGAGATTGTACTTTTAAAATGTAACCTACGTATCTACAGTATAAGCATATTTAACTACTTCAGCAGTGAGTGAGAAATTTGGTCGGTCTGGCTTTTAGATAAAGTTCCTTTGTGATATAATTTTAATATTCAATTAGTTATCTTATTATAAACATGATTCTTATTCTCTATATTCTTGTCGAGTATAGTCCTTCATGTCTGCATTTTTTCATACGCGTTTATCATCCTTTTGATCAAAACGCTGCCTTTTGTTAAGGCTGTCGGTTTATACACGCCGATTAATGAATTTAAGGTGAATTTAAAAGCATCTTTTTAGGACTTGTGTGTGTGTGTTCTTGCGTGTGTGTGTGTGTGTGTGCGTGTGTGTGTGCCTTGTAGAATCAATTCCAGTGATCGTCCTCTCCTCACAGGTGTCTTCAGCACACATCCTTCTGTGAATGGTGCTGCTCCACTATTCTGATTAATCAGAGTGCACTCCTGCGTAGGGTTGGTCATCGTTTGGTATTTTTTCGATAGCGGTGCCAAATCGATACTTTTAAAACGATACCAGTGCCAAAACACTGCCTGAACCGATACTTTACAAAAGCCACAAAATGATGGTGGATAACTCAAGAATACATTTTTATTGAACAAAAAATGTAATGCTTAAAATTTAACAATATATTAAAAGTTTAAAGTATATATGAATATATAAGTAAATACAAAAAAAAAAATAAGCCACCTTATGTCACTGTTGTAGTACTAACTGGGAAGCCATAATTATAAACAGAATCCATGTTACATTAGTATTTTACAAATCGTTTGACCATTTGTTGCAAGATTTGCATTTTGCAATTAACATTAAATTATCGTACTACTAACCTGCGGAAAGGCTGCTGTCGTTATCATAATCGGTGGACTCCTTTTTGCTACGGTTG